>NW_027555736.1:179382667-179862667 GCF_003287225.1 Phascolarctos cinereus
GAGCAAGAGTAGGGCACTAGCAGTAGTAGTCCTTCCTTATTGGAAGAATAAGAATATAAAATAGCAGCTCCCTCTATTGCTTCTTAAACTTCTTGGAAAGTCAACTTATCACTAGGAAAGTCACTAACAGTATCTGCTCTGATTTTGAAGAAAGGTCTGACAGATATACATATAGTCTAAGTCTTCCAATCACAACCACATAATGCCTACTTGCCAAATTTGTGATATGCTTTTCAAACTCTTCCAATTCTTCCCATATTTGGTCCATGTGGGCTTTCTGACACTACCACAATACTTTTGCTTCTGTTTCTCCTTTCATTAATTTGGACTATTTAGCTTCAGAAACTACTTTGGCTTTCAAAACCCTTCACAACTTTATCCCAATTTTTCTTTCCAACCTCATCATATGTTACTCCTCTTCAAACACTATGGATCAGCCAAACTGTACTCTTTTTTTCCTCATACACAGCATTCCATTTCCCATTTACCTATCTTTTAACTGGCCACCCCTCAAGCCTGGAATGCATTTCCTTCTCACCTGTGCCTCATAAAATCCGCACTTCAGAAAAGGTAGCAAGTGCGACCTTTCACAGGAAGTTTTTCCTGATCCACCAAAATGCAAATTCCCTCCTTCTCTACTTATATTTATTCTTTATAAATATATATGTACTTGTTGTCTTCCTCAGCGCAATGTAAGTTCCTTGAGAGTAGGGATTGTTTAATTTATTGTGTATAAATCACCAGTACTTAGCACAGTGCCTGGCAAATAGTAGGCATTTAATAAATGCTTAATGATTGGTCAGTTGGTCCAATATAGTTTTCCCCTCCAGTTATTGGATTTTCTCATGTCAGTATACCTTAATATATAATGCTGCTTCATTGGTTCTTCTATGTATTGTTCCCTTTAAATAAGCCATTTATCAATAGCCATAACTATACCAGTCATTAGTTCTTTCCCTCCATTTCTTAATGATTGTTATTAGGTTGAATTTGCTTCTTTGTGATTACTATGAGAACATGCTTTATTGCTGAGTGTTGAATTTTTCTCTGTTAAGAATTGTTTCTACTTATATTCTTTTTCCTATATTCTCCATGCTATCTGGTTTGGCAGTTACTTATGGTTCACCTTCTTCCACTTAATCAATTAAATAGCATGATAAACAAATATAAATATAGTTATATTTTTTGTCAATTTTCATTAAGATCATCATCCCTAGCCAAGAGCTCTTTATTCCTATGCTTTAAATCATGATTTAGAAATCAAAATTCTGGGGATAGCTAGGTGGTACAGGGGATAGAGCACCGGCCCTGGATTCAGGAGGACCTAAGTTCAAATCCGGCCTCAGACACATAACACTTTCTAGCTGTGTGACCCTGGGCAAGTCACTTAACCCCATTGCCTGGCCAAAAAA
Organism: Phascolarctos cinereus; assembly: GCF_003287225.1. Lineage (NCBI taxonomy): Eukaryota > Metazoa > Chordata > Mammalia > Diprotodontia > Phascolarctidae > Phascolarctos > Phascolarctos cinereus. The sequence continues at coordinate 179,384,080 of NW_027555736.1, forward strand.
AAACCACATCAAAATTCAGTTCTCAGATATTGTTCACTTATCAAATGCATCTTTTTCTTCTGAAGCCCTTATATTCATTTAACTATAGTGATAATAACATCATTCTATGTTGCTAAGGCAGGAATCTTTGCCCTTATTGTATCCAGGACCTCTCTGGGAAGGTAATAAAGCCAATGGACCCATTTTCAGAATAAAGTTTTTAAGCTTTTTAACTTCATTAAGTTTTTTTTAAAGTTTTTAACTGCGTTAAGGTTTTTCAGGTTCTCACTCGAGACTTTGTAACCCCTAGTAATGCTTATAAGGGTCCTTCTGGGGAATGACCATTTCCCAAAGGTATTATCAGGAATAGTGGTCATCAGGTTTGACAAGAATTGTAGACTCTCCATTATATTTTAGATACATATCCTAGGAAGAATGTAGACCTCCCATTTTATTAATGTCACATCGACAAATAGCTGCTTCAGTGCCCCTCAGCAGAGTGTCACCAACCCACTGTTACCATCTCTTCTCCTTCTGACAATTATTGAATGACCTCTTTCCTGGGGGACATCATTATTTCACAAATACAATCACCTATCCCCTTCTTAGAAGGTCTACTCTCTATGGGTAAAAAATTCATACCTACCTTATAGCTTCAAATGTCCTTCTTTCCTTCTTTTTGTAGTGGATGTTAATTGTTTTTACTCCTTTCATTCTCCCAGTCCATGATTATGCTAGGAATTACTGGTGTCCTATTCTAGAGGCTCTGGGAAGCAGTCCTGGATAATTTGAATAATCCTACTCAATTGGCTCCAGAATGACTAATATAACATTACAAGCAATTGTAGGGAAATTGGAGTATTTTGTGAAGGTTATAAACTCCTAGGAGAGGCTGATATAAGAAGGGAACAAAACACCTAGGGGATCTGGAGTAGTCTGATACCATAAAGTCACCACGTCCCAACTGGTGCAGGCAAAAATCTGAGAGGTAAGAGGGGTGATATTTTTTATTTCTTAGGAGAAGCTTTGTGTGAGAGCAGAGCTCAGCTGGAACTTTAGGACAAGGGAAAGCATTCAAAGTGGAGATGCCATAATTTGGCACTGTATTTTAGTTAAAATGGAGTGGTATTATGAATCTCCTGACATGACAAGAAAACTCTGAAGATATCCAAGTAAATATACTACCAAGGGACTAACAATAAAGTTTGTTAGTCTTTTTCTCTAGAAAAAGGGTTAGAAATATCATGTTGTTGGAGTCAGGAACTGTGAGCTTCAGTGAACTGTATGAAGAAAGTAAGCTGCCCATTGGCACCTACAGAGAGCTTCAAGAAGGAGAAACAATGGGCAATTCCCATTGTCCACAGTGGAAAATAATCATGGGAACCACACATCAAAGAGTTTTGACAAACAGTACTTGGTGGAAACTCCACCAATGTTAATGAGCAAAAAATACAAGTTTTGGGAAAGAGTTGTTTGATGGTCAGTATTTGCTATTAGTTCTAAGTTCCGTTTGCTTCTTTGAACCTGTGAAGATAAAATTTCACTGAATTTTGTACACTGTGTGCTTATGAGAGGAGTCAATGACAAAACATTAGATAGTAGTGTAATATAACAAAGTTCTCACATTTTCTCAATGGGAATGAGCCAATAAGATTAAAAATCTCCCAATATGTAGGTTGGCCCTTATGTCAAGTAAATACCTCTAACCCAAGGGCTAGAAATTTTGTTTTGTCATATTCTTCCGTCTCCTAATTTCTAGAGGGAAAAAAAGGGTAGAATTCCCACATACCTCTTGAGGCTTGTTTTCTTCAGTGTTTTCTCTTTAAAGAACTTCCACCATGGAAGATTTCATTTCCCCAGATAATCTGGAAAGTTGAGGGGCATTCTTCTAGTCCTTTCACAGTAAGGAAACCAACTTGCATTTTGTGTACACATAATTATTATCTGTCACTTGCAGAAACACAAATACAGTCCACTCTCTGTAACGATGGAGGCATTCCTCAATCCACTCTCCTCCTTGTTGGCAACTCTTAAGAAATGTATTTACATCTGAAATAGTCCCCTTTAACCATACCATATTATATTTCATTGGACAGAAAGGTGGAGCTGTGAGTATGGATAAAATGACTTTTTTCCCCTTAAATTTTCCCTTATATCGGACTCAACACAGAAAATCAATGTAAGCTTTATTTGCTATGTTGGGGGATGAATTACTGGGGACTCCTGAATGAGTTTGTATTTAAAGTGGGCTTCTACTTTTTTCCTACCTGTTTTTGATGAACAACCAGAAGCTTTTGGCCAAGTCTTCTGTGATACTATCTTCTGTGATGAGGTCTCAAGTGAAAATTAAATGAATCATTACTCTGGATCCCTTCATACTTATCATCTCCCCTTCTCACTTATAATTTCAGATATCATATCCTATCTTGGTCTTGGCACTTCTCTTGTCATAGTAATTCATTCCCAGACCTCTGTCCCTATGATTAGGAAGCCAAGGAATCATACAATCATCTTATGCTAATATTGAAATCACCTGGCTTTGGGGAGCCAAGATGGCAGAATGAAAAGGTAGTTGCTCTCACTCTCTCCTATCAACCTATGAAAACTCAGAAAATATCACCCTAGGGAAAAAAAAAAACCTTGGGGCAGCTGAACTAGAAGAAAGACAGGGAATAGCAGTGCAGCAACCCAGCAAACCAGTCTCTCAGTGCCTCAGCAAAAATAAGAGAAGCAGCACTACAAAGGGCCCCAGGCAGATAAGCACCCTGCAGCATTCATCTGAAAAGAGCTGAAGAAAGCAACCTGGAGTCTTCCTAAAGTCCCAGCCTTGCTGATTCCAACCCAACAACTCCAACTGTCAACCAGGAGGAGATCCTGAAACCCAGGTGGTAGAGGCAAACAGCAACACCTGGACCTTCGAGTGCCTCAGTATGGGCGGGGGGGGGGGGGGGGGGGGGGGGGGGGGGGGGGGGGGGGGGGGGGGGGGGGGGGGGGGGGGCGGGGGGGGGGGGGGGGCGGGGAGGAACCGGTGGAAACCAGCTCAGAAAACCACCAGCTGCCTCGGCACTATACCACAAAAGAATCTCCCAGTGCATTAGCAGAAACAAGGGAGGCAGCATTGCAAGGGGCCCCAGGCAGATAAACATGTAAAAGGATCTGAAGAAACCTAAAGGAAAGGAAAAGCAGGCAACCTAGAATTGCCTGAAAGTTCCAGCCTTGCTGGTTCCAGCCCAACATGAGGTAAGCTGCCAAAACCCTACAGCCTCCAATTGCCAACATAAGAGGGCCAAGCACACAAAACCAGTGACCAAGACCTAGGCTCCCAACACAAGAAGCTTGGGTCAGTGCCCTCGGTTCCCCAGCAGAAGAGCTCAATCTCTTTAAAGGCCAAGGAATAAAGAAACCATGAGTAAAAAGAAACATACCACAAATTCATATTATGAGAAGAGTGGGGATCAAGACAGAAATTCTGAAGAGGATAATATTGTCAACAAACCCACATCTGCAACATCAAAAGGGAATATGAACTGGTCTGAAGCCCAAAAAGCCTTCTTAGAAGAGCTCAAGAAGGATTTTAAAAGTCTAATGAGAAAGGTAGAAGAGTCCTTAAAAAATACAATTGGCCAATTGGAAAAAAAATACACTGAAGAAAACAAGTCCCTAAAAATTGGCAAACTGGAAAAAAAGTACACTGAAGAAAACAAATCCCTTAAAAATACAATTGGCCAATTGAAGAAGGAAGTACAAAAACTAACAGAAGAAAACAATCTGTTAAAAACTAGAATTGGACAAATGGAAACTAATGACTCTATGAGAGAGCAAGAATCAGTCAAACAGAAACAAAAAGATGAAAAAATGGATGAAAACTTAAAATACCTCATTGGTAAAACAAACTACCTGGAAAATCAATCCAGGAGAGACAATTTAAAAATCATTGGACTACCTGAAAATCATGATGAAAAAAAGAGCCTGGACAGTATCTTTCAGGAAATCATAAAGGAAAACTGCCTGAATCCTAGAACCAGAAGGTAAAATAACCATAGAAAGAATACACAGCTCACCACCTGAAAGAGATCCAAATTGACAATGCCAAGGAATATAATAGCAAAATTCCAAAATTACCAGATGAAAGAGAAGGTGCTGCAAGCAGCCAGAAAGAAACAATTTAAATATCATGGAACCACAATCAGGATTACACAGGACCTTGCAGCTTCTACATTAAAAGACCACAGGGTGTGGAACATGATATTCCAAAAGGCAAAGGAGCTTGGATTTGCAGCCAAGGATCAACTACCCTGCAAAAATGAGCATGATTTTTCAAGGGAGAAGATGGATATTCAACAAATAGGGGACTTCCAAACCTTCCTCATAAAAAGACCAGAGCTCAACAAAAAATTTGATCTTCAAGTCAAGATTCAAGAAAGACATAAAAAGGTAAATGGGACAGAAAGATACAAAATGTTGTTAATAAGGGTTCACATCCCTACAAGGGAAGATGACACTTACAACTCTTGAGAACTGTATTGTTATTACACCATGTTAAAGGAGTATACATAAAGGGGGTGGATATTAGTTGACTTTGATGTAATGATAAAAAAAATCTAATCAAGTGGGTTAAATGGATCCAAGTAAGTGGATTAGTCTGATCTTAGAAAATGTACTGAGAAAGGAGGAGGCAGACAAGGGTAAATTACATTACAGAAAAGACAGAAAATCCTATTACAGCAGAGGGAAAGAAGGGGGGGGTGAGCATTGTTTGAACCTTACTCTCATCAGATTTGGCTCAAGAAGGGAATAACATAATCAGTTAGGTATGGAAATCTAACTTGCCCTATGGGCAGTAGGAGGGAAAAGGGGAAAGAAAAGGGAGGGGGGATGAAGGGAGGGAAGAAGTGGTGGGGGCAAAGGGGAAGAGGGGGAGGGGGATAATAGAAGGGAGGAGAGACTGAAGGAGGTGATGGTCAAAAGCAAAGTACTGGTGAGGGGGAAGGGAGAGAGGAGAAAGAAAAGCATAAACGGGGAAAAAAGGATGGAGAAAAAGACACAGATAGTAATCATAACTGTGAAAGTTGAATCACTATCTTTTTTTTTCTCTTCTGTTGAGTTTTGTTTCCTCTTTCTGATGGTTCCTCCTATTGGTTTTAATTTTTACTTACAACTTCACTAATGTGAAAATATGTTTAATAGGAATGTAAATGTATAGCCTATATCAGATTGTGCACCGTTTTGGGCAGGGTGTGGGGAGGAAAGGGGAGAAAAATTTTAAACTCAAAAGCATGTGGAAGTGATTGTTGATAAATCAAAATAAATTCATAAAATATGCAAAAAAAAAAAAAGAAATCACCTAATGCAACCTCTTCATTTAAAAGGTGAGCACGTATTTGGAATGGTAGAATACCTTGCTCAAGTTTATATAGTTAATTAGTGACAGAATTAGGACTGAAATATAAAGTCTCCTGATTCCTAGGCCAGTTTTGCCTATAACTATATTGAGTTCAGACATGGCGTTTTCTATGTAGAAAAAGCAAATGCCAAATTAATCAACTCTTTTTGAGAGTTTATGTGGTTATAAGAAGAACATTGACAGGAACATAAGTAAAATTTAAGGGAATTAAAGCTCATACCATAGCCGTTGCAGATTTTTTTCTTTGCAAAAACAGTTTTCAAAAGTTCCTTCTTCCCTTAGATTCTATGAATTGTCTGAATTGCACCCAGAAGCAAAATGAGTTTCAGTATAGATTGTAAAGAGTTTCACTATGTGAAGAAATTGTGTGCTTAAAATGTGATATCAAGATAAACATCTTTAAAATTCTAGTATAGCAATAAATTTTGGAGGACTCCACACTCATCCCAACTCTGAGGGTGCATAGAATTTCAAGTATACTAACTCTAATTTTTATAAATTGAATTCAGTTTTCCCACTGACTTATAGTCACTAAAATGACTTGTTTTTATTTTTATTGATTTTATTGTTAGCAGTACTTTATGTTTGGATTTTTACTAATCTCTAGGCCTCAAAGATGTGTAAAGGATATCTTTTGCCACTATTTTGAAGTTTGTAAAAAATGTTTGTAAAATTTTTACTGTGTTCAATTTTACCATGTTCATTGGAAACAGATATGATCACCCTATGTGTAGGTGGAACAGATGGCTGTCGACATCGCATGGTGTGAAGTGAGAGTATGGAATAAGAGATATAATACTAGAACCAGACTCAGAGAGAGCTGGATTCAAATTTTTCCTTTGATACTTAGTGACTGAATACCCTAGGCAAATCAATTAACTTCTTAGCCTCAGTTTCCTCATCTATAAAATGGAGATAATAATATCTACAGTATCTACCTCAGAGAGTTGGTGTAAGGAATAACTGTTAATATTCCTCTTCTCTAAACTACCTTATATGTATTTCATGTTTATTCTTTATATATTTATATATGTATACATTGTCTTCCTGGATAGATATAGCCCCCTTGAGAGCAAGAACTATTTCATTTTTGTCATTGTAGCCTCAGGACTTACAAAAGTGCCTGGCACAGAGTAGGCACTTAATAAATGATTATTAATTGATTTATTAAAGCACTTTCCACCTTTAAATCACTATGTGTTAGTTATTGTCATTATTCTGAGGGATTTTATAAGCCTCGTTAACCCAGAAATATCCCTCCTCAATTGACTCCTCTCCAACCTGGTGAGAAATTCTTGCTACTGAAATAATTTCTTTGAGTCTAACAATCCTGAAAAGCTATTATCAGAATGCCTATGCTACCAAAGAAGGAATGAAGATTGCACAAGTCTCTTCTAGCATTTTCACATTAGCACTAACCAATCGATCATATTACCTAATAATCACTTTGGAAAGCACCTGCAGACCTGGCTGAGATAGTATGAGGTATGGGTAAATTTAAACATGAAGTAGACAAGAAAGAGTCAGAATAGTTCTGGGAATGGAATGAGGAAGGAGAGAAAAGAGCAAAAAAGAAGTTTATCAAAGTAAACAGGTTCCTGACACCTTTCCTAAACCAGGAGAAGAAATCTTAGCAATGCCTATTACTAATGAAGGACACGCTAACCAACGAAATTATGCCATCTCTCTAATTTCATTTTATATTGCCATGAAATAGAGGATGAAATATCCTCCTAAAGTGTATTTAGTTATTGACTTCTTCAGCTTCTGCCCTTCAAATACCCATTTTGTGAATTGATACACACACACACACAACACACACACACACACACACACACACACACCCCACAGCTGGAAACATCAGGTTTCTTAGTGAAAACTGGTTTATCTTTTTCCTGACAATCTTCTTTAGCAATCTATAGTGACCTGCCTTGGAGAAGTGGTTTAACAACCTTTGCCCAAGCACTCCCTGGCTGTTTTCCACCTTTAATAATTGTCTTGATGGACTATGAAGAACTGCCAGATGACAGGTCTATTTCATTTTTGTCACTGCCCAGTGCTCCTTTCTCTCTCTCTCTCTCCCCCCTTTTCTCAAGGGCATAGTTCTCTATAAGTCTGCGTGGCAATGTTCAAGATGGGGATTGCTCTTTCAGGCACTGTATATTGATGCTATACCAGAGAGTCATGGGCATGTCAAGATCCCAGGCCCTCAGAAAAGTAATCAAAGGGCTCTTTTATAAACTTGAATGTCTTCTCCATCGAAGGTGATTTGAAACTGGGCATTAGGTTCTGATGTTAAGGATTATACTTTAAAATACAGCTGCCAGAGGCATAAAAACACACACAGACAATCCACTTTGATTAATATGCCATAGGACTGTGTTTGCTTGCAAAAAATAAACAAGCGAGTGATGTGCTTTTCCCCAAGTTTTAAATAAAACATTTGTCATTCTTGTCCATTGTTTATTACTAATTGCACAATTATTTTATTGTATGGCACTTGAAAAATATTATTTGAAGTTCATCCTGCATATTCTATGTTTTAAGTAAATAATCACTTCAGTCAAAAATTATTTATTAAATTAAGTAATTCTTCACAAAACATAATTGAGACTTCAAGCACTTTTTTTATTAGGCCTGTGTAATGAAATAATTGTGCAATTAGTAATAAATTTTTTTCTCTTGCAATTTAGAACAAATAAAAAACAATTACTAGGGTTTTCTTTAAAGAATATGGGATTCTAAGAATTATCCTTCATGAAATTACCCTGATAAATGTCTTCTGTTTCTCTAGTAGAAACAGTATGAAATGCATTTTTCCTACCTCATCTTGTCTACACAATATGTATATAAGCAGCATAGTTGTAATATCAAAATTTTATTTTCTTCAGTCATCCTTTTTATTATTGGGTTTCAAAATGGCCATCATTATCATGATAATTTGTCACCATCATCATCATCACATCATCATCATCATCATCATCATCATCATCATTATTTTGAAGGGAATTTTTCTACTTTGATGAACCTGTGAGTTCTTCAGTATGGATAGTGCTTCCAATAATCTAGATTGCACCTCATTTAAACTCTATCATCCTGAGTGTCTCCAGTCCAAGTCTTCTTTTTTTTTTTTCCTAAAAGGAATCTACCCAATGTGCGGGGTATCTCCATCTATTTCCATTAACATTGCTTGGATACCAATGGAGCACGTAAACTGTATGTTGTTTATCCCTGGTTCTTACTATATAACCTGCCCACCTTGTTTTCCAGTCATGCATTTCTCTGAGCTTCTTAGATGCCATAAAATACCAGTTCATCCAAACACTCCCAGGTTTACATGGAATCACTCAAAAATCATTGGAGATGTGCATGATAGGTGCAAGTAGCTTTCAACAGAATTTCACAAAAGCAGGGTAAGAGACTGATACTACAGTGTATTTAGATTGTGCCTTTTTTCTAAGAGGGGAGAGAGAAAAATCAACTGCTTTCCTAACTAGATTTATAACCACTGTAAAGGCAAAAATCACATCATGGATTTCTGTATCCCCCCACAGCATCCAGGTAATTTGAACATAGCAGGTCCTTAAAATATAATTGCCATTTGATTGTTTTTTTTAAATAGGTAGACATGTTGAAAACTGTTTTGGGAAAGGGAAATAGTAGCAAAGAGAAATCAAGGTCAAGTAGAAAGGAAAGAAAATGATAAGAGGGAGAAAAATCTCAAGGAAATGAGAAGTGCTAGTATTGAAGACATCTACATTTAACCAGATACTGTGCATCCAGGGTTCCTCGGATACAGTCAACTGTTAATCACAAAACCTATTAACCCTAGTACAAAGGCCTTCCCTAATACCTTTTAATTGGGACAGCTAAGTGGAGCAGTGGATAGAGTACTGGGCTTGGAGTTAGGAAGACTCATGTTCCTGAGTTCAAATCTGGCCTCAGATACTTACTAGCTCTGTGACCCTAGGCAAGTCACTTAACCCTGTTTGCCTTAGTTTCCTCCTCTGTAAAATGAGCTGGAGAAGGAAATGGCAAACCATTTCAGTATCTTTGCCAAGAAAACCCCAAAAGGGGTCATGAAGAGTTGAATGCGACTGAAAAGGACTGAACAACAATACCTCATTATAAGGTGGAGTTGTCCCTGAGGTATCAGAGCCTGTTCCAATGTATTTGAAGCTCTGGTACCTTCTACCAAGCTAGAAAGGATAAGAAAACATGGGCCTAATCATGTCTATTTTCTGAGGACCAGCCTAATTAAATTTGGAGAGGTTCATTATCACAAAATTGGTCACCAGGTGATACCTTTCTTTCAACCACAACATCTTATAAAACTACTAGGGCATAGAAGGGTGATAATACCTTAAGGCATTTATTGGCATATTAATGCCAATAAAATTCTTGGAACCATTAAACTATGGTACAATGCATTTTTTCCTATGACTCAAGTCAGTTTCTGGATACTATGAAGACATTCCAGTGGGTGCCCTGATACCTTGGTGCTTTGTTTTCTGCCTTCATATATTCTGGTTTTCTGGTTTTTATGTCCTGCATTATGGTGTTCAGGTGTTTTAATTTGCCATGTTCTATGTGGTTTAGTGGATAAGGTGCTAGACCCAGAGTAAAGGAGACATGAGTTTAAAGCCCACTTCAGGCATATGTCATGTATCCTCTCTGTGCCCTTGTTTCCTTCCATATAAAAGAAGGATATTGGACTCGTTGGCCTAAAATGTCCCTTCCGGCTCTAAATCTATGTCCCTGTGATTGTTCTGGGTTATGAATGATCCCTAAGTTGTCTGGGTATCTTGTCTTCAAGGTCAATTGCTTCAGTTTGTGCCAAGTCATGCATTATTTTTGTGTACTCCAGTATTTTTGTGTTCAAAATTTGTTAATCTCTCTTTAACATCTTTAGAGATACTTTAGCGAATTTTTTGTTCCTAATCTGTTCCTCGGGTTTTTAGTTTTTTTATTGAGAGCTCTAAGTTCTGATATATTTGTTCCCAATTGCTTCTTTTATAGATTTCATTTATCTGTTGAACCATCTGTGGTTTTTTTCCTCTTATTGTTATATGTTCTCTTAGAAATTCACAGGTTTCTATATTTTATCAGATATTGGTTCCCTTTCTTTTGTCTTATAATATTTTTAATAGACGTTTTCAGTTTTTTTAGGATTTGTGATTCACTTTTTCTTTGGTTTTAGAATCCTCCCTACTTATTTACCTGATTGTGTTCTTGGATTTTATTTTGGGTTGTTCTCTTGAAATCTTTTCTGTTTCATCCCCTTCATCACTGTGACTTTTTTTTTTGTTTGGAATCTTCTTATCATGATAAACTTTCTGTCTCCTCCTTTGATGGTAGGTACACTATTGAAACTATGTTGCCTCCCTACACCATCTGCCTCAAACAGTGAAGGATATAGGTTTCACTGACTTGTAAATCTGCTCTGAGTTCCTTTTGGGGGAAGGGGGACAAGACTTGTTCTAGCTAGGTTTTTGTCCCCTTTCCTTTGCGCTTGACACCTCTATGAACATTAGCCCTTCATTCTAATTCTTCTCTTGACTTTTCTCAGTTTCTTCTTTGGTGAGATTGAATTGCCATCTGTTGCTCTTTGTATAGTTAGAGAGGGTAGAAAGGGAATTCCAGGAAGAATCTCTGCAGCCTTTGAGAATTCCAGCTCAGAGCCAGGCCCTAGTTAGAAGGTAATATGTTTTCAGGCCCTCTGCCTTTCTCCTCTGCCACTCATTCTAAGTGTGGGTACAGGATTCTCATAGAATCTCAGTAAGGGTAGAGTGGAGTAGGAAGACAATGCCATGATGGAGCCCAGACACAGGCATGAAAATCAGCTTGTGCCCCTGCATGGTTGTATGGATGTTGGTGGGGGATGATTGCTGAATGAACACTTTAAGTGTTACAGTTCTCTAGTGTTAACGAATAAAGTTTTATCCTGTTGAGGTTCGGTCTTCTTTGTCCTATGGATTCAGCTGTAATAACTCTATATCTGGCACATAATATGAAGTATCTCCAAAATATATTAAACTAACATTATAGCTAATAATGTAGCTATAATATATAATGTATAATATAATAGAGCTGTTTCTTTAGAGCAGGGACTCATAACACTTTTTTTGTGTCATGAATCTCTTTTGCAGTCTGGTGAAGCCTATGGACCCTTCTAATATTAATCTTTTGAAATGCATGAAGTTAAATGCATGAGATTGATTACAAGGGAAACCAGTTATTTGAAATATAGCAGATAGAGAGATAGACAGACAGACAGACAGACAGACAGACAGACAGACAGACAGATAGATAGATAGATAGATAGATAGATAGATAGATAGATAGATAGATAGATAAATGGATTTTTTTAATGAGTTCATGGACCCCAGGTTAAGAACCCCTTCAGAATGTTAGCACTCTTTAGGTATCTTGTGAAGAGGACCAAACCACTCAGTGACTGGGGCTGACCCCAAGTGATTTAATTGTCAGGGTTCTTGAGTGGGTGAAAAAGAAATACTGTCTGTGCTAGTCTATAGATAAGCAACATAATTTTGAAACCCTTGTACCTTTTCTTGGTTTTGAGGACAGACCAGATCAAAGCAGAGCCAACCTGGGTTTGAGAAGTGGTTTCAGTTGAGGGAGGAGGAGGTAAACTATAGCCTGACTTGTTCTAGCTAAGTTTTTGTCCCCTTATTTGGGCTTGATACTTCTGTGAACATTAGACCTTCATTCCAATTCTTCTCTTGACTTTCCTCATTTCCTTCTATGGCAAGATTTGGCAAGATTTCAAGAGAACAACTCAAAATAAAAGACAAGAACACAATAAGATAAAAGAATAAGGAGGATTCTAAAACCAGAAGACAGAGTGAGTTATAAATCCTCAAAGAAATGCAAGTCTTCATCCCAGGAATGATTGATGGCTGTCTTAGGGCAAATGGGAACTACACGTGTTCTCTAACACTGGCAACGTCATCAATGTTATATCAATTGTGAAATATCCTGAAGAAATACATAGAAGTTCCCTGTTTTATCACATAGCTCGAGAGGGGTGTTCATGGACAATGCTACTTCTGAATGCCTGCCCTAATGAGAAAATGTTAGGGTTTCCTAGTCACCATGATGCCAGAATCTAGACTTTCACTTAGAAGTAATTCTTGGAGTTAGCCTCAGTAATAACCTCAAATTTTAAAATTAAGGGATTTAGTCTCCATAGAGAGAAAGGTTGTTATTGAACAACATGCTTTTTGGAGAAAGAAGAATATCTGTGTGATCCCTGTAGGTAGAGGATAAAAAAGGGACTAAAGCTATGACATAAGGGAAAGAAAGACCTGCATTTTTGCTCTTACTGTAAGTTATTTATATATGAAGATTACATGTAAAGGGAGTTTCTTATTCAGAAGACTCTAAATGTTTGCACCTTTTTGGAAGGACTTAAAAATCACAAAATGGTACTACATATCTGGGAGGCACTCTGTAGGACTCTGTGGGAGACTGAGATATTCATTAGAATGATATGATGTTATCCTGATAGTGGTAGCAAATTCAATACCTTTCTGACAGGAATCCAAACCACAACATAATATTGAGCTCAAAAGACTCTACGAACCTAGGGGAAAAGTGTAAGGCGCCAAAGAGGGATGCATATTCTGAATAACTGTTCATGAGTTATTGTGAGCTCTTTTTGTATTTTCAGTATCTGTTTGTGGGTCTTGTAATTTCCTTTGAAAATGTCATCCTAGGTGGCAGCTAGGTGGTACAGTGGATAGAGCTCCAGCCTTGGAGTCAGGAGGACTTGGGTTTGAATCTGACCTCTGACACTTGACACTTATTAGCTGTGTGACCCTGGGCAAGTTAGTTAACCCCAATTGCCACACCCCCCAAAAAAAAGTCTTCTTAATTTTCTACAGGGTGAAAAAAAATAAAGGCAGTTCTATACCAGAAATATATTTGTTACTTTGAGTACCTTGGAGCCCTATTACTAAATTTTTGGAACTCTAGACATGACCTATATTTAGAAATTTCCCAGAGTTAACCTTAGGTAGGGGCAATAATATGCTAAAGAGAATACAAACTTTTTGAGACTGGCCTCCAAGATCATAACTGGAATGTGTTACCTCATTGCCAGGGACTAGGTGCTATAGTTAACAACAGGGTCTATGAAAAAAAAATACTCACAATAAACTTTTAAGTTTAAAATACACAGTTAATATTGTCTTCATCATTTTCTCAAGTACAGACAATTAGTGGAATAATAAAATCAAGTCTTAAGTTGTAGCCTTTGTTGATTTCTGAAGTGTAAATGCTTGCACTGAAAATTTAACAATCAGCTCTTGTGAGAGAGTTCAAGCAGGTTCTGGCACACTTCTGGTTATAGTTCTTTCCTAAAATTCTATGTTGCACTTCAACTGGGGATTTTAGTGGATGGCCAACACAATATGAGTTAACAATGAGATGTGGCAGCCAAAAAATACTGTTATGAACTTGAGTTGCATTAAGAAAGGCATTTTTATTCAATGAATAATGAGGTAATAGTTGCTCAGAATTCTGGTTTGTTCAGATGATAACTGAAATATTGCATTCTATTCTGGGCATCCCACTTTAAGAAGGACCTTGATAAGTAGGGGACTGTCCTGAGGTAGGCAATCAGAATGAGGAAGGGCATGGAGTCCTTGTTCTATGAAGGTCAAATTGAAGGATCCAAGGATGTTTAGCCTGGATCAGAGAAGGCTCAGGGTATGAAAGAGGGATTAGATTTGTTCTTCTTGGCCTCAGAGAATAGAACTGGGAGTAAAAGTTGGAAGCTGAAAAGAGGCAAATTAATATGATGTCAAAAAGACAATTAGACCTCCACAAAAGTAGAATAGGTTCTTTCAGGTGACAGGTTCTCCCTCATTGGAGGCTTTAAGCACAGGCTAGATGACCATTTCTTTGAAATGTTTTTGTGGGGACTCTTTTTTCAAGTATGATTTGGATGAAATGGCCACTGGGGTCCCTTATAATTCTGCTTTTCTGTGATTCTGTGATCCCTCCTTGTATAAGATTGTGTTGTAGTGAAACTATGGCATAGGCCTTAAGATTTTATATTTGATATGGTTTTTTTTATTTTCCATCTATTTCTCCCCCTTCATCACAGGCAACATAAAAATACATATTCATAGTTTAAAATTGAAAGTGTTATCATTTCAGTTCATTCATATCTATAAATACATGGCAGATGAAAGATAGATAGAAGAGGTTAAATGATGTTTCCATAGATTCACTATGATGTGCAAGATAAAAGAGACCCATTAAATTGTATATCTTATTTATGGAGAAGTAGAAGTAGCCCCTATGGATTGTCAAATACTATGTGAAATATAACCAAGCATGGTAATGCATTTTGGCTAATAATTCCTTTGTTTATCTGAACCTCAGCAGTGAGGTATTTTGCTCAATAGTTGCTCAGTGGTTTATGTGTTTTCAAGCATTTGAGTGGGTGGGTGGGAGGTCATTTTTATAAATAATCTACAAATTACTCTAATAAGAAATTAATATACTTTCTTTACAGAAGATACCAGGCCATGCGACATAAGGGTCCTGACAACAAAGGCTGAGGAAATCTGCATGTCATATTGGCTAATTGGGGGAGGGAGATAGAAAAAAAACTACAGTATACCAAGGTAATGAAATATTAAGCTACTTCAGGATTGAGATATGGAAAAGACATATCAATCTGACACAAGACTCTGGTCTCATAAAAGCAGAAGCATAGACTTTGAATTGGTATTTTTTTTCATAGTGATATTCTGGGCTAGACTAATATGGATGGGTAAATGGTCACCTATTACTGTGACTTCAAGGACACCCACATAGGGATCACACCCCAACACAAAGTCCTGCCCAATCATCTTTTTCTTTTTCCTTTTCAGTGAGGCAATCAGGGTTAAGTGACTTGCTCAGGGTCATGCAGCTAGTAAGTGTTAAGTGTCTGAGGCCGAATTTGAACTCAGGTCCTCCTGACTTGAAGGCCAGAGCTCTATCCACTGTGCCACCTAGCTACCCCTTGCCCAATCATCTTACTCAAGGAACAAAAAAAGTCCTTTATCTCTATGGGTACTCCCTGAAATCTGTTAGATCAGTAAACCTCTAGCTTAATACTTTGATTCTTATTAAAATGCAACTCCCCTGAGGAAGGGTAACACTATGCTGTTATCTCTCATTCATACTTTCATGTGAATGAACTTCACATCTGAATCGGAAGATTCAGAAATTCATGTTGAGAGAGTGGTTTTATAATGACCAAATGGTAAAAACCACAAAGATTCTGGTTGCTCAAGGGATGTGGGAATGGGATACTTCTAAAGAGGTGGCATCATAGGACTGAAAGTCTTGGGGCAACGTTCTTTCTTTCTTTCTTTCTTTCTTTCTTTCTTTCTTTCTTTCTTTCTTTCTTTCTTTCTTTCTTTCTTTCTTTCTCTCTTTTCTCTCTCTCCTCCCCTCCCTCCCTCTCCTCCTCCCTCCTTCCTTCCTTCCTTCCTTCCTTCCTTCCTTCCTTCCTTCCTTCCTTTCTTTCTTCTTTCCTTCCTTCTTTTCTTTCCTTCCTTCCTTCTGTTCATTCAGGAAACACATTGTTTACTATGTACCATGTGTTATAGTAGTCAAGAGGTTAAATTAACTGTAGCGTCTGAGATAAGCAAGGTAGATATGGACAAGAACCATACTGGGTCTATACACCTTCTTGAATAATTGGCAACCTGGGTCCTACTTCTCCTTCCCCCAACATATCAATAGTTGGATTGTTTTGAATGGATTTAGAAACATGATGGAGTCGATCATGAGAAGTGCCCCATGAAATAGTGTAATTAAGGGGCAATATTTTCTAAAAATATATCAGGTTCTGAAAAAGTTTTCTTCTAAGTGTTATATCCTTTTCAGGGTATATATCTTTATGAGTTTGGCTTTCTGATCATGCCCCTCATTTATTCATCCATAGTCTACTGAGCATGATCTTTCTATGTTACATATTTTCAAAATTCAAAATAAAAAAAGTTAACCTACTCTATTTAAAATTAGAAATACTCTCCTCTTGAAGTGCTCATGATAAGTGTAAAAGAAAAAGGATCATTGCAGCTTATGCCCCAATATTTGTTACATAGGATGAAGGAAAGAAATTCTATGAAGAACTTAATAATATCCTCCAAACCAGTCATTTAACAAGCATTTCTGCACATAGGAGGCACTAAATGAATGCTTGTTGACTGACCGATTGGTTTGGAGGATCTGTCAGGTGCAATCACCTATTTGGTTGGTATTGCTTAACTGGATCCCCACCCCCTTGCCTCTTTCTCTCCTTTCCTCCCCCACACCCCAATTTTATTAAGGAAGGTGGTACAGATGTGCCAAGGTATAAAGAAATAACTATAACGTGAAAACAAAGGAAATTTTTTTAAAAACCTGAAAAACTTGAAAAAATACAACTCTTAAAATGAAGAAATATGGAAGAAGACTCAAAGCAATATTGACTTACAAAATAGTAAAAAGCAGTGGAGAGAAAATAAATCTGTAGAAAACAATTTGAGATCCTACTAAGTTAGATTATCCTTAAGAATAATAGTGGAAATGGTTATAATAGTTGAAAGAGCTGAAAGAGCACCATTGAACTGTCTAATTTTGACTCTAGCATCTCATTAATTTGTGCTCTGTGAGGAAATTCAATGAGGCACTCATAAAACTGAAGTCAGGAAGAGTGGTTAGACCAGACTTAGTACACATAAAATAAACTCATCTTGGAGATGACATAATTTGAAAGGTACATATGGACTATTTTTAAGATATCTCAAAAAGGGGAAAGAAGTCACCAAAAGAACAGAGGAAAAATAAAAGTATTAAAAAAAAAGGTTACTGAGAAGACACAAGTAACTACCAAAGTATGGGTCTATTTTCTTATCTCTCTAAAATCTTTATGAGGATGTTTTACACATGTGCACATGTGTTGAAGGGATCCTGGAAGAAAATTTAGGCTGGATATTGGCAGACTTTCTCAGATGATTTTTTTTAATATAGCAGACCACATCCTTTCAAAGGAAGCTGGGACATGGTAGATACAACATTGGGCCTGGAGTCAAGAACACTGAGCTCAAATCCAGCCTCAGACATTTACTAGCTCTATGCAAGTCACCTGACCTCTATTTGCCTCAGCTTCCTCAACTAAAATGAGGATAATAAGAGCAACTACCTTTGCAGGGTTGTTATGAGTTTCAAATGATATGCTATTTGTAAAAAGTGTTTAGCATAGTGCCTGGCAAATAGTAGGCACTCTATAAACGCTTATTCTCCTTCACCTCATTCTTCTCCACATTTACTCAAAACATTAAGGGTTCTACTGTATTTATAATTTATTAATTAGCAAAAACTGACTCAATAGAATAGGTTTTAGGGCTCTCCTCCAAGGATTCTTTCATGTAGATGTTAGAATTATATTAGATACCTGAATAGCTCAATCACAGAGATAATTTTGTTTTTGATATTCAGAGAATCAATTATTGTTAATATCAATTGAGGCAAGTAACAGAAGATTCATGCATACAACTGGTATTTGACACCATCACGGCCTGTGGAAGGTCCAAATAGAAGGTGCTTTGTTCTTTGTGTTTTGGAGTGGTATTGTGCTGAACACATAAAGCTCTACAGTATTTAAGGGCTCCATATTGAGATTCATAGTCATGCAAAAGAGATCCATTTAATAATCCATATAGAAATAATTAAGTGGATGAAAAAATATATATTGCCCAAGTTATGAAATGCAGTTTGATGAGACTCCTAAAGAGTTAAATAATATATAAACATATATACAGATACAAACATACATGCACATATATACACACACAGGGTGGCAAGTGAATAATGAGCCAGATCCAGTATATGTTATTACGTTTGTGAAATTGAGCATCACTTTAAATGCCCTCCCCTCCAAGTTTCTCCTTGACACTGCCCCCACTCCATTTTAAACACCGTTATTTTCAATGGGGGTGCTAACCATCTGCAACTCATGGAGTACTACAATCTATGAAGAATCACAATTACAATGGAGAAATTTATAGTAAGTATAAATAGGCTGCACTGTAAAAATAGAGTAAAAGACATTATCAAAGAAATTTATTTTTTGTAAAAGGATACTGACCAGTCATAAATTGATGGTGAGAAATAACAGCTAGATAGACTGAGTGTTACATTGATTACAATGAAATATTTCAAGATCTGGAGAGAATCCCTCGGTACATTAGGTAGATTCCCTATGAACATTGACAGGGATTGTACAGGGTGGAAAGGTATTCACAGGCTGTGATATGTTCTAATGGAGAGAATTTTTGTATCAGTGAGATCATGGATCCATCAGAGTATGGACGCGACATAATACACTGGAAAGAATTAAACTTAGGATCATAGTACCTAAGTTCAAATACTGGGCTCTGCTCCTTCCTACCTGTGTGATTATTTAACCTCTCTAGGCTTCAATTTCTTCTTTTATAAAATGGGGGTAGATTAGATATCCTCTGAGGAGCTGCCTACCTCTGGATCTTTCTTCCTAAATGAAACACTAGGCCAATGGTTCTTAACTGTTGTTGAGTCATGGACCACTTTGGTAGTCTAGCGAAACCTATGAACCTTTCTAAGAATAATGTTTTGTTACTTAAATTTGTAATTGAAGGAAGCACTAAATTTCAGTAGCTGTTAGTGGAAATAAAATATTATTTATTCCCACCCAAGTTTACAGGACCCAGAGTTCTATTTGTGAACTGCTTAAGCATTCTTGGACTCTTGGTTAAGATCCCCTGTATGACTAGAACAATAGTTCTCAGACTTTGATTCTTCAAACTACTTGCGTCACACTCACATTGTTCACCCACAACTAAGCACTGCCTGTGTATTCAAAGGACCTTAAGACAATTTGTAGCTCATTCTATATGTGTAATTACCATACTCCCCACTATCTGACAGGTACTAAAGCTTCTTAGTTCCATACTCCTTCCTCCCTTCACCAGATCATAAGCAAGACAAGGGAAGGAGGACAGGGAGAATGCCCAAAGAGTGGTCATGGTAAGTTCAACTAACTGACAAAATTAACAGACAACTATTCTACCACCATACAGTTCTTTGGAGTGCAGCCTGTGGATCCTCAGAGCATTGAGATGGCTTTTGTGAAGCTCCCTTCATCCTCCCTTTGCCAGAGAGAGAAAAAAGCATCTCTAGGGAGGCACAGATGGTGGTAAAGAAGAATTCCTCCCACCCCTCACTCCCCATTGACTAAGGAGGTTTGGTTCTTTCCTTCTTCTCTGTAAAATGTTTGGGAAAGAAGTTAATTTTTTTCTCTCTCTCTACTCTGAAGAGAGGTGGAAAAGTAAAGTACACAGAGGAGGTGGAGGTAGAGGTGGGAGGTTTGATAGACAAGCTGAGGGCCTGCATAGAGACAATGAAACTGGAGCCAGGTAGAAAAAGAGAGAATGCAGACTGCAGGGAGATAAATAGGGGAAAGAGGCAATCCTTGCTACAGGGAAAGGGGAAGGGACATGCTTGGAACTGAAAATGATGTTAAAAAGAAAAGATATCAGTAATGTATTTTTTAAAATACCATATGAACATTAGATTTCTGTGTAATATAAGGGTTCTTAATCTGGGGTCCACGGACCTCTTCTATGAACTTGGATGGGAAAAAAAATCACATCTTTATTTTTGCTATAATTGGTTTCCTTTGTAAGCCTACATATCTCATTTTATGCTTTTAAAAATATTTGGAAAAGGGGTCTAAATTTCAGTTAGAGGATAGTGAAAATAAAGATATAATTTTCCCTCCTTCCAATTTACAGGAACCCTGGAATCTATTCATGGATTCCTTTGGGGTTCCACATACCTCAGGTTAAGAATCTCTGCTCCATATTAAAATGAATATATGCATATCTTTAGATTGGGCTAATGATCTGTGAATTACAAAAGCTACAAACACATGTACAATCAATTCTAATCTTTTGGTTTTTTTGTTTGAGTTTCATGATTTTTACCCCTATATTTTTGTTTATATTTTTGAATACCCATGCCTGTCAGTGGATGTCAGGTTAGGGCTTATATTACAAAAAGAAGAGGCAAAGTATCTTAATATATCATCAGGCTTTATCCTCAGAACACTTCATGGGATAAGAAGGATAAATAGTATTTCATTCCATAAATGTGAGAATGAGATCAGGAACAGTAAGATCTCAATGGCAATTCTCTGGCAGAGGCTCAATGCTTGAGGACTCAAGGACAAATTCATTTACCTATAATTTCACCTCTCTGCCAAAGACTACCTGTTATACTACAGATGAATTTACATAACATTTTGAAAGAAGATGTGATTAGCTGTCCTATGGATAAGTAGCAACATATTGAGTCGCATGCTAGTATGCCTACTTTGGGCATTGGCTCAGAATGGTAAGATACATGCCAACTCAAGAATCTAATTGGTTTACAGGAAAGGGAGGGGGAGGAGGTATTTGGTTCTGAGAGGACCTTGCCAATTTGCCTGGTCTCCTGGCACTCTCTGGCAGCCAATTTGCAGACTGATGTTGGCATCAGATCTGAAAATGTCACTGATCCACTTGGATAGCTGGAGGCCATGGGGCAAAAGGAGTGAATTTGAAAAGGAGAGAGAAGCTGAAAAAATGCTACCTAACCTATTTCTACAGTGTTGGACTAGAAGAATCATAGAATCTAAAATATGAAAGGACCTGAGAGATCATTTGGTCAAATGGCTAACTGAAATGTGAATCCTTTCTATGATATTCCTGACAAATAGTAAATCAGTCTTACTTTGAATACCTCCAGTGACTGGGAACTTTCTACCTTTCAAGGCCCTTCTACTTTTGCACACTTCAAATTGTTAGGAAGTTTTACATTCTATAAAGCCCAAGCTTTCCTCCTTTGTATAGCCTGGTGGTGCAGTAGATAGAGCACTGGACCTGGAGTCAGGAAGACCTGAGCTCAAATCCAGTGTCAGACACTTGCTAGCTAAATGATCCTGGGCAAGTCATTTAACTTCTGTTTGCTACAGTTTCCTCAACTACAAAATGGGGATAATATTAGCAGCCAACTCCCAGGTTTTTGTGAGGATCAAATGAGATCATTTTAAAGGACTTAGCACAGTGCCTGGTACACAGTAAGCACTAATAAATCCTTCCTTCCTTCCTTCCTTCCTTCCTTCCTTCCTTCCTTCCTTCCTCCCTCCCTCCCTCTTATATAAACCAACCTAATTTCTGTTCTCTATAGCCAATAAGAATACATCTAATTTCACACTCAGTGGTTCTTCAGATTTTTGAAGATTGAAATTGTGCCTTCTTCCCCTCACCTTCCCTTGATCTTCTTACTTACGGAAGAAAAAATAACCTCAGTTTGTCCAACTGCGGTATGGCTTTAAGTACTATTACCATCTTGGTTGTACTTCAGCTTGATGCCCGTTCTAAAAAGTAGCAACCAAAATTGGACAAATTGCTCCAGGAGGGTTCTGGCTAGGACAGGTTACAGCAGGAGTATCATCTTTCCTGCCATGGAAATACAGCCTAAATTGGCTTTTGCTTTAAATGACTGTCACATTCTCAACTCATATTAACTTTGTAGTTTGCTAAAAACAAAACAAAACAAAAGGTCTTTTTTCCCCCCCTGCAAGTACTGGTTTTAAGATATCTCCCTGTCTTGTATATGTAGATGATTTTGTGAACCCAAATAAAGGACATCCATCCCCATTAAATGTCAGCTTATTCAGTATGGGCTGCTGTTGCAGCCTGACGAGATCCCCATTCTGTTATTCAGCATGACATAGGCTATCTCTCTCAGCTTTGGGTCGTCTGCAAATTTGAAAAGCATGCCATACATACCTTCACTCAAGCCTTTGATGAAAATGTTCAAGAGATAAGACCAAAGAAGCATCTCTGAGTCCACTAGAGATCTCCCCTAGATTAGCATTGAACCATTAACCCCAGTGTGGGTAGCTAATCATTTAACCAGCTCTGAATTCAACTGCATCATTATCCAGTCACGTTCCTCTTTCTCATCACAGGAGTGCTGTGAATGACTTTACCAAGTGCTTTGTTGAAATATAGGTAAACTATGCCTTTGGCAGCCCCCTTATCTGTCATCCCATTGACATCATCATGAAAAGAATATAAAGCTAATCTTGCTATACTTAATATCATATAATCATAGAATTTGAGAGTTGGAAGAGACTTAATCAGACATTTAGGTAGTTGATGAACAAGCGCTTACCATGTGCCAGTTACTGTACTAAACACTGGAAAAATAAATACATGCAAAAAAGATAGTCCCTACCCTTAAGGAATTTACATTCTAATAGAGGAAGACAATACATGAAAGTAAGTTAAAAATATATAGGGGGAAGGGGGAAAGAAGATTCTCCAGACAGGGGAATGGTAGAAAAATCCATATTACATCCGGTTGAGAGATTAAGAGATGCCTGGCTTGGGTGCGCTTTTAAAAACAAGTTCTGAGAGGAGCCATCTAATGAAAGGGAGGGGCCCTGGGGCTGAGCATCCTTCGGAGGTGTGAATTCCAGAGCCGAAATGATCTTTCAGGATGAAGTATTTCCTGGGTCTCAGTAGAAGAGTGTAGATTACTGTCTACTGATAAATGAAGAAAAAGTTTTGACCAAATTTCTCTCCCAGTATTAATAAAGTAAATTAACTTCCTTTGAAAAACATTAGTAACATGTACAAACTTGAGTATTGTCACTGGACCTCCAAGAGCATTTATCAGTCATACCCTAGAATTATTTATTTAGTCGCAGGTTGGTGGAAGGAATTGAGTTGTAAATAGTGCTTTATCACTTTGCCTTGACTGGGGCTTGGCCCAAAGGCACTCACATCTTGTGGGGAAGTGGGCTGGTAGGGGGACTGCAGCTTAAACACAGCAGTTCTTTGGTTCACAGTCCCTACATGTTCCAAAAGGTCCTCCATTGTCTTCATGACCCAAGGAAGCAAGATGATCCTGTACTTACCTCATACTACCCAGTACACTTCCTATCTGCTGCCTCCTCCTTCTTCTGCCTCTTCCCAGAGGTTTCCCAGCACAGTTACACTACACTGGTATGAATTGTCCTCAGCAGGCCTCTCTTGACTTCTAAACCCAGGTCTATTCAGCTGAATTTGTCCTGGGCACCAAAATTCCTGGTTATGTTTCTGACATGGAGTTCTTACCCTAGGAGGTTCTCTACTCTAGCCAAGTCACAGATCCCTTGTATATTTGTGAATTGTAGTGATTCCTTCCATATCATCGGTATTAGGGGCATGGTGCCCCCTTGACCTGGAAAATCTACAAAAAAAATTTTTGGCCCACCCTGCTTACCAGAGAAGAAGTCTGAATTATTATATATATATTTTTAAGTTGGGCTATGGGGGTTAAGTGACTTGCCTAAGGTCACACAGCTTGTGAGTGTTCTGTGTCTGAGGTTGGATTTGAACTCAGGTCCTCCTGAATCCAGGGCTGGTGCTCTACCCACTGTGCTACCTAGCTGCCCCGAGCAGTCTGAATTATTACGGTATTAAAAGATAAAATATATAATTGTACAATATTATGCACATACTTCATGCATTTCTGAGTTTCTAAACTTTTTCTATGTCATCTGCTGGTCTTCACATGTCATCTGGGGCTTTTGCAAAGCTCCGCAAAATTCCCATTTACTTTCTTATATCACCCTGAGATCTATTGAAACCGCAATGGAGAAATTCACGATGTGGAAGCGATAACTACTATGCTCAGAATAAATGATTTGAGCATCTCACTGGGAGTCCAAAGGCATGCTTCAGCCTCTTTCTGTGTCTCTAGTCTTACCCCATACATCTTGGTCTTTGCTTCACTGGGTCTCAGTTGCTTCTATATAGAGAAAATCAAATGTCAAGCATTAGGAAAGATAATCTTCCTTTCCGTTCATATCATTTATTGACTATGACTTTCATAGAGAAGAGAGAATGTGATAACTACCATCGGCATCACAAAGCAAACAATTTCTTCCAAACAAACAAAGCAAAACCAATCCAAAGGTTAACATTTATTTTTCCAGTACTTTGCCCATCATCCAAATGTTTTGTTTGCTAGGAAAAGCAATGGGGAGCCAATGGAGGGAGTTGGAGCTGTAGGGAATATTGTGTTTATTTTTGCCCTGCATGGGGCCAATAACTTACTGCTGAGCTTCTGCAGTCACATCATCAATTGCCTTTATCGTGTGTATGTCTGCCAAATAAAGTTGTAGCTGCAACCCTTCCAGCTGACCTTTAACATTCAGTTCTGCACGTAATCTCTTACTCATTAATTCCCTTACCACTAGGCAGTGCCTGAGTTTCCAGTTAGCCCTGAAACTGTCTGGCCTACTTAGTTTAACTTCTCATTTGCAAGCTTGAAAAATGTCTGGAATCACCCCTACCAGATGTGTTAATCCAAGTGAATGTATGTGGAGGGGGTGATGATGAGAGGAGGGGGGGTTTCCACTTTCTAATTTCTTCCCTGGTTGAATAGAGGAGATGGAGAAAGGAGCTGGGGGAAGAGGGATATTATAATAGTTATGGCTAGCTACAGCATAGGTAATTATTTGTGCTTATGAGTAGTTGATAATGGACAACTTCCTCATAGTTAGTGATTCCAATGAACCTCATCTATACATTTGTTGAGGAACTGAGATTGAAGGAGATTAAGAAATTTAGCCTACTTTACCTTGGGGGGGGGCACTTTCTTCTCTGGTACTCAATTTCCTCATGAAGAATGGAATGGATTGGACTAGGTTATTTTTGGATTGGACTAGTAATTTTTGCACGCAGTGTAAAGGTCTAGAAGCTTGCCCTCACTGAATGGGAAGAAGAAGAGATATCACAAGTGGTGGTGGTCTAGTTTAGACAAATATTCTTAGACACTAACAGGTAGCATATTGGCACAGGAAGTAAGAATGCTGGACTGGAGTCAAAAGACCTGAGTTCAAATTTGGCCTCAGATACTTCCTAACTTTGTGACTCTGGCCAGGACATTTAACTGCTCCCAGTCTCAGTTTCCTTATCTGTAAAATAAGAATAATAACAACATTTATCTCCTATGGTTGTTGTGAGGATAAAATGAAATAACATGTATAGCACTTTGAAAACTTTAAAGCTCTATAGAAATGCTATTATTATTTGTGGGATGATATTCTTAGCAAGGCCACCCAAATGCAGTGGGTAGATGGGAAAGGGTATTAGAGAAACTCACTGTAGCCCATTATTTGGTAGCTTTCTATTTTAGCTAATCAGTTTCAATAACTAGATTCTTACACTGTGAAAGAGCTTCAAGTATTATCAGTACCTTCAAAATTTGGTGCCCTGGGACAAAACCTGGTTATTCCATCCTAGTTATAGTTCTGCTTGCAACTCTAAAAAGTCTTCTAACATATGAAGAAGTAGCCCTAGGAAAGTTAGAACTAGAATTTCTGATGGACATCTACTCATGGGTTTGCTTGAATGACTGAGACAGCTATACACCCACTTATAGCCAAATCTGGATTAGTCTCAATGATTGAAATGTCCTTTAAGCCACATTTTGAAACCTCTCTAGTTCTATGTTTTTGTTTTTGTTTTCAGAATTAGAAGGGTTATTTTGATGGGCTCAGCAATTCACTTTTCCTATGAAGGATTATAGTCTTGTTCAAACCATTTGTGTCAAAAAAAAATATCAATACCTGACTCAGACATTGCAAACAAACAGCCCACCACATTCTTTCTGACTGACATGGGACTTTTTTGCTTACTTGCAAATATCCCATGATCATCACCCTTGTGCCTATTTAGTTAGAAGGGGATGATAATTCAGAATTCCATTTTTGCCTTTCCAAGTGGAATTCTTAGCACATTTCCTCCAGATTCAGAAAATAATTGCTATTTTTCATTCCTTCTCTCTCTTTTTAAAATACTTCAAGGATGCTCACTCCCACTATCTTGACTTTCTCTCATGGTCTAGCCAGAGAATGTACTCTTCAGTTCTGTTAATGCATGTCATAAGTGGACAGTCTTGCTAACTCCTATTATCATCATTATTTCTAGATTCCATGTCAGGGCTGTACTAAATGGCCTTCTTGGAATCTGCACGACTTTGCGAATCTTTATCAGAATCTGCATTTATATAATGCCTATCTTCACATTATCAAGTCTCTTTGGCAAATGTCCCATTTCCCTATTCTAATTTTGCAGCTGAGGAAACTAAGAGGGAAAGTAAGTTGCCCAAGGTCACACAAGCAGAACTTTCCCAGGACAAATACATTCCTAAAACTTTTGGCCCTTCTTGAAGGTAAGGGTCATCTACCTGGGTCATGGTCATGTCACAAATGGATCAGGATGGGTCAGAGGTTATTCTGAATACTTTTATTCTATGCTATTGTTTTTTGTATATAGTATAATTTCCATTTTAACTACAAGAGTCTAGAAAAGGATAAACTTTTATTTAATAAGGTATGGCTTATCCAGCATTTTTTTTAATTAGTGAAAATTACAGTGACTAAGGCATTGGAGAAAGTTTAGATTATAAATAATGTTAAATAACTTGTTATTAGAGTGATGGAGTTATATGAGATATCGGTATTTCTTCCAAAAATAAAACAGTATTCTATTGATGATTCAATTTAAAGAAATAAGCATTTATTAAAGTGCCTACTATGTGAAAGGCGCTGCACTAAATGCTAGGGATAAAAAAGATGAAAAATAGTCCCTGTCCTCAAGGAACTTATATTTGACATCAATCCATTCTTCCACTGAGGAAAAATTATATTACAATTCTGATTCTCAAATGGTAATACTTAGCATTTATATAGTGCTTTAAGGTCTTTAAAGCTCTTTTCATGTTATCTCATTTGATCTTCACAATATCCTTGTGAGGTAGGCATTACTATCCTTCTCATTTTACAGATACAGAAACTAAAGTCAACAGAAGTTAAGTGATTTGTCCATGATCACACAACTAAGAGTCTGAGGCAAGAGATGAACCCACATCTTCCTGATTCCAAGTCCAACACTCTCTCCACTTTGTCACCTAGCTGCCTCAGTCATTTTTAACAATGGTGGTTTTGCCTTTTCATTAGAAAAAAAGAGAGACCTAAAATCTGTCAGTCAATATTTATTATCTGTATACTAAACTCTTGCCTTAGGTATCCATGGGGAATTTAAAAACAAACAACAACAAAACAAGACAAAACAAAACAGATATTGACACTGACTGCCAAAACTTTTCAGTTTAATGGTGGGGGTGGAGGGTCGTGGTCTCTGCTCAACACAAGGATCCCCTTTGAACACCTTTTGCAACTTCTCCTACCTCGAGCAAAGCTAATAATAGTTAAGGTGACTTGAATAATTCCACTCAGTTGCCTTGGAGAGAGAGTCTTTGATACTTTGAGAAAAACATGTCAGCTTCTGAAAAAGTTTTTAGGGCTCACTCAGGGAAGGCACTCATCTCTCTCAGGTGTCTGGGGGGTAGGGAGAGCTTTGAGGATTGAATGTGTTTTGTTTGGTTTTGATTTTCTATGAGTGGGACTCTCTTGGAGAGGGTGAATGGCAGATCTACTATTTTATGAGGTTAGAGTCAGCATACATAATGATAACAAAGGGGAATAGTTTGAAAGAGTCAGTCCATATTATCTGGTGCTCTGCCCAGGGGAGAATTGTTCCTTCATCTTCCAGAGCAGGAGTATCTTAGAGAAGGGATTTTTAATATGTGCATGGGCACCCATGTCATAAACTTTTTTGGCAGTATGGTGAACTATGGATCCCTTCTCATAATAACAGTTATGAAGGCATAAAATAAAACTCATAGGATTACAAAGAAAACCAATTATATTGCAATAAAGATGTGTTTTTCCCTCATTCAAGTTCACAGACCCCTTGAAATGTGTCCATATATTGCTTGGAGGTTCATGGCCCTCAATTTAAGAACTTCTACCCCAGAACATTCCCTTTCGAAATGAGTGGAAAAGATGCTAAAAGACAGACCTCAAGGTATAGAGCCACAATGAGAAATGAGTCATGGTGGGAGAAGCGTGGGGAGTGGAGGAGAAGCCACAATGAGGAACTACTTCGGATACCACCTACTGGATGCTATGCAGAACTATGTAAGGAGATGCTTTTTGGGACCCCTGCCTGGATATGACAAGAAATGATTAAAATTTCTTTCTTTTTTTTATCTATTTTTTACAAAGCAATTGGGGTTAAGTGACTTGCCCAGGGTCACACAGCTAGTAAGTGTCACATGTCTGGTCTGAGACCAGATTTGAACTCAGGTCCTCCTGACCCCAGAGCCAGTGCTCTATCCACTGCACCACCTAGCTGCCCCCGATTAAAAAAAAATCTGTGACATGTTTTCTTTAACTTCTCTTTCGTTTTTAAATTGAAACGTATTTTTCTATTCTGAACTTAGCAATCTTCAATAAACAAAATCATTCCGACATTCAAATAAAAAGCAGTTCATATAAGAAACTGTTCTTTAACAGGTAGTTTGCTTATACATGCATGTATATATATGTGTGTGCATGTGCGTGTATACAAGGTAATCAAAAATTGCTTTTTTTGTTATCTGTATGTTTTGCCTTCTTTTGAGCATATTTTTTTAAATTGATACTCTTTTGGTATGTCTTTCATTACTCTCTAATATACCACCCTTACCACTCTGAGAATAGATCTTTCAGATGATAGATAAATGGAGCCCAGCAAAATGAATAATACTTTCCTCCAGCCTCTTAAAAAAATTTCCTTAATTTTTTGAACTGAATATTTTCAAGGGGATATTGTGCCAATATAAAAATAGAATCTAAGTTCCTTGATGACAATGACTTTTCATTTTGGTCTTTCTATCATCTGGACCTAGCACAGTGTAGGGCACTTAATATATGCTTGTTGAGTATAATTAGCCAAGGAACATTCATTAAGTATTATAATATGCTAAGTACTGTGCCAAGGTCTAGGGATGAAAAGAAAGGCAAAAACAGTCTATAATCCTCAAGGATTTTACATTTTAAAGGGAGAGAAAACATGTAAATAACTAGCTACTTACAAGATAGATACATAATGGATGCAATCTCAGAGTAGAAGACACTAATAATTGGGAAGACCGGGAAAGGATTTCTGTAGAAAGTAGAATCTGAGATGAGTCTTGAAGGAAGTTGGGGAAGCTAAATGCAAAGGTAAGAAGCAGAGCATGCTAGGCTTGAGGGATAACCAGTGCAAAAGCATGGAGATAGGACATAGAGGGTGTATTGAGGAATGGCAATTAGGCCAACGTATCTGGTTCATAGAGTATATGGAGATGACTAAAAAGCAGAAATCTAGTAGACTAGAAAGAGGACACTTTATGAAGATTATTAAATGTCAACCAGAGGACTTTATATTTGAGTGAAATCTTCTACTTATCCCCTTAGAATCTGTTGATATCTTTGTGGAATTGTTTTTCTAATGCCATAGCTCATAAGATTCTATGAGGATGCTTGCTCCCACAATTAAGAATTAATATCATTTAGTTAGCCAGACTTAATTAGCTTTTTAGAAAAGGATATTTATAATATGAAGTAATAATAGAAATGATTAAAAAAACATCAAAAAGTCTTTGACATCTTTCTACTAGTACATATGACTTGGGGTGGGGGAACCATGGGGGGAAAGTGGGCTTAAGCATAGAGAGCACATGTAGCAAGAGGATGACTCATAACTTCGAGTTGCTGACAGTTCTTTTCTCTTCTTCATGAGATACTGATGAAATTATCCTTAGACGTTATTTGGCTTTTGCGCCGAGGTCCTTGCAGAGTACTGAAGCTGTCTTTTCTCAGTGTATTTCGTCTGTCCTTGGCTCCCGAGACAGACATTAAATTAACTGTTCCTTGGATATTGTTTAGAAGATACCCAAGGGAAGTTCCAAAAGCCTCTAATCCTCCAAATTTTACGGGGTCAAATTCTAGTTAAGGGTGCAAGAGGAGGAGTGAGACTGAGGCCAAGGATCTTTTACTCCCTCCCTGCCCCACTCCTTCAAGCTATGTCTTCCCAAGGCTGAGCTGGAGACTTCTACAGTGTCAGTGACTGGAATTCTATTGTTCTGAAATGGCTTGCTACTTCATAGACCACCCACAAGGCATGACCAGGTTTTCTCAGCCAAAGCTGACGTACTTCCTATGGAATGCCATTTTTTTCATCCAATGGCTTTCAAGGATATCTAAATTGATCAAGGACTTTTCACACTTAACCTGAAGCCTATGATTGATTGATTCAATACTGATGTCTAGGTTTTGTTCATATTTCTCATTGATTGATTGTTTTTACCTGACAAAGGTATCAAAGAATGGCATCTTGTCACTTTAAGGTAGGTGAATGGATTGATTGACTCAATTGACCCACACTCTTACAATAAAATAATAGATTTGGAGCTAGAAGCGATCTTAGAGGTCATCTAGTCCAATCCCCTCATTTTACAAATGAAAAAAACTAAGGCATAGCCAAGTTTAAGTGGATTGACCAGGGTTACACAGCTAATATTTGACTAAAGCAAGATTTGAACCCAAGACTTTCTGAGTTAAAATTTAGTCTTCTATGCATTATGCCTACTGCAGATGAAACTTCATCAGTGTTGAAGTTGGTGACCATTCTAATATCCACTAAGGATAGGATTGGATGGAATGGCCTTAAGTAATACCACAAAAGGGGCAGCTAAGTAGCCTAATCTGGCCTCATACACTTACTACCTATATGACCCTGGGCAAGTCACTTAACTCTGTTTGCCCAAGTTCCTCATCTGTAAAATGAACTGGAAAAGGAATTGGCAAACCACTCTAGTATGTTTGCCAAGAAAACACCAAATGGGGTTACAGAGAGTGTGACACAACTGAAACAACTCAAAAATAATAACAACAACAAAAGTACCATGAAAGATCTCAGTTAGACACATAAGGAAGAATTTCAAAGAAGAACGTTACAAATTCTACTTCCTTGGAGAGCTTTGAAAATCATAGATCATTTCAGTTAAGCATGTTTGGGAGGGGCATTCTTTAGTGTAGCACTCTGATATGCTACACAATATTATGTGACTATTTTTCTCCAAAGTCCAGCTTTACAACTTTCAAACTAATTAGAATGTGGTCTGGTTTTCATGCAGTCTGTGTTTTGCCACTGCATGACTTTTTCTGCTCTGTGTTTCTCTATTATGTTGTACTATGTTGTCTAGTACTTCCCAATGTTTCTGGCTGTAATGTGGCCATCAATATAGCTGTCTCTCCATCAGAATTTACATCTTATTTCCCCAGGAACACAGCAGATGTGCTAAATTATTTTTAAAAGACAATCAGAAATGGGTGCTATAGATCAGGGGCGGGGGGAAAAAGAAATGCAACCTCTTTAATATTAAATGATATGTATTAATATTTAATAGGGAAAAAGACACATCATGGTTTGTGTTACTGCTTACGGGAAAATGGGCTGTGTTAATCTACACTAAATTATCTAGAGAATAGTCAGAATGGTGAAAAGAACAAAGCTGTGAGATGTTACATCTTAAATCTAACATCGACTGAAAAGTCCCCTGTCAAAGCCATAGGATTTCTTAAGACCTCAAAGTAAAACAAAACTAGAAGAGTTTCTGTTAAGAGTTTCTGAAAGGTGTTCCAATGTTTAGCACACAAACACTTTGAATCAAAGTTGGAAAAAGGCTATTTGTTCTACCGTATTCTTCTGAGCATCAAACTGAATGCCCTCATTGGAAAATGAGTTTCTGATTCACATCTATGGGAACGTGGAAGACAGAGGCAAGGAAAGATGTTTTAAAGGACTTAAAACTGCTGACAAAACAGTATTTCACTTCATTAAGTGTGAATGAATTAAGAGACATGTGCATTAGATTTTCCTCCAAATGTACATGGCCTTGAAATGCAAAGAGAAAAAACCTATTGGCAAATGATATTTGGAATTTTGTTGAACCTAAGCCATTTTTGTGAAAAGTAAATTAGGTTGGCAAAGAATGGGGAAAGGAGGGAGGAAAGAAAGGAACAAAGATAGAAGAGAGAGAATAGAGAGAGGGGAAGAAAGGGGAGGGAAGAGGAGAGGAAAGTAAAAAAGAAGAAAGGAGAATGAAAAAAGAGGAGTAGGAAAGGGATAAAGGAGTTGAAAAGAAAAAGAAAATAAGAGAGGAAAGAAGGAGGGAAAGAAGGAAAGAACAAAAAAAGAAAGAAAGAATTCTTTTTTAACCAAACCTGTGATTTCATTGCATAGAAAGCTTCCAGTGAAGAATTTCCACTACCAGTATAGATTGCCTCTTTCTCTGTAAGTTGTTATCTTTTACAGTTGTCTGGGGACCGAGAGTTTAAGTGACTTGCCTAGGGTTGTAAAGTTCTGCGTAAGAGGCAGTATTTGAATCCAAGGCTTCCTGACTCCCAAACCAGCTCTCTGTACACCACGTCCTGTTGCCTCTCATAGATGGAAATATATGCTGTGTATGTGTGTATGTATATATGCATGCATGTATGTATGTGTGACTGTTTGTATACATGTATGTATACACACTTTTCTGTGTATGCTTCATTTCCCACAAGTATAATGTAAGCTCCTTGAGAGCAAACATGTTTTATTTTTTCTTTCTTTGTGTCCCTATAACCTAAAATAGTGCCATGTACTTAGGAGTTGCTTACTACTTGTTGAATTGAAAGAAAGGATAGAAATAAAAGATGAAAGAAAGAATACAAGAAAGAAATCTTTTGTGAGTATATGAGTCTTCAAGCTGAATATTCTTTAAAAGTCATTGGTCACAATTTAAACTTCTTCAAAGATCGGACTGACTCATGACAAAAATAACGAATGGTGTTTTCTACTCCTAAGCTTGCTAGAAATATTCAAAATTCACCAAATTAAAATCAAACAAACAGAAGAGTCCCTAAAACTAACTTGCCACCTGATATGAGCTTGAAAGATAACTATACCTGTAATATAAATATCTCTTAACAAGATCCAGTGAGTTTCTAAGAGGACAGCCATGGAGGGTTCTTCCTTCAGCTCTGATATGCCTAACAATTATAAGCACATATGTTCCTCTGGTACAGGGTGTTAGAACATCGGGTTGGCTGATGGACCATATGTATGCAATTGGTAGGCACAATAGGGTTGTGCTAAGGTTATTACACCTGCCCTCACTTGGAAATCCCTTGTATTCATAGGTTTATGTTAGGACATTAATGTTATTCTAGCAGGATTTTGCCTTCAATTTCCTTTTTTTTTTTTAAACAGCGTAGAATTTCCTTTATCTTTTCTGCATTCACTTTGACTTTGTAGTAGGATCTCCAGAGACTTCATCTCTAAATATATTGTAATGACACACTAATGGAAAAAAAAACTCTGATAATCTAAGGCTGTTTCCCCAATGGTAAAACAACTAGTTAATTTGGTATTGGGAGAGGGTGTCATTTTAAGTGGCAATTTGGATTCGGGTAGCCCAGAAAACTGGGCAGTCAGGTGTTGCAGTGGATAACATGCCAGGCATGAAGTCAGGAGGGCTTCTTCCTGAGCTCAAATCTATCTTCAGGCACTTACTAGCTGTATGATTCTGGGAAAGTCACTTAACCTCTTTGCCTCAGTTTTCTCACCTGTAAAATGAACTGGAGATGGGAAGGGCAAACCACTCCAGTATCTTTGCCAAGAAAATCCCAAATAGGGTCACAGAGAGTCAGAAATGATTGAAACAACTGAACAACAACAACAATGCCCAGGAAACTGCTAGAGCTGAATTTTCTACATTTCCACTGATTCTATTGATATCTTGTAGACATAGCCTCAGATCAAGATATTTTTGAAGAATATTTTTACATTACCTAAACGCTAGATCTTCAATAGCCATTCTCCTTGTTTTGTATTTTGGTACACCCTGTTAGTTAAGAATAGTTGAACTTCCTGTCCATTGTTCGTTCTTTCCGTTTTATTTGATATTTGCCAATTCGTGCACTCATTCTAGTATATCCGAAAAGATGAAGAAAAGTATTGAATTTTTACTACCCATACCAGTGTCAGTTCTCTGCTATGAAAACAATATGTCATCTAGCTGCTATCCATCTATCACTGGCATTTATATAGCACAAATATTATCTCATTTTATCCTCCCAACAACCTTGGGAGGTGGTATTATTATGCCCATTTTACAGATGAGGAAACTGAGGAAAGCTGAGGCTAAGTGACATGCACAGGGTCACACAGCCAGTAAGTACATGAGGCTGAATTTGAACTCAGTCCTAGACTAATTTTGAGTTCATTTCCGTATTCACTGTATCACCTAGTGCCTCATCTATCTACCTACCTATCTATCCATCAACATCAAATCTGAGATCCTGAGAGATCTTAGGATTTCATCTTTCCCTTTCAATCTTCAGATTTTCATTGGATTCATGAGGAGTTCTAATTATTTTTATCTTCAAGCAATCCTAGGAATAGATTCAATCTAAAGATTTTGCAGGACTCAAAGTGAAATATAACTTAGATGCTCACTCTTCCATGTCTAATCTGTCTTTTGTCTGAAGTAATGAGTTCAGCTTATCTGAGCCAGTCCAAACAATTCAAGCCTGTTGAAGAACACACTGACTAGCTTATGGGTAAGAGAGTGAACTGTTGAATGAGTGTGGACCTATATAAAGGCCCCAGTTTTAAAGATCAATAGGAAAAGCTTAAATAGTAACTTTATGAGATAGAAATACAGCTCAGCAATATTGGCAGAGAAAGGAAAAGGACATTTAGGAAACAGTGACATTTAGTCATTATGTCAATTATGGGACTGTGAGTAGGAAGTGGGACATCTAAGTGGTATAATAGATAGAGTGCTAGCCCTAGAGTCAGGAAGACCTGAGCTCAAATCTGTCCTCAGATATTTATTAGCTGCCTGACCCTGGGCAAGTTATTTAACCTTGTTTACCTCAGTTTACTCATCTGTACAGTGAGCTGGAGAAGGAAATGGCAAACCATTCCAGTATCTTTGCCAAGAAAACCCCAAATAGGGTCATGAAGAGTTAGATATAATTAAAATGACTGAACAAGGGTAGGAAGTAAATACTACCTTCAAGGAATACAACAGAAGTTGGGCTGTAGGCCAGACAACTCTTTTTTTTTAAGGGTATTGATCTGCCAGAGAATATTAAGAGCAGGGCAACCAGGACAGTGAAGGCCCTTACATTAATTCTATATGGAGACCAGTTGAAGATCCCAGGGATGCTTAGCCTGGAGACGAGAAGGTTTATGGGTGTGGGGAAGATAATAACTTTCTTCATTTTTTTGAAGAGCTCTTTTAAAAATAAGAGGCATGAATAAAACTTTTAAAAAAAATAGTTCAGGTGGGATAATTAGGTCCTATATTACAGTAAAAAAGAGAGGAAAAAGGTAAGGGAGATGTCAAAGAGGTGGAATAAATTGAGACTGGTAAATGATTGAATATAAGAGGTGTAGGAAAGAGAAAAGTCTAAAATAATCCCAAAGTTATTAACATGGGCGAAGAGGTGAATGTTGGTTCCACCAGAAGTAGTAAAGTCACAGGGAATAGTCTTAAGGGAAAAGATAATGTGCTTATTTCTGGGCATCTTAACTATGAAGTAGTTATGGGACATCCAAGTAGAGATAGGCAGTTTGAGATGTGAGTCTAGAACATGGAGAAGTAAGGTCGATTTGAGAGTCATCTGCAAATACACGCCAGTTAAAGTCTTTGCAATGATTGCTAAGAAAGAGAGTATAGGGAGATAAATGGACCAAGAACAGGTCCTTGGGGAAAAAACATACTGTTTCTATCTGTGGTCTCCTAGAATGTAGGCATTAGAATCATCCCTCAATGGAAATGGCCAGGAAACTAATTTCCTCTGTAATCCTAACGGATGTTGTTGTGTCACCAGACATTGTCTCTGGCAAAAATTAAAGTACAAAAATCCAGAGAGTTTATATGATGGCCTTTGAATCCATTTAGATTATAACTTTCCTACAGCCAGAACTGTACATTTTGCTAAAAGGAAAATAATAAACTTTTTGAAGGCAGGGACTATCTTTATTTCTCCTTGTAGCTGTATTCCCAGAATTTAACACAGTGCCTGGCACAAAGAAAGCACTTAATAAATGCTTATTGACTGACTGACACATTCCAAAAGTTAGGTTTTCATTAATGTTTTCTTTGTTTTTTTTAAGCGCAGCAACGATAATTTTTTTTAAACGTAGCTATGTCTGGATATTGAGATGCCTAGATTGGAGAGTGACACAGAAAAAAATGGAGAATACAGTAATATACAGAACAAGATTTTTTATATATATATATATATATATATATATATGTATATATATACATATATATACACATATATATGTATATATACATATATATACACATATATACATATATATGCATACACACACATATATACATATAAACATATACATAATTCACATATGTGTATGTATGTGTGTGTACATACATATGTCTATATAACATATGTATATGTATATGTTAGTAAACTGTCATTTATTAAAAGCCTATGATGTATGAGGCACCATGATAAGGCTACAATACAAGGAAAGGCTATGAACATTCAACAGTCCATGCTTTCAAGGTCCTTACATTTAATAGGGGAGACAATACGCAAAAAACCCTACATAGCAACAAGCTATATACAGGGTAAACTGGGGGTAGTATCAGAGGGATGGCATTAAGATAAGAAGTACTAGGAAAGGCTAATTGCAGGGTAATCCTTCAGCTGAGACTTGAAGGAAGCCAATGAAGGCAGGAGGTAGAGGTATGGAGGGAGAGTGTTCTAGGAATCGAGGCCAGCCAGTAAAGATGCCCATTTGGGAGATGGAGAGTAATGTGTGAGAAACAGGAAGGAGGCCAGTATCACTGGATCATAGAGTAGGTGGGGGAAAGTAAAGTATAAGAAAGCTGAAGAGATAGGAAAGGTCTACATTGTGAATAACTTTAAAATACAAATTGAGGATTTTTATATTTGATTCTTAAGGTATTAGGGAACCACAGGAGTTTATTTAATAGAAAGTATGGGGTGATATAGTTAGACCTGTGTTTCAGGAAGGTCAGTTTGATAGCTGAATGGAGGATGGTATACACACACACACACACACATATGTGTGTGTGTAAATGTAAATGACACATACACACACGTGTGCATGTGTGTGTGTGTGTGTGTGTGTGTGTATGTGTGTGTGTAAAATGCCTAACAAGGAAACTAATTCTACCAATAGTCCTATTCTGGACCTTATAGAAATGCCTAGAAGCACTGAAAGCCTAAATAAATGAGTATGATTGCCCATCATCTCCCCGTGTCTCTCAGCTTTTCTTTGTGCTTATCTCAAATGGTCCAGAATCTAAGAGCTTGCTCAATATAAATCCCACCAACAAACAAAACTGGAGACTCTTGAGGTTAACACCAGATTGGAGCTTATGTTTAGAGATCAATTAGTTCTCAGCTATTGAAATTGATTTTCTCTTGATTAAGGAGCTTCACTCACCACTATACATGATAGATAAGTGGCACTCTGCTTGCCACATTTCAAGAAAAGCATGTTAAGTTGGATAATGACTTGAAGTAGTTACTGGAACAGTTCAGACAGTGGTTTACCTCTAACTTCCTAGGGACAAAGCTAATTGTATCTGATGCGTCTATCAACTTGGAGAAAAGGGTAGTAGACTCTGAGAGCGTTCTACCCATGTCAGGTGGATTTGCTTGGATAAGGCTTTCTAGAGTTTATAAAAGATTTAAGCTTTCAGAAGGCAAAGTATGGGCATCCCTTTGGTTTGCTCCAAAGCTTTCAAGACTTCTAACGCTTCCAAGATATTAGTGCCTGTAAAAAATGCTAAATGAGTTAACTGATTAGTTAATATTCAAGATAGGTTCATCAATGAAATTCTGTCTTTGTCTAGTAAAAAGTTTCTATTTTAAATCCATTGATTCCTAACTGATTATAATCATGAGCTACTCTCAGCATTTGCAAAAAATGGGAAGCTACAATGGGACTACTTGGCATATGTAGAGGGGGAAAAAAAGGTCAGTATATTCACAAATATTTGTAGCAACACTTTTTATAGCAACAATGAACTGGACAGAGAATGGAAGCCCATGGATTGAGGGAACGATTAAACAAGTTGTTGTATATGAATTTCTTTAAGTTAAAAAAATATTTTCAGTTCCAAATTTTCTCCCTCTCTCCACCCCCATCCCCACCCATTGAGAAGGCAAGAATATGTTGTACATGAATGTAATGTAAATATAATTGTACCTTAAGAAATTATAAGTATGAAAAATCCAGAGACCCTTGGAAAGGCTTAGATGAATTGATTTGGAGCAAAATAAGAGAAACCAAGAGAACGATGTAAATTGTGACATATTAATGTAAAGGAAAATTATATTCAAAGACTTCAGAACTCTGATCAAAGAAGTGAATAGTTGTGACCTTAGAGGATTGATGGTAAAACATACCTTGGTAAATCATGCCACTCTTTTGAGAGGTGGTGGGCTACAGGGGCAGAATGAGACATACATTTTCAGACATTATCAATGT
Source organism: Phascolarctos cinereus (assembly GCF_003287225.1). NCBI lineage: Eukaryota > Metazoa > Chordata > Mammalia > Diprotodontia > Phascolarctidae > Phascolarctos > Phascolarctos cinereus. The sequence goes on from NW_027555736.1 coordinate 179,423,035, forward strand.
GTTTTGCCTAATTTTACTCATTTGTTACAAGGGACCATTGTGGAGATGAGTGGGGGGGATTATGGTGGAGTGCATTGGGAAATGACAATGATTTTTAAAAAAGTAAAGAGCATCAAGAAAACATTTTAAAAGAAAAACAATAGATAGTTGGTATCCCTTAATCAGTAGAATTTTCCAAGGGAGTCATGATTCCCTGACAATCCATCCTCATCGGCAGAGAGGCGCAATAGAAAGCACACTGGGGGCAGCTAGGTGGTACAGTGGCTAGAACTCTGGCCTTGGAGTCAGAAGGACCTGAGCTCAAATCTGGCCTCAGACACATAACACTTACTAGCTGTGTGACCCTGGGCAAGTCACTTAACCCCAATTGCCTCACCACAAAAAAAGAAAGCACACTAATCTCGTAAGAAGAGGGGAGAACCCAGAGGGAGAACCTCTGAACCCAGATTTCCTCATCTATAAAGTGATTCCTATAGTACCTAATTTACAGGGTTGTGGTAAGAAAAATGACTGTAAAGAATTCTGCAAACTTTATAGTGCTATTTAAATGTCAGTTATTATGGTTAGAAGGATTTTTTGTTTGTTTATTTGTTTTTACCTTAAAATCTTTTTACCTTTCTGTATCTTCAGTCATTTGAAGGAAAGAAGCTATAGAAATACAATAAATCAAAATATAGTACCACTATAACTTGAAACAAACTCTGATATACTTAGACACCATGATTTAGTAGAAATTATCTCTGCTCTAATTTGTTAGGTTACCATGACCTCATAGAACCTTAGTTTCCTCATCAGCAAAAAATGAGGGGTCTGAAATAGTTGGGCTATAAGATTCATTCTGCTTCTTAATAATCTATATCAGTGATTCTCAAAGTTAGAATTCTCAAAGTAAGAATCTCTGGGAGTCCCTGAGACCCTTTCAGGAGGACCATGAGGTCAAAATTATTTTTTTATAATCATACTAAGGCATTATTTGCTTATTAAAACATTACTCCTTTTCCACTACTTATCTGTGTGAAACTGGATTTTTTTCATATATTTCAACCCCAAACAATATATCACAACAGACTGAATGCAGAAGAAGATATAAGGATGCAGATGTCTGTTTTAAGTTAGACATTGAAGAGATTTGCAAAAATATGTAAAACAACACCATTCTCGTCACTAATTTTTTTTTTGGAAAATAAGTTATTTTTCACAAAAATGTTATTTATGTTGGCATGCAATGAATTTATTATTATGATTTTTAAATGAATTAATAAATATTTTTGAAATGATCAGTTTTAATTTCTTATGTAATGAAAATCTATAGTTATAACCCACATAAACTAAATCTCTTTTGGGGAGTCCTCCATAGTTTTAAAAAGTGTAACATGGTCCTGAGACCCCAAAGTTTGAGAACCAGTAGTCTATATGATTCTATGACAGTTACCTTTCTGAGATTCCTCCAGTCTTTATTGTATACCTCCTCTTCCATGCCTTAGCTCTTCATCTTAGAGCCTAACTCCAGCTGTAGAATTCACATATTGGAAGTATCCTCTGCCCCGAAGCCTTTCCCTCTGATAAATGGTCCTTCCATGTCTCTTTCTTCTCCAGCAGCATTTTGGACTTCCATTTTATCCTGAAATTGAGAACCTTTGCCTTCCTGTCCCTTCAACCTTTTACCTTCCTTTTATGTGTTATCTTCCCCAATTAGAATATAAGCTCTTCAAGGGCAGGAGTGGTCATTCTTTCTACTTGCATTTGAATTTCCAGCCCTTAACACAGTGAATGGCAAATAGTAAGGATTTAATTAATGTTTGTTGACTGACTTTGTATCTGAAATTCTGGGTAGTCAGCACTGCTTCAGTTGTGTTGGACTCTTTGTGCCCCCTTTTGGAGTTTGGTTCTGATTTTCTTCTGTAGCTTATTTTACAGATGAGGAAACTAAAGCAAACAGGATTTTAAGTGATTTGCCCAGGTTCACACAGCTAATAAGTATCTGAGGCTGAATTTGAACTCGGGAAGATGAGTCTTCCAAACTCCAGACTGAGTTGTCTATACATCGTACCACCGAGCTGTCTGTAGTCAGCACTAGATGGCAATATTAGGTAGCTTAAACCTAAAAGAAAAAATTTCTAGGTCGAAGTGATAAGAGGGCAGAGAGGCATCCTTTCAAAGAATAGGCATTTTCATTTTTTCTAACCTAATTTACAACATGAACTATCTTATGTTCTATGCTAATAATGCTCAAGTAAACAGGATACCAAATTGAAGAAATAGAAAATGTAGGCACTTTGAGATAATAACAACAGCTTACATTTGTATGGCATTTTTTCCAAAGCACTTTTATGTGTTTTATAATGATAACTTACACTTTAACAAAGCTTTAAGAAATACAGTGCACTTTTCTACCCCCACATCCTGTGAGATAGATGGTTTATGAACTATTATTCCCTTTTAACATGTGAGGAAGGAGAGGTTCAGGGAAGCTGTACTTGGTTACATGGATAGCAAGTGGCAGAGCCATAATTAGAACCCAGTCCAGTACCCTTGAACTTGAACTCCAAGGCTAGTACCTTCTTCACTGTACCGTGTTCATAGCTCTTCATAATAACCCTCTGAAGGAAGCAGAGAATCCATTGTTATCCCCATTTTGCAGATGAGGAAGCTGAGTCTCAGAGAAATTAAATGATTTGCCCAAGGTCAATCAATCAAAAATATTTATTAAACAACAACCATGTACTAGATACTGTATTGGTCTGGGGATATAAGTACAAAGATTGAAACAATCTCTACTTGCAATTAGTGACATTCTAATGGGGGAGACAAGAAGAATATATAAAGCATGTGATATTTTCTGCGACATGTAATATATTTTAATAGCTGGAGATTGCAGTAAGACTTTTGAGACACCTTGAATAAAGCACAAACATAAAGTTAATAAATACAAATACAGACAAAGTATTAGAATCAGGAAAGGTTTCATGTAGAAGATAGAGCCAAAGATGTATCTTAAAGAATAGAGGGACTCTGAAGCAGAGGTGAGGAGAGAGAGTGCATTCCAGGCATCTGGACAGCCAGGACAAAGGTAGTATAGATGAAAAGTTTCCTGTGTGAAGAACAGAGAAAAGGTCAGTTTCATCACATTACGGAGTATGGAATGGGGAGTGATGACCAACAACATTAGAAAGGTAAGTTTGGGCCAGGATGACTAGGGATCTAAGAGCTAAACAGAGAAGTTTAGAGGAAATGGGAAGCCATGGAATTGGTTAAGTGGGGAAGTCATATGGTCATAACTGCATTGAAAGAAAATTATTCCGGCAGCAGTGTGTAGGATGAACAGGAGTGGCGAGAGACTTGACCCAGGGAGACCGACTGAGAGGCTTTTGCAGTAATCTAAGCGAGAGGTGACAAAGTGAGGGATGTACTGGAGCCGACTTAATCCAGCTCCAAGAGCTGATTGTTAAATTTTCATTGTAAGCATTTACACCTCAGAAATTGGCAGTCACCACAAATTAGGCTGTGATTTATTGATTTGCTGATTGTCTAGATTTAAGAAAGTGATGGAGAAAATGTTAACAATGCAGGTTAAACAAAAGTAGGTTGTGTGTATTTTATTTCAACCTTAGAGACCCAGCAACATTTACCAACACATCTTGAACTATGGTAGTAGTTGTGTGAGTGGAGAAAAAGAGTCACAGAGTCAACGTGTAACTTAGCTAAAATGAGAACCCAGGTCTTCTGATTGCTAATTCAGTTATCTTCATCTATTTATATACTACATTGTCCCATGACCTTTCTTTTATTGTTCTCTCTTATCATCAGTTTTTAGTGGCCAAAATTTAGGATTGCTGATCTGATATCACAGTGGAAAGAACAGTGGATATAGAGTCAGAGAATCTGAGTTCAAATTCTGCCGTAGTCATTGGCTATCTATATTACCTTGGACAAATCACATGACCTTCATGAACCTCAGGTTCCTAATCTGAAAAATAAGGGAGCTGAACTACATGGTCTCTAAGGTTGTTTCTAGTTCTGAAATCAATGATTCTTTCATTTTACTTCCTCCTTTCTTTATATCTTCTGCCTTCTAGGGGATTGGGAAGGACTCAACTTAAAATAATCTCTGTAGCTTCTAATGCAGATTGTTGGGTAAATCACTTTGAATCATACTCCACAGCTCATCAAAGAGAGAGCCATGAATACTTTCATCCCTTTTCAGTGTCATAGAGATGGAATAGAATTTATAAGTCATCTAGCCCACCCAACTGATCAAACCTCTATACAACTGGGGACATTTGCATATGCTGGGAATTTAATACATATTTATTGAATTGAATAAAATTGTGTATCTACCTACCTATTTATATTTTCATTATGGGATATCCCCAAACTTTCTGTTGACAGAAAAGACTTTAATTATTTCTATTGCTATCTTTCATTTTAATGTTGCCTAAACTCCCTCCTCTAGGTCTCCTCCACTTCCCTCAGAGACATCATAAAGAATTTTTTTTTAAAGAAAGAGCATAACAAGAGAAAAAAAAAATCAGAAACCTTATCAATACATTGGGAAAAAAACCCTGAAAATATATGCAACATTGCACATCTCTGTACCACTGCTTCCCTCCTTCCCCATCTGCAAAGGTAAGTATCCTCATATTCGCTTTTTTGAGTTGATGATTTCATTTAAAAAATGTTTTGTGGTACTTTTTCCTTCCATTTACTTTGTTGTAGTCATTGTGCTTATAGTTTTATTGGCTTTACTTACTTTGCTTTTAAAAATTGTTCAACCCTCTAGTGAAGTAACCGTTCCATCTCAGAATATGTAATAGAAAAGTGTAGGAAAAACAGCCAGTTTGATATGCCCACTCAATTTTGGAAGAGCAGATTTCAGAGTTCAGAGAAAAGTCAAATAGCATACTAAAAGGCAGTGTTTTCCTTTAGCATTGGAAGGGTCTCATCATAGATGGAGGGCACTGATTCCATATTTAGCTGGCATGCTAATTAAATTTTCAGATAAGCTAGAACCTGGGCAGGACAGTCAATATTCTGAATGACAAAGAAAACCTCCCACATCTCAGCAAGGTAGAGAAATGGATTGGACTGAATTGAAGGAGACCAAATTTAATCATGATTGCTCTCAACTTCAGTACTCAGGTAGAAAAAAAAGTTGTCTAAGTAGAGGATTGGGGGAAAAGGCTGGACAACAGTTTGTGTGAAATTAATCTGTGGAATTTTATGGACTCCAACCCAGGCTGAATCAACATTATTGCATGGTGGCCAAAAAGACCTAGTACCATCTCAAGTTGTATCAATCAATGCATAGTGTTCAAAATAATAGAGGTGATGGATGGTCCTCCTGTACTATTTCCTTGTTAGGTCACATCTGAAGAATTATGTTCAGTTCTGGGCATAATATTTTAGGAAGGAACACATCCAGCAAGAAAAAAACAACCAGAATAACCAGAGACCATGTTATATGAGGATTTGTTAAAGGAAATGGGGATGAGAAGAACTAGACTGGGAGGACAGGGATGTTGGATGTCAAAGCCATCTTCCAATGAATGAAGGGTTCTTATGTGAAGAAAATGTTAGACCCCAAAGGGCAGAAGAAAGAGCAATGGGCAGAAGCGATAAGGACTTTGATTTGGACTCAATATAATCTAATAATTAGAGCTGTTCAAAAGTACAATGGATAACTTTGGGAGGTGTGTTCAAATCACTAGCAGTTGGCTGACAATTCCTTTCAGATGTTACCAGAAGTATTCATGTTTCAGATTGGGTTAGAGTAACTAGATCATGTCTGTGGTCTCTTCAAATTCTCAGCCCCCACGATTCATTATCAGGAGAAATCTTGCTCCCAGTGGTTTATATAGGAGGCATAGGAAAGGGCCAGTATCTGATATATCATGAATTCTATTTTCTCTTCTTCTGCCTCTACTGCCTTCATAATCACCTTCTTAGCTATTACCTCTACTGAAATTTCAGTTACCACCTCTACCTCTACCTCCACTGCCTTCCTTTTTTTTTTTTGCCATCTCATCAGCCTTACTACCTTCACCTCAAACACTCAATGGATCTGTAATCTCACCATTCTGGACATTTTCTTCACTGTTACTGGTGGCAACCCATTCATGGTCACCTAACCTGCAAGACTCTATCTATTGTGTGTTTTCCTGGATATGACCACCGTAAGTCTACCTCAACATTCCAGTGATTTTCTTCCCTTTACCTTGACATTTTGAGGTGATACCAATGGAATACATTAGTTTATCATTTGATATTTCATTTTCTTTTGCTCAAACATTTTTGATGAAATCTTTGACTTTAGTTTTTGTTTGGTACAGAGTTGAAAATGGTCCATTAGCCTACTTTTTCCTTTGGAGTAGTCATCTGCCCACCAGTGAATGAACTCTCATTATAATTATAGCTGAGAATGGATAAAGAAGATTGTTGTGTTATATTGGGGAAATCACTGAACAACTCTGAACCTCAGGTTCTTCTTCTATAAAATTGAGATGATAATAAGAGCACTTATCTCAAACTCATACCATTAGGGTCAAATAAAATAATTGTCTATAAAAGGTTTTGTCAACATGAAAATGCTAACTTATCCGAAGTGACAATATTCTGCCACTTACTTCACAAGCCAATAAAATAATTCCTATATAGGTCTTATTTTAGGCTATAGTTTCTCTATAAATCTGTACTACATGAGATCTGAAGGTGGCTTTTGATCATGGCCTTAGTTCCTTAGTACCAGTGGATGACAGTGAATCTCATGTAGTATGGGAGGACTTGAAAAAATAAAAAAGACAACACAAGTGACAAATATGAAAATAAGAATGAATAAAATACTTTTCATTGCATTGAAATAAATGTTTAAAGACTCAGAAAATTTTTATGCACTAATTTTGGGTGAGCTTTTTTTTTTCAGCACATAACTATATTTTCTCCCCTTTCAAAGTGATCTCATGTTCAGGCATGGTAACGCAATGCTTGTAATCCTTGCTACTGGAGGAAACTCAGACTGGTGGATCTCTTGAGCTCAAGAGTTCTGAGCTGCAGTTGGGCTCAAGCCTATATGATGCCTGTGCTAAGTACTATGACAGCACGGTGAGCTCCTGCAATAGAATGGCCATCAGAGTGACTAAAGTGGGGAGAACTGACCCAGTTTGGAAAAGCAGGTTAAAATTTCTGTGTGAATCAGTACTGATATTGGGCCTGTCAGTGGCCTTTGCCCTTGCTGCCTAGGGGAGGTAGAGACGTATTCTTAAAAATAATAACGATAGGGGCAGCTAGGTGGTGCAGTGGATAGAGCTCAGGCCTTGAAGTCAGGAGGACCTGAGTTCCAATCTGGCCTCAGACACATAACATTAGCTGTGTGACCCTGGGCAAGTCACTTAACCCCATTTCCTAGGCAAAATAATAATAATAGTAATAATAATAATAATAACAATAATAATCTCAAGTTAAAAATGTGGTGTATATACAGGGCCAGTCTGTATTCAGAACAATATAGTAAAGGAGCATTTCCACTTCTGAGCCGACCAAAGAATTGCTCTGGGGATGCAGGCCTCTTTAGTCTTAACCTCAAACAAACCATCTTCAGTAAGCCAGATAAAGACCCTTGCCATAGTCTTTCCTCTCTGTTGTTTCACGGACTCCCTCGTTTAAGACATTTGAATTTACCACCTGCTCTGGTGATGTGGTTTTCCCGTTAATGTGTATTCATTAGCAGCCGTGTAAAAGGGGGTGCTTTCTAGCCTGCAATAAAAGGCAGACCTAATGAGCAAATGGTGGTGGGCATGCCGAGTGAGCACTCTGAGATGTCATAACTCTGATGCACCAGAAGAGATTTAACAGAGACAAAAGTAGTTCAAAAAAGCATCTGCAGCTAACCAAAGGGGAGAGAGTTTTCTGTGAAAACATTAAAAAGGAAAAAAAAAGAAAAGGAAAAGCTCAACTGATCTGAACTCTAACATTTTTTCAACCTTGCTGACAACTCATACACCAAATGTCAGATGAATGTTATTTGAAACAGCCTCGATATTAACTCCCAAATGAGGGGTTTATAACAATGAAAGGAGCATAAGTATTCCGCCCTAGCAGCTTCTCTATAATTAATATCCTTGGCCTTGTCGAGGCAGCTGATGCCACATGGAAAACTGGAAAAATTATCTTTGGAAATAATTCTCATCATGCTGTGCATGGCATGTTATATTTTCTTCATTTTTCATACAGTCCATTTTTTATATGACAAAGATAATACTAAGGAGGTTTGCAGTACTTCAGACATCTATAGGACCTCCTCTTTCAGGATCACCAAATACCCATAAACCGACTAACACCCTACCAAGGTACTCTGATGCCTAATTCATTCCCCCTAACAGTTTTGCAATTGCAATGAAGTCAAAACAAAAGCAAAGGGAAAAGTTGAAATGTAAACACATCATATTAAGAATGAGAAGTGGATACAGATATGTTGTATTTAATTAACATAATAGCCAATATGGTGAATATGTATGGCTTTCCCCAATCCACAATGGTAAGCTATTAAATTATCTAAAATAAGTAAATAACTTTTTTTCTCTCTCCTTTTAATAATGAAATTCTAATTAGCTTACTTTTTAGTCTCTCACTTAAAGTTTTTCCATTTTTGGCATTGTCCATAAGTATATACATACTGAGTTTTGTGAAAGTTCATTATGATATTTGATGAAAATGGCAACTGTGAATGGAAGCACAACGAATAACAAGCCCAATAGGAGAACACTGAGATTTATTGCCATACTGTTGGACTTAATTACAAATAGCTTTCTTTTAGATTTCTACAGGTGGCAATGTGGATTAAGGAATGGCAACACATTTCTGTAATTTTTATCCCTAGCTTTCTCTTTAAAAAGTAAAAAAAAAAAATCCAAAGTTAGTATAAGTAATTTGGTTAAATGACAATGTTATTCCAAAAGAAATGGAGAGAAAGGTTTGGAGAAAAAAAATCAAGGAATTATATGGCAGTGATCATTGGTGGAAGACATCAGGTCACTTTACCTTTTTAAGACTCAGTTTCTTTCTCTATGAAATGCCAGGAATAATTCTTATAGAATTGATCTCATGGGGCTAGTGTAATAAACAGAAGGGGGTAGCTGAGTGGCGCCGAGGGTAGAGTGCAAAGCCTGGAATCAGGGAGACTTATCTTCCTGTGTTCTCATCTGGCCACTGGCAATTATTAGTCATGTGACCCTGGGCAAGTCACTTAAACCTGTTTGCCTCAGTTTTCTTTTCTGTAAAATGAACTGGAGAAGAAAATGGCAAACCATTCAAGCATTTTTGTCAAGAAAGGTATCACGAAGAGTTGGACATGACTGAGAAATGACTGAACAACAATTATCAAAGAAAATAATGTATACGAAACACTCTGAAGTGCTCTATGAATACAGTTACAATTATTGCCTTAGACTGAGCTATAATCACAAAAATATCTGACCAAATTTCTAAAGGCATGCATTTTATTTCTAATATGCTTATAAATTTGGTAAGAGTATGGCTAGTTAGCAGTATCCAGACAATTACAACAATGAAACCAGAGTTGTTCTGGTTAATTCAGGGCAAAAGAAGTTATTTTCTTTACTTTCCAGAGGTTTCTGGCAGCTAAGACATGGTTTATGTGACCAGGATTCCTTGACTTTGGCCTCCTAACTGTATAACTAAATTCTCTAGTGAAAACTCAGGGCCAACAGTGAATGTGATCGAATGTTCTGCCATTGCTCCCAATTTGCTGTGTGACCTTGCCTCTTTGCCTCAGTCTCTGGGAAGTGGAATTAATAATGCTGTACACATCCTTTAGGTCATGTCTACACAACCACATTTGCTGGGGTATTGTCACGGTGACAAATCCCTCCTGAGCAGATAATGCTAGTGGCCCTTTCCCTGGGAGGCTGCTGTACATGTAGTAATAAATAAATGTCATAGTCCTACAAAGTTTTTGAGGTTCCTCCCTCCCCCCACCCCAATGTTTCAGTTGAATAAGAGAAGAAAACAAAAACCCACATTAAATGCTTTCACTAGAAATGGAACCTATTAAGTGTGTCCATGGAAGAATATTTAACTAAGTCTGGAACCCACTTGAATTCTGTGGTTCTCAATTGAAAAACAAAACCACATCTTTCGGGGTTCCATTTCATTGACTCTTGGAAGCTTTCTGCTTCTAGGGAAAAGAAATTACAATGCTTATTTTTTCTTTTAAAGACCAATACCACTGTCCTGACATAAAGACTTTGAGAGAACGAATACACACAACATTTTCATCAATTTAATATATTTGCATAATAACCATCTAACTTCTATTTCCTGTAACATACTGATTAAACGATGGAGTTAGTCTTCCTTTGTTTGACTGAGAAGAGTTTAAAAACACAATTCAATGAGATCCATTCACCCATCACGTAAAAGGGGCAAATGGTCAGTTTCAATAGCCTGGCTAGGAAAAGGAGGTCAGCCTAGAGCCCAGGAGTGATTCCAATCACAGACCTCCACATCTGAACTCCTGTACCTCGTCCACAATGGCAAAATCAGGAACATTAGATCAAAAACACACATATCCACACACACCAACTCCTTCATCTGTAGATTAAACCTGAATTCGTCTTGGGCTCCGATTCTCTGGCGTCCTGAAGCTGTGGCATAAAACGAAAATAAAAACAAAGTACAGTATTGTGAGAAATGAGCCCATATACTAGCTGGCCCTCCGACCCCATCCAGAGCCTCCACAAAGAAGCCACAGTGCTTCTTCACTGAACAGCCCCTTAAATCTTTATTGTATTTTGCCTCTGGGGCTTGCTCTTCACTGCAGGTCTAAAAGTGTCTGTTACGGTCAGGAGTAAGCCTTAAAAAAATATTGCACCACTGAGCCGGCTGGTGATTCAAATGGCTCCAAAATGGTAAACTTGTAAAATTTAAGGTGTAGTAAGTACTTCAGCATTTGGAATAAGCTGACTACTTACTTCCAGAGTCAGTTCTCAAAGCTTTCTTTTTTTTTTTCCCTCCAAAAGTGAAAATGAGGAAAAGACTTCAATAAAGCACCTGAAGAAGGCACATTAGACTTTCCTTTTCTTCAAGGCACTGAATACAGACTTGTCAATCTGGAGTTCAAAGCTGACCCTGTCCTTAAAGCAAAGTGGTCTATTTAAAGGTAGTTTTCTTTGTACTGAGTAGTGGGTGATCTTGTGAGTAATATTTTGAACAAGGTACAGTACTGGAAACTTGAGCTCTAAACCATCTATACACACACATACCATCTTGGCTAATCAAAAATCAATTGCTGGGTTCAAGGGTCTCAGTTTCCCTTTGCTATTTGTAAAGAGATGAATACTGGTGGAGTTTTTGGGTAATATTCTGATGAACAGATAACAGGATGTTAATTTCATGTCTTAATGAGGCCAATGAGAAGTCAGTGGGGTGTATGGAAAGAGCACTTAACTTGGAATCACAGGACCTAGGTTCAAATCTAACTCTGCAATATAATACCTATAGGATCTAGGGCAAATTTTACAACTTTCCTGGGCTTTAGTTTCCTCATCTTTCAAGTGAGGGGTTAGATTAATTGGCCTTTCAAATCCTTTTCATCTTCAAATTTATGATCCTGTGATCCTTAGGAGGAGAAGGAAGTACAGATGCTTCTCTCTGAGGGGAGAAATTGAATTAAAAGTAGTCACAATTTTTTCTTCCACTTTCCTTTTTCTGTCTCCCTCCTCCCTTTTCTCTTTCTTCCTCTTTCTCTTCCCCGCCCTGTCTTTGTCTCTGTTTCTTTCTGTCTCTCTGTCTCTGTCTCTCTCTGTCTCTCTCTTTTATCCTTCCTAGTTCTCTCTTTCTCTCTCTTATCCCCCCTCTCCTTCTCTCTCCTGTTTCCCCTCTCCCTCCTTTTCTTCTCTCCCTCCTTTCTCTTTCTTCTTCTCTCTTCCTCTGTCTCCCTTCATTCTCTCGATTTCTGTCTCTATATTTCCTCCCTCTCTTTCTTTTTCCATCTCTCTCCCCCTCTCTCTCTTCCTCTTTTCTTTTTATCTCTGTCTCTGTTTGTTTCTGCCTCTCTGTGTTTTTTGTGTTTGTCTATAACTCTGTGTCTTGGTGTCTCTGTGTCTGTCTGCCTGCCTGTTTCTCTTCTCTTCTCTTCTCTTCTCTTCTCTTCTCTTCTCTTCTCTTCTCTTCTCTTCTCTTCTCTTCTCTTCTCTTCTCTTCTCTTCTCTTCTCTTCTCTTCTCTTCTCTCTCCCTCCTTCTCCTCTCTCTCTCTCTCTCTCTCTCTCTCTCTCTCTCTCTCTCTCTCTCTCTCTCTCTCTCTGTGTCTCTTTCTCTCTCTCTTTCCACACACCTACATACCCATACCAATTCAAATAAATCATTGAAGAACAATGACAATGAATTAGAGAGCTCAATCTTATGAAAAAAAAAGAGTATCTTTCCTAAAAATGTCCTTCTGCTTCAAGAAGGGAGAGGATTTCACTGGCAGAATCCTTTTAAAATTTATTTTTGCCTAATTATTATTGGCTGCTGCTGGTATTTACCGAGATCTGAAAGCAGAAAAAAAATATTAGGAAGCTTTTGAACAGACTTTTTTTTCCTTCCACATTTGGCTTTTAGCCTACATGGGCCAAAACCCATTTGGGAGTTCATCTTATTTGTCACTAGGAACAATCTCAGGTAAACCTAGGGAAAAAACCATTTGAATTCCAAATGGGCATGATTAAGATGAAACCATGTGTTTGGTATTTGCACAAGATGATACATTAGCATGTCACTGGAAGAGCTGGCCAAAGGAGCTGGCAAGCCACTGTAGCATTATCCAATTCTGAAGACATGTAATCAGTGGCATGCTGGTAAATATTTAACAACTGGCTTTCCAAAATTACACAACATACTTTTAGTTTAATCTGCATCATTGAAACTTTCTCCATCATTTTCTTAAGTCATACTCAACAAAACAATAGATTGAGCCTTGTTTTGTAGCATTTGCTGATTTCTGAGGTGCAAATGCTCAAGCTGAAAATTTACCAATAGGCTAAATGAGCCAGTTCAAGCTGGCTGTAGCACACTCCAGCATGGAATCTATATGCTGAAGAGTTTCTTGCTAAGTTCACAGTACTCATATGTTTGCATTGCAAAAATCTATACTAAAACTTTTTCTAATCGAGGCTGATTCAGTTGAACCCCAGATACCCTATGATCTTTCCTAATTTAGTCCTGGTTTTGTGAAGCACGATTTCTGGGGAAGCTCCAAAACCCAAACCTGGGCAATAATGATTCCAGTATGGATTGATTTATACATTTAAAGATATAAGGCAATTTAAAGTATACCTAAAATAGATGCTAAACTGAATTTAAATCCTCTCACATCCATGTCCGTAAAAGACCTATTCCAATGCTTTGTTGAAGTATGACAGTTACCCTGGTTTCTCACTATTTACTAGTAGAACACAAACTGTGTCAGATCTTACTAAGGTGGAAAGGATTCATTTATAGTCCAGGAGGCTATTTTTACAGCACTGGGATTAGAATTAGGAAGACCAGAGATCAAATCTGGCTTCAGACATTTACTAGCTATGTTACATGAGTGAAGTAACTTAACATCTGTTTGCCTCACTTTCCTCAACTGTAAAATGGGAATAATAATAGCACCTACCTCTCTGTGTTGTTGTGAGGATCATATGAGAATATTTGTAACACTTGACCAACACTTTATACTTAGCACAGTGCCTGGCACATAGGTGCTATATAAATGCTTATTCACTTCCCCAGGAAAGAATACATATGTGTATATATATGTGTGTGTGTGTGTATGTATATGTGTATATGTATATGTATGTATGTCTGTATGTATACCCAGAGAGAGAGAGAGAATGTCCTGGGACCAGTTCAGCAGCCAGGTTCGGATACTCCCTCTAACAGTACATGTTCAATTGTGCTTGTACAGGCTATGTAGCACTTGTTTTGACCTTTCATAAACCCATTATAGAATGCACACTCATGCCGTGGGCCTTCTTCCAATTCTCTTACCATTGTGTGGATACCAACATACAGGCTGTCCCTCACTCTTATGTGAATATCCCATTTCTTTCCTCAGTCTTATACATCTCTGAGACTATCTTTGCATGACTTCTTTTGCACAATTCCTGCTTTGTAATGCAAAGCAGCCTGCTCACAGACACCATGCACCTTTCCACATCCTTTTGGTTGATTCTCGACCTGAATCCTTTAGAGACTATCAGATTAAAAGACTTGGCCGTGTGGATGAATTTTAAGCCACAGCAACCCCTGAAGACTATATATTAAGTCTTGGGGTTGGGGTTGCTATCAGAGGGTCTTTAGAGTCACCTGAAAGTCAATATAACAGAACCACCATGGTCAGAATTTATTTTCATTATTTAAGTGATCTTATCATGTGATAATATTTTTGTAATATGGCCTAGAATACTTTTGAACTTAGAGATGGGAACAATTAATCAGATTGCAATGCCATTGTGAGATATGGTACTCTTGACTTGGCATAAACTACCAGCTATTTTTCTGATGGACCTTTGTCATTACTCAAATGACAAAAATAGAATTCCTATTGGTCACTGACTAGTCATGATTAACCTAAAGATCCTTTAAAACCTTGGCCCAATTAACACTGAGTATAGCTTGGGCTACATTACCAAGACACATTGTTAAAAATATTCAAAGATTAATCCATCCCAGAAGATTAATGTGGGGGCTTCCAGAAAGCCATAATTATGAATTATTGTTCAAAATTCAAAAGCTCATATTTCCAAGCTCCAAGCTTTCACCCAGTGAGAAGCAACTTTATTCAAAGGCTTATAAAAATTCTCAATTACCAAGCTTCCTAGGTGAAGGGAAAAGGTAGCTTCAGGAGCACTGGGATGAGACACTGTTTGGGCACCAGGAAAATCCTAATAAATGTGTGTTGTTCAACATTTGTTGAACTTCTTTTTCACCAGTACACAATTAGAATGGAAACCAGTTTACAAGCTACTCTTAGGTCCCCCACTGCTCATTTCACTAATGAGGTCACAGCTGATCATTGTAGTAGCTGTTAGCAGGAGACTCATAAATGCCAACTTTAATTGAAAACTTTATTTTTGAACATGTTCCACAGTGCACACATGGCTTACAATGCTTTTTTTTTCCTTCACAATTTGCATTTTCATATGGCATTCTGTAAGGAAAAACTGCACAAATAGGTTCTGTTTTCAAGTAGCTCCGACTTAATAATCCAGTTCGCCATGAACCAAAGAGATGCCAGGATTGTATAATAAACACGATGACAGGTAACACAACATTTTGCATGGACTCTTACAAAAATCTGATGACGCATGCCAAAGGATAAATTTTTCCATGGGGATTATTTTCTAAAATCTATTGAGTGTTAGGTATGCCTACATGAAATCAAACAAGGAATGATCTATGATTTCCTGGCCATGGGGATCTTGCCATGTGGGCACTCCTTTTACTAAGATCTCAGTCATCTGTGACTTAGAATATTAATCCTAAGAATATGTCTGAGACACATAGGGGTTCCATGATTTTTCCAGGTTCATACTACTAGGAAGGTGGCTGCTAAGAGGTACAATGGAGTAGGTGATGAGGTAAACTTGGAGTCAGAAAGACACGAGTTCAAATCCTGCCTTGGATATTTATGTGAGACTTTGGGAATGGCACTTAACTTCCTTCAGCCTCAGTTTCCTTATCTGTAAAATGAGGGAGTTAGACTCTGAGAAAATCACTTAACCTCCCTTAGCTTCAGTTTCCTTATCTGTAAAATGAAGGAGTTAGATTGATGGCCACTAATGGCCCCTTTTACTCCAGATTTATTATCCTGTGATAAGAGACAGAGTCAGAATTTGAACCTGGGGTCTTCTTGACTCTAAGCCTGGTACTTCATGTACCATATTCTTTCTATATAAACACGATTTAAAAATATTTTCTATAGAAAACATACATTACTCAGGACTGTCATAACATTTGTGACTAATCCAACAATGCATGGACATCTAATAAAGGTTTTTAGAGAGAAAATGATGGCTTTCATGGGTTCATCAACACAATTTCATTTAAAAACATCATCAAGTGTTTTTAGCATGTTCCCAATGTGCTTAATGGGGGAGAGGAATATCCTTGCTTGGAAAAATAAAAACATTTTCATGTAAAGCAGTATTTTGAGAGACAATAGTTAATTGTCAATAAACATTTATTAAGTATCTACTATGTGCCAGGCTTACAAAAAAAAAGTGTCTGTCCTCAAGGAGC
This sequence comes from Phascolarctos cinereus, assembly GCF_003287225.1. Taxonomy (NCBI): domain Eukaryota; kingdom Metazoa; phylum Chordata; class Mammalia; order Diprotodontia; family Phascolarctidae; genus Phascolarctos; species Phascolarctos cinereus. The sequence goes on from NW_027555736.1 coordinate 179,439,317, forward strand.
TTATAATCTAATTGGGAAAGACAACACTCAAAAGAAAACTGAAAAGCAGGGAGAAGGAAAGATACCTGTTGTAGGGGCATGGTAGAGTTAATATTTGTAAAGTGCTATCTAAATGCTAGATATTTTTATTATGACATCTGTATTCAATGAAAGCAATGCTCATTGTTTTATATGACAAGGACCCTTAGTCACTGGAAGACTCTAAAACACCTTCTGAATGAAATTGTTCATTATATTTTAATGTTAAGTGAATATACTTCATTTGCTTGAAGGTTGGTCTACAGGTATATATGGCAACTATCAACCCAAATATGCAATTAAGCAGAGCAGTATCTACACTAGACAAATTAGCTGACTTTTGTGGATCAGCAACATTAGTTTTCCAATTTTATGAATCCCAGGTGAGTTTTCTTTGTTTTCAAGAAATTTTTTATATCTTTTGTTTCTACAGCATCTCTATTTCTTAATACATTCCTCTCCGTCCCACTCTTAGAGAGCCATCCCTTATAACAAAGAAGAAAAATGTAACAAATTGAAAAAAATTAATCAACATTTTGAAAAATGTCTATTATCACGTGCAGTATTCCACACCCATAGTCTATCACATTTTTTAATTTTAATTTTAGGTTCGGAATGGTCTGAACCTTTGTTCAAATAGAATAAAGACATTGCCAAACCTAAAAGTTTAAAGTCCATCAAAATAGATTCTTTGCCTTCCTCATAGAATTTCATTAAAAGGAAACTCTACTTATTTGCAGACCCAGACTAATTAATCTCCTCATAACTAGTCTCAGAATCCTAATTCCTAAGAAATTAAAATCTCAGCAAGCATTATAAATATCAGGTAGATGTCAGAAGTCAAATTCCTCAGGTCTAAGAAGAAATTGAAGCATTTATGTTTCATCTCAGAAAAGAAAATGTGAATAAATTGCTTTCAAATTCAAAAACGTTTTGTTTCCAGCTTGTAGTTAAGTTTCAAGTTGATCCTTTTAATATTGCAGCTAGCTCACACATCATTAATCACTTTGGAATTGTCCCCAGGTCAAGGCAAATGGATAGACTAATAAATCAGAGGAGATGTTTGCTATTACCAAATTATTGTCGATCAGTAGGATGAGAAGGTGACAATTCAATAACTAAAGCCTGTAAACTGGTCTTTCTCATTTTTCCATTCCATTAAAGAAAATATGAAGCAGGAAAGGGGTAACAAGAGCATAGAACATATAATTATAGACACATTTGCCAAGGAGCAAACAATTACAGTAAGAGATAATGTACTTTAAAAATAAACAGCAATTCAATGTGGTATGTATCACTGTCCCCTATATCTAAAGATGCTGCTTCTGGTCTTAGCTACATGTACAAGGGACTAAAGAAGTATGAACCAAAGTCATACTAAAAGGCAGAAACCAGAAAGTGAGTGATGGCAGGGACTTGGGAGGAGAACTAGGATGGAATGAGTGCAGATAATAATTTACTGAGAGTAATGAACTGTAGTAGTGACAAGTGGCAGATGAAAATGGGAAAGAAGAAAAGAAAGGATGCAAATAAGAAAAGAAGGGACAGTGGAAGACAGGAATGCAGGAGGTAGAAAACAAGGACAATGAATTGATCCATTAAGGTCTTAATTGCAACATTTTTAAGAGGGGACAATACATTTTGATTATAGTGAGAAGGCAGCTAGGTGGTACAGTGGGTAGAGTGCCAGGCCTGGAGTCAGGAAGACTCATCTTTCTGTGTTCAAATCCAGCTTCAGACACTTACTAGCTATGTGACCCTGGGCAAGTCATGTAACCCTTTTTGCCTCAGTTTCCTCATCTGTAAAATGAGCTGGAGAAGGAAATGGCAAACCACTCCAGTATCTTTGCCAAGAAAACCCCAAATAGGATCAGGAAGAGTCAGACACAATTAAAAATAACTTAAACAACAAAAATAGGGTAAGAGGAAGGATATCTTGAAGATATAATAAAAAGTGGATACTATAGAACATTAGATAAATGAAGAGCATTACTTTTCAGTAAGGGTTAACAAACAGTTGATGTTTTTAAATACCTTTTCTTCAAGGACTAATTCGGAAGCAACTTCCTCTATCAGCCTTCCCACCCCTACCTAGCTGAAAGAGATCTCACTCCATAGCACTTTCCACGGCTTTCTTTGGCCTCTATCTGATACTTCCTTTCTTATTTATATAGATGTTACAGCAGTCTTCCTTTGAATATAACACCTTCCACCTAGAAATCTAAGTGGAATAGAGGATTGAGTGTTGCACTTGGAGTCAGAAAGACATGATTTCAAATCTTGCCTTAGATACTTATCAGTAGTGTGACCCTGGGCAAGTCATTTAATCTCTCTCAGACTCAGTCTCCTCATCTGTAAAATGGGGATAATATTAACACCAATCTCACAGGGCTGTTGTGAGGACCAACAGAGCTAATGTGTGTAAAGCACTTTGCAAATCTTAAAGCACTACATAATCACTATTATTATTATTATTATTATTATTATTATTATTATTATTATTATTATATTGTAAGCTCTTTGAGGACAAGATTTTTGTTCCTTTTTTTCATGTTCCTAGTATTTAACACAGTCTTACAAACAACAAACACTATAAATCTTGAAGTAATTGCATTAAGTTGCTTGCTATACATAAGATCATGTTTTTTTATATCGTGGTGCACAATGTGAGAAACACACTGGATATACAGTAAGTCCTTGTTTATGAGACTATGAAGTAGTATTTTCCCTCCTATTATTTCTTATGCCAATAATAAAGTCATCACCATTTGTTAGACACCCTTTGTATGAGCAACATGGTCTTATACGCTATACCAGAAGCCCTGTCATTCAAAATTTCTTAGCAAGAAATTTACCATTGGGAATCTAAGATTATATTGAAATTAGGCAGGTAGGTGGGTGTCATGGATATAGCACTGGTTTTGGAGTCAGGAAGAGCTGAGTTCAATTCTTGCCTGAGAGGCTTACTAGGTGTATAGTCCTAGTCAAGTTACTCAATCTCTGAGCCTCAGTTTCCTTATCTGTAAAATGGGAACAATTATAAGAGCACTTTCCTCTCAGGGTTGTTGTGAAGATAAAATGAGATATTTGTGAAATGCTTTTTAAACCCTAAAGTACCATATAAATTCTAGCTATTATTTAATAATAAAAAACAAACTAGCCGTCTTCACTGGGGACCCATATTGCTGTCATTATAACTGTCACTTTTCATCACCATATCTTCCATCAGTTAAAACTTATTTTGAAATGTCAAATTTTGAGGAAGAAATAATTTACCCACCAATCCCATTTGGCCAGGAGGAAGTATATCTCTCGGGGTTCATTTTTGGGTTGTTAGCCTAACCCAAAATAGAGCTTCTTCAAAATTGTGCCTAACTGTTTACTTAAAGCAGAGAAGGGACAGCTGAGTTCTGAACAGTAGGATTACAGGGAGTGAAGACAGGCCTCTAAATAACTCTGTAGTTTAGAACTGAAGGATGATTTTGACAGAGATAATTCTGTTGTATTGACAACACTGATGTCAAATGCTGAGGGAAAATATGAGATTGCCTATCAGCATTTCCAACCAGTGATCACTAGAAATGGTTTCTTTTAAAGAAAATAAAAGAAACTAACGTATTCCTCCCATTGCTGCAACCTATACTGTTTCACCCCTTCCTTTAGTGATGGTTTGTGTTTCTGGAGCTGGGCTAGCCAATGATGTCCTTTACAATAAGATAAGATGTTTCAGTTAGTGGAGCCTCATTTGGTAAATAATTTCTACCAATGTTGTCTAATTAGCCTTCTCTTCAGTCGAGACCCCATGGTGGACATTCTGTGATTAGGCTATCTAAGTTTAAAAGTTCTATCCTTCTATGAAGTTCAAAGATACCATAGTTTACATACTTTACTTGGAAAGCATAAGATAGTTTTCTCTGGGTTCTGGATGTCATAAAATGATAAATATAGAGCTAAAAAACACCTTGCAAGTCATCTAGTACAATTCCTTAATTTCACAGAAGAGGAAAATGAGGTCTAGAGAAGTGAATGAATTTCTCAAATTCATACAGGAATTAAATGGAAGAGTGAGGATTTGACCTAGGGTCTGATGACTCTAAGTTCAGCAGTCTTTTGACTGCACAAAGATATAACATCAAATTATATATCTTATCATGTTATGTAGTGGAGATGAAAAGAACATTAGAGGACACTTTTCTCATTTTTGAAAGTCTATAAATATGAGTTTGTTCAGAATAACTTAAGGAGAAATTTGTGAGAGCTAAGAGCTACAGTGCACTAGTAAATGTTTAACAACAGGACTTCTAGGGGGAAAATGTATGTTTTTACATGTTTTTAAGTTGAATCTGTATTATTAACAATTTCTCTATCTCTTTAGTACAATCAACAAAATAATAAATCAATCCCTGATTTGTTGCATTTGCTGATTTATAAATTGCAAATGTTCAGACCAAAAATTTAACAATCAGCTCTCACAAGCCAATTTGAGCTGACTCTAGCACATACCCTAGGCTAGGAGCAACCTTTATGGAAAATGAAATGTTTCCTGGTCACTTGGGCATATACTTGTGTGTATTTACTATCAATAGCAATGTAAGGTGCATTGTTGTTAAATTATTAAAATTATTATTAAATCCTTGTAATTTCAGCCTATCCCACTGCCATACAAAACAATAACTTCCTTGCAGCAGTTGTCCTTTCCACAGAATAGATTTTTCACTTGGAGGAGGAAAATGTTAGAAAGTGAGTAGATGAGACACTTCTTCAGCACCAGGGATAGCAACATTAATATAAAGTCTTAATTTCCCATGTAATCACTTTGAGTAAATAGGCAAAGCTATATATGAAAACATTTGTGGTTTCCACAGAGCCAAAGAAGACACAAAGTTTAAATAAGTCAACAAAAAACATCCACTTTCAGATTTCATTTTGTGAATTCAATAACATCATTGGAAGGTCCAGATTTCACCTGTGAATCTACCTTTAAACTCATTTCAGAAAAACATATATATATATGGGAAAAGTAACAAAATTTAGATACTTAATTTGAAAGTACAAATTATTATTTTTTCAATTATCTGGATGCTTTTATTCCATTATAAACAAGTTATTTTATCCACTTTTAAAATGCTTTCTGGAATGTTAAATATAAAATAATGGCAAGACAGCCATTTTTCCCAGGACTATTTTTAACTGAATTACATAGAAAATATGCAGAAATGATATTCATAATATTAATAGCCCTCCTAAAGATCTTCCAATGAGGCTACAAAAGATGAGCTTTCAACTGTCCAATACTTTTGTTTAATTGTTTTTTTTCAACTAATTTATTTTTAATTATCAGCAATCACTTCCATAAGATTTTAAGTTTTTAATTTTTCTCCCCCTCCCTCCCCAAGACAGTGTGCAATCTGATATAGACTATACATATTCATTACTATTAAACATATTTTCACATTAGTGATGTTGTAAGGAAGAATTAGAACCAATAGGAGGAACCACCAGAAAGAGGAAACAAAACACAACAGAAGAAAAAAAATAGCAAATAGCATGCTTCGATCTGCATTCAAACTCCATAGTTCTTTCTTTGGATGTGAATAGTATTTTCTTTCATGAGGCCTTTGGAGATGTCTTAGATCCGTGGATTGCTGAGAAGGGTTAAGTCTATTAATATTAGTCATCACACAGCATGGCTGTTACTGTGTACAACATTTTTCTGGTTCTGCTCACTTCACTCAGAATCAGACCATACAAGTCTTTCCAGGTTTTTCTGAAGTCAGCCTATTCATCATTTCTTATAGCACAATAGTATTCCATTACATTCATATACCACAACTTGCTCAACCATTCCCCAATTGATGGGCATCCTCCCAATTTCCAATTCTTTGCTACCACAAAAAGAGCTGCTATAATCATTTTTGTACATGTGAGTCCTTTTCCCATTTGTATGATATCTTTGGGATATAGCCCTAGAAGTGCTATTGCTGGGTCAAAGGGTATGCACATTTTTATAGCCCTTTGAGCATAATTCCAAATTGCTCTCCAAAATGGTTGGATCAGTTCACAACTCCACCAACAATGCATTAGTGTTCTAATTTTCCCACATCTTCTCCAACATTTATCATTTCCTGTTTTGTCATGTTGCCCAATCTGATAGGTGTGATGTGGTACCTCAGAGTTGTTTTGATTTGCATTTCTTTAATCAATAGTGATTTAGAGCATTTTTTCATATGACTATAGATGGCTTTAATTTCTTCATCTGAGAACTGCCTATTCATGTCCTTTGACCATTTATCAATTGAGGAAAAAATAACAAATTATTTTAAAAGTGGTTCATACTTTATTATACTAAAAAAGAATGTCTTGGAATACAACATAATACTGTTGCCTTGTTTTTAACTTTGATGGGTCATTTTTTGTCACTATGAGTTTCTTCATTTGTGTGGATTGTGGTCTATCCTTGACTTCCTATAATACAATCTTCTTACATGTCTTTTAAAGACATCTTCCATAGAGGATCTACTTGAACTGCCTCCAACAATGAGACATCATGAGCTTAAAAGAATCAAAATTGTAAGTGATGCTAAAGATGATGGAAAGATTCTTAGTGGATATAAAGGTATGTGTATTGCATTATTATTGATGTCTCAGATTGGGTAGATCTTTTCTCCCTCCTCCTCCTTCTTCTCCTCTTCTTCTTCTTCCTTCTATACATGTGATTTTTTTTTCAATATAGATAGTCTCAGGTGAGAAACTACCTCTGCTAATCCAGAATGCAGATAGATACCTTCTATGCCACTTAGACATCTGCCTGTAGTGTGGAAAAGTTAAGTAACTTGCTTGAGGCCATACACCCAGTTTGTATGAGGCAAGAATTGAACGTAGGTCTTCCTCATTTCAAAGCCAGCTCCCTGTGCACAATGACACACAACCTCTCAGACATATACATTCTTCATCCATTTGGCCATTCCTATCTGCTAGAACAACTTCTTTTTACTTTACATTTAGGTTAAAAAATCTAATTGAAAGGCAAAAAAAGCATGTGTGGTTAGAAAGCAGCTTGTCCAAACTGAAAAGATTTGGTGGTTTTAGTGTATTGCATGATCAAAACAAAGTCTACATTGTGATAAGGCAGCCAAAAATAAAATAAACTCTGAGCTGAATTGAGAGACACCACTTCCAAAATAGTGAAGTGATAATCCCATTGTACTCTGTCCTTGACAGATCTTTACCAGAGTATTATGTTCAGTTTGAGGTGCCAGGTATGAGAAAAGACTATAATAATATGAAAGCATCCATTGGAAGATGACAATGTCACAGCACCTCAAATTTGTACCTTTGGGCTTGATTAAAGGAACTGAAGATTTTTAACTTAGGAAACAGGAGACTTAAAGGGAACTTGATAAGTGTATCCAAAGGCTGTTGTGTTAAAAAAAAAATATTTTCTGTTTGACCTGAGACCAAAAAAAAAGTCAATCATGATAAATAGGGAATTGTTAAATATATATTTGCTCATTGGTATGTCTATGTTGAAAAGCAAAAGCTAACAAAATTATAAAAATGCATTAATAATAATAATAATACAATAATTATAGGAAACTACAATATTACTCTTCTTGATTTGGATAACTTTAACATATAAACAAAAAGGAACTTATCAAACTAAACAGATTATGTGACAAATTAGATATGAAAAACTGGTGACTTCTGAATGTCAATATTCAAAATATCTATCAACAATACCTTTGCATAAACTGGTCATGTGCTAAGGTAAAAGAAATAATAAATATGTTTTTAAAGCAGACATTGAAATGAAATTAATTGAAATTGAAATTAATAAAACAATAAATAGCTGTTACAAAAAACCTAATCATAGAAAGAAAAATTTAGAAGACTCAACATGAATTATAAGAAGAGGGGTCAAAGAACACTAGTCTAGAAAGATCTTCAAATGGATCCTATTGGAATGTTTAAAAACACACACTACTATTGTCACAATTATTCTAATATTAGAGAAATAAGGTACTCAACATGCCATTGGTACTCATGAAAGGAAGGTATAAATTTTTAAAATGGAAGAATCTATCAATTTCATTAATCGATGTTTGTGTCACAATTTAAAATATTACTAAAGGGATTATAGCAATATTTACAAAACTACACATTATGACAAAGTTGTATTTATATTAGAGATATTGAACTTTATAAAATACTAGTATAATTAATTACATAAAACCAAAAAGCAATAAAACCATACCAAAAGGCACACAAAAAAATACAGCATTAATTTAAGATATTTAAAAAGCATAGGCAAGAAAAGATCTTTCTTTAAAATGACCAAAAGTGCATATCTAAAATCAAAGGTTAGTATTTTTGCAATGGAGAAACTTTCTTTATAATTATGGTGGTAAAGAATAATATGCTCTTTTCCCACTATTATTTGAAATAATATAAGAAATGCTAGCTATTAACACAAGAAAGAGAAGTTAAAGGAATGGTAGCAAAGAAAAGATAAAATTCTCACTATTAGCTGATGACGTGGTAGTTGACTGAGAAAACTCCAGAGAATAAATTAATTAATTAAGATAAATTAATTGCTTGAGTAAACTAATACATTATAAAACTTACCCACAAATAAACATTTTTATGTATTTCTAACAAAACTGAGGAAAAACAAAACAGAAATATTCCATTTAAATTCACATCAAAATGTGTAAAATACCTGAGTTAACAACCTGCCACAACACATAACTAATGAAAATACAGCTATAAAAGCTTTCTTAGAGAAATAAAGTAAGCCTTAAATAATTGGATAATTATTCATTGTTCATGGTTGGGTTATGCCCATATAATAAAACAGGTTGTAGCTGAAATAATATACAGATTTAGTGCTATATCAGTCAAACTACTGAGGAGTTATTTTATAATCACAAAGTCAAGAATTTAAAAGGTAGATAATGAGAAAAAAGTAGGAATGTTGGAAGCTTAGCATTTCCTGATTAGGCAGATCTCAAGCTAAACTTTCTGAAGGTTTCTTTTCCCTTTGATTAACTTTTCTGCTTTGTGAGACTATACTGCTCATAATCCTCCTTTGTGACCCCACTCGCTAAACTGTTTTGCAAATGGGTTCATATTCTATACCATTACGCCTTGGCTGTTGGCCTACTTTCTTGCCAAATAAATTCAGTGTTTAGTGACTGAGATAGTTTCTGAGTCAGGTTGGGCCTCTTTATAGCAGTGATTATTTCACATTGATTAAATCTCTCTAAGAAATGGTGACAGAGTCAATGTCATGAATTCTTTTCAATAAGAAAGTCACAGGGTATTAGACATAGTGAGTACCAAATTACATTAGGAAACATGAAACTGACTTGAAACAATTGCTTACTAAAGTGAGAGTCATTTCATAATCAGCTCTCTGTGAGTAGTCAGATCATGGAGTGATTGGAACAAAAGTCGCATTAAGTGCCAAATTAAAAGAAAGAATAAAAATAAGGAGGCACTATGCACACTTAAAAGGGCTTTACTCTAACCTCCTAAAACAAACTATTGAGGCTGAAAAATGAGGGAGAGTGGTGGAGTTTTCATGGATAGAAAAATTAAGATGCAAAATTCTCACTTCTGTCTTCTTGGCTCAGCAGTGTTTTAGCCCTCGTATCTTTAATGAACTGAAGGTAGAATATATACCATCTGAGATCCTTCCCAAGTTTCCAGATTCTGATTTTAATTAAGCTTTTATTATGGATAATTATCCTAGATCTTGGTTTCTGTTAAAATTTGAGTAATTTCTCTCTGAAATTTAGTCTGTAGTCCATGACTTGAACAAATCTGAGAACTGATTCATTATATTACCTGAAGATACTTTACAAAATGTTGAAGTTTTCTAAACAACAAACAAACTTTCCCATTACATCATCTATGGTTTGGGGTGATCCACTGAATGTTTCCCTATTTACTTTCACATTTTACATTATGACCTCAGTGGCATTTCAGCATTTCCTCATCTCCTTCAACTTAGTTTTTTTTTTTTTAAGATCAGATTGATAGAGTTCAGCAGCTTCCACCAAATGTGGCGAAGGGGTCTAAGCAATCAATTGGAGCTTCATGTTCTCTGTGCTCAAGGAAGGACTCAATCTGTATCTAGACATTTTCATTCAAGATTTTTCTCCTTTCACTCACACAAGGTCTTGATTGTATAGCTTCTTAGCCTGAATTCCACAGAGTGGGATATTATTGTAGCAAGTGTTCAAGTAAAATTACTGTGTGCTTTAGTGATATTTCAAGCTGTATTTAAATAAATGTTTCATTCCTGATCACCTTTATTTTTGAGCTATCAGTAGAATCAATAAGCAATATAGAGCTCTGAGTTTGTAGTGAAAAGACCCAGATTCAAAACCCACTGGTGTGACTTGTCTTCCTGGGGTGTCATTTTCTGTAAAATAAGGGGGTTAGATTAAGATTGGATTATTTTTTAGGATCCCTTCCCCCATAAATGCTGTGGTACCACTGCATTACGGATTATGATGTCATAGCTTGAGAGCTGGAATAAATCTCAGAGTCTGAAAAATCCAACCACCTTATTTTACAGGTGAGGAAACAAAAGCCCAGGGAAGTCAGGCGACTCAATTGAGGTCACTTAGTAAGAGAGGGCCAGAAGTTGGGCTTTAACAAAGAGGCTGTGGCTCTAAAGCCCATGTATGTCCCACTACCCTATGCATTCTATTACACCATGCTGCCTCCCTCCTGTAATAGCAGCAAAATACGATCAGCCTACCTACTGAACCATCAACTATTTACTAACGACAGAAAATTCTCTTAAAAAGAATTTACAGAATTTAAAGAATTAAGAGTTACACAAAGGAATTGGTTTACAATTGTGGGTTTAGAATTCCTCAGTTGTTGGGGGCTAGGAGCAGCCTGTGGGGTAGAATAGAGGGGGAGATGATATAGGACTTCCCAATTTACAAAAGGGACCTAGGAGCAGAGATTAAAATACAGAATGGCAATCAGATTAGAGGAGTTGATGAGAACCTAAGTACTTCCCTCAGGCTGCCTGATAGCTCTGGGGAGCAATCTTTGGTAGAATCAAGCCATTGAAAGGAGGGAAAACTAGGCTTCCCACCACTAAAATAATAAGAGATAAAATGAAACCCACTTATCTGATTTTAGAGTTTTATCTGGACACAGAACCCTTCAAATTATTTATTTATACAAAGTGTTATCAAGCTCTACTTCCACTCTAAGGGGAACTCTTAAGTAATCAAATAAAAGGTTGAGGTTTCCTGCCCAAGTTATTCAAGGCTTTAAAGCACACACACACACACACACACACACACACACACACACACAGACCAAGTTTTTTGACAGAACTGAACTCTTTCTAATAATGAAAACTTTTTAGGATTTTTCCCCTAAATGATTGGTTCTGGTACATTTTATTTCATAAATTGAGAAACAATAAATGTGCTTTTCACTAAGCACATTTCATGCATCAAATCTATATGGGTATATATTTATACACCAGGTTACATATACACATTGATGTATACATATATGTGTGTGTGTATCTGTATCTGTCTCTATCTATATAATACATGTTTATGTTTATATACATATACACAGTCACCACCATCTTGCCTAAAGACAAAAATCAATTTTATGGATCTTTTTGAATGAAAAGGTATGCTTCAAATATTTTCCTATTTCTACTTATACTAAAAAGTCAAAAAGAATTAAAAATATATTTGCCATTTCAAGGGTCAGAGTATATTTCTAGATCTAATTTTTTAAACAATCAGTCTTAGAAATATTATATTTTGATCTTTAAAAAAACCTTCACACTTGTATTTTGATCTTTAAAAAAAATGGCATATTTTTTTCTCAGTAGCTAACCCTGGTAGTAGCTTCAGCAGGAAGATAGAATAATTGCCTAGTGTTTTGCAAACAGGAAACCAAGGGAGAGAGTCTGATTTGCCTCAGGCTACACCATAAACCATGGCAGTACTAGGTACAATCAGCAGGATTCCAAGGTTTCCTCAATACAGCCCAAAGGGGATAAAACAGTGAAAATGAGCATTGGTACCAAAGAACTAAGGAGAGTCTAAGACTATAAGGAATAAAGGCCAAAAAATGGAAGAAAGGATGAGGAAGTAACAAGTGAGAACAGCATTGGCACTAACACTATTCTTGTCTTTAAGATAATTTCCATTTGAAATCCATCAAAATGTAAAGATAAGAAGAATGAGGTAATAATAACAACAAAAATCACAATATGTATTTATATAGTACGCTAAGATTTTGGGGCACTTTGGATTCTTTGTCTCTTTGGAGCCTCACAACAACCCTATGGGGGTAGATGCTATAGGTGTCATTATCCCTAGAGACTCATGCTTATTCTATCTACCTTTCGGTTTTAGAAGAAAATTATAAGGAAAGCTTCTTACTAGGCACAGAAGAGGTAGGTTAGCAGTATCCCTTGTCTTCAGCCCCACAGGCAGTGCAAGGGAATAGGATGAAAGTATTTGAATAGATTTGTTCTCTGTAGACGCAGCTCAAGAATGGAGAATTCCATAAGGTGAAGAGAAGAAGAACAACCAGTTTCAGTTTTGGAAGAATGTGTTCTTTGTTACCGAAGGGAAGAAGGAAATGGAGAAGTCTTGGGTAACCTAACAAAAGCCATTATTTTGGAGCCAGAAGACCTGGATTTTACTCCTACTTTTGATATTTATTACCTTTGTGACCTTTGGAAATTTCCTTAACCTCCCTGGAGCTCAGTTGCTTCATCTGTAAAAAGAGGGAATTGGACCAGATAAGTTCCTTCCAGTACTAGAACTATGGACATTGTCTAATGATTAGGTGGGACTTCGGAATAGATATGTTAAAAAAAAAGAAAGTTTTCTGGAGTGTATCCCTGAGATCTATCATACTATATTGGCTAGATAAGCACTAACTAATTCTCAGCTGTGGCTATATGTGAGCAGCTCTAAGTAGTAAAAATGTTGTTTATAGCTTACTGTCTGACCTCTTCTCTGCATCTCATAAAGACTCTCCTTTGGTCTCCTTATCAAATTCAGTACTTAGAGGCTCAAGTCACAGTTTTCATTTTTCATCTCTGGGGCCACACTCTGACTCTGTCTCTGTTAGCTACAGTAATCAATCAATTGATAGATTAATCAATCATCAAGCATTTGTTAAACACCTTCTCTGTGCCAGGCACTGGGAATGCAAATAAATTTCCCTGCCTTCAAAAGACCTCATGTTTTGTCAGAGGAGACATGTACTTATATAAGTATATACAGAATTTATATAGAATCAATACCAAGCAATTATGGGGTGGGGGAAGGCACTAACTCACAGGGGAATAAGGAAAGCCTCATCTAGGAGGTGGTATTTGAGATTACTTTTGAAGGAAACTCGGGTTTCTAAAAAGTGTAAGTTGAGGAATGAGGGCATTCCAGGAATGGGACACAGTATATGCAAAGGCATGGAAAAGGAAGATAGAGAGTCAAATGAAAGACAGCAAGGAGGTCTGAAATATTTAGTCAACTATTCTTAGGTAGCTGATCTGGGCATTTTTGTTTTGCCTTCTCTCTTCTGTTGGCTATTTATTACTGGATCTTATTGTCTCTTGCCAGTGCCTCCACCAGAGAGTAGACAGGGATGAGGAAGTAAAATCAGATTCTGATCACCATCTTATCTACTTATTGATAGCTGTAATGACAGTTGTGGCAGGGGAGAAAAGTTACAATGGTTGAGAAATCTGAGGTCAAAAGATTGTCTAGGAATTTCAATTATCCATCTAATATAACACAGCTCCTAGAGGGCTAGATTGTATTTTGCCTTTGTATCCATCCCCAGCTCTTAGCCTAGTGCTTGTATATAATGAAACAGTTAATAAACACTTTTTTAATTGAGATTGAATTACCTGAATAATGCAGAACTAGCTGTTTGTGTACAAAGATGTCACTATTTGAAACTGGATGTTGCTTCTAGAAACTCTATCCTAGAAAGAACAGACACATTCAGCTGGGTTTTCCCTAGAAGAAATTGTATGAGCAACTGGAGATATTTTGGTTTTAACCTACTGGGTGAGATTCTACCACCAGAAGTACCACCAGAAGCTTTGCAGTTTACAGTTTTAGGAGATGGGATTAAGAGGAGTAGGTCATCAGCCTGCAAGGGAGCTCAAAACAAATAAGATAAATCGCTCCATCCATGTCCTAAATCACTAGCTGGGTTAACTAACTGTCCAATGATGATGATGAAGGGGAAAAAATCTCAAAACTTTTGGTGTAAACAGCTAGGATCCCCCTCAACCACCCCCTTCCCCTTAAAAACTGCAAGTAAACTGGGACAGCTGGTTATCCATCTCATTACCAGAACAGTTGGATGCTGGCTTTCTCACCAAGCTGTGCATTTACTTGGGCAGTTGGTTTACTTCATAAGGACTGAAGAAAAAAGCCAAAGTATAAGTGTGTTATTTCTCTTAAGGTTCATCATATGTGTGTGTGTTTGTGTGTGTGTGTGTGTGTGTGCATGCATGTGTGTATATTCTCTAAGTCAGGGGAAATTATTAGGAGAGAACCAGATCTCTCTAATGAGCCTAGATGTAATGCAAAATTCATATGCTTTCACCTGCAGATGGGTGAAACCTGGTGCAGGAACATAAAAAGGGGAGTGGGATGAGGGTGGGTGATGATGGTGGTGGGATGGAGGGGGTCAGTTATTTATGATTTTGCTGAAGCAGATACCTTGGCTGTTACTGGGCACCATGACCCACTTGTTCATTTTTTAGGAAGAAGTGGATACTTTCAGTGGGAGAAGCTCAGGCATCAGATTTGCTCCTTGGAGCATTAATAAAAGGGCTCAGTTAGCTTCATCTCATTATTTTACTATGAGTATTGACTTTGGCCTAGAGTCATGTATAGATAAAATGGTGCAAGGGCTTGTCCTAAGTGATTACTCAGAATTACAAATCATTTCACGTGTAACTGAATACTGCAGCCGAGCTGGCACCCTGCCCCTTGCTTCTCCCCCCCCTTCTCTTTAATAGGAGCGCAAATCCAGCTTTGTCTGAAGAGGCGATTAATCTTATTCACTGAGAGCTGAATTTTAATTCACCAGCATGTGGAGGACATATTTGCCTATCACACAGAATTAGTTTAAGGAAGAATTCAGGGAAATTTAAAAAAAAAGTGGAGCCAAGGCATTCTCAGGCAGGCAAAATACCATCTAGATACATTTTGATATTTTAGTATGCCTACTTCTATGTAAGCACCTCTAATAATAACTCTATTAGATGAGATTGTTTTTAGTGGTTGTAATTGGCCAATCATATCTCACTGTGTTTAAAGGACACCTGCTAAATGCGTCTGTTTTAAAGAGAAATGAACATAAAGTGACAAAGATAAATTTTGGTTGCTGAGAGATTCTAAAAGGCTATTATTTTTAAGAGTACAGTTTAGAGATGATAGGTAAAATAAAGGGACACGTAAAAATTCTAGACAGCATACATACATCCAAATAAAATAAAATAAAACAGAATGGAAAGTGGTAAGACACAACTTATGGAGCACTACATAAAAGACTAGTAGATGAAATCTGCTAAGCAAATACCAGGCTTGCCTACTGCATCTCTGGTGCTATATTTTAAGAATTTTCCCTTGAGCAAGACCCTAGCATTTCTTCTGAGGTTTGTTTCATGTGTAAACTTTCCTGAAGCAGTTTCAGAGTATAAGAGACTAGAAGCAATTATATATGATTTAATACGTGGCCATGCTTAGTTAGATATCAAATTCCCCAAAGGTCAGAAAACAAGTTTCCTCCCATTTAATACTTCTAAATGGCACAGAGCTTCTCAAAGTTTGCTTGTGGGTCAGGCAGATAGCTACCAAAGGAGTGTGACTACCCACTCACAAGTGAATGGCAGAGTTTAATAATGAACAAGGATGCAGCTGATTATAGACTTTCTTAATTAATACAAATCTGTAGGGTTTAAATGGAGTGAGTTAAGTTTTACTGACATCATTGTAATTATTTCATCTTTTGGGTATCTCATATTCTCAAGTTTAACTCTTAAATGGAATTCCAACCACTGCCTATCTGCCAGCTCCCTGCTCCATCAAGATCTCTGTGGCTTCTTCTAGCCTCAAGGATAAAATGCAAACTCCTCAGCCTGAAACTTAAAATTCTCCGCTGTCCTGCTCCAACTGCTTTTCAGACTGATTTAGCATAAGACCCCCTCTTGTGCCCTCTACATTCCAGCCAAGCTGGCCTTCTTTGTGTTTCTTTGAACATGACATTCCATTCCCCCAAAGCTATTCCTCTCAATATGTTATCCCCATCAATCAGTGATATTTATTAAATGACTACTTTGTGCTAAGCACTGTACTGGGTGCTAGGGATACAGACTCAAAAATGAAATTGTACCTACCCTCAAGAGCTTATATTCTATCTTGTTGTTGTTGTTGTTGTTGTGTGTCTTTCATTCTCAAAGAGGACCAATGACATCAGGAAGGTGGTCTTGACCTGCAAATAGTGTAGTCACCAGCCTCACTCTCTCCCCTGCAGCCATCTGAGTCCAGTGGCAGGACATAGATCAGGATCACTGGAGATGGTCTCAGATGCAATGGGTGAGACCTTGGCCTTTTTAAGTTAAAATCTTTCCTATGTCTCAGTTTGTCTGAGACAACACCCATTCAGTGATTAGGGATAGGTAAGAAATGAGGCAAAAGATAGCCTGGGGAGACAACATGTTCATAGATAAGTATGTGAAAAAATACATATCAAATAAATATATGAAGAAAGGAAATCAGCATGTCTTAAGCGCCTACTATGTTCCCAGCACCATGTAAATTGATTTACAAATATTATCTCATTCGATCCTCGTAACTACTCTGAGAGGTAGTGCTCTTATTATCCCCATTTTACAGTTGAGGAAACAGAAGCAAACAGAAGTTAAGTGACTTGTCCAGGGTCACACAGCTAATTAAGTGTCTGAGGATAGGTTTGAACTTGGGTTGTACTGACTCTAGGCTCAGCACTCAATCTACTGCACTACTTTGCTGCCTTTGGGGCATGGAAGTAGAAGGCACTAGTTGCTTGGTAGGAACAGAGGTGATAGATACCATGAGTTAGGAAAGGCATCAAGGAGAAGTTGCTCCCTCTTGCTACTTCCAGGTTCTTTCCCTTCCTTCTTTAGTCAGTAACCACTCTTCCTTTGAGATTTGTGTTACTCATATTCATTACTCAATTAAAATCCTTGTAGCTGTTGTCTATAAACATCCAGATCACTTCCATTTCTCCATCAATGAATTTGATACAATTGTTTTCTCTCCTCCCCAACTTCTACTCTCCTACTAGGGGACTTCAACATACGTATCGATTCTCCTTCAAATACCCTAACCTCTCAGTTCTTCAACCTACCCATCTTCCATGAGTGATTCCTTTACCTCATCTCAGCCACACAAAGATGTTCATACCCTCTATTTTGCCAGCAGCCACAAATATACCACCTCCATGTACAAGAATTCTGAAATTTCCTTAGCCAACCATAATCTCTTGGCCTTTCACCTCTCCCTCTGCCTTCCCTTATGTAACCCAACTCTTCACCCTCACCACAACCTCCAATCTCTTGACTCCTCAATTTTTTTCCCAGGTCATCTCTTCTGCACTAGGCATTCTCTTCTCTTCTCCCCATATTGACTCCTTGGTGAACTAATTCAACTCTATACTGTCTTCCTCTCTTGAATCTTTAGTCCCTTTATCATATCATACATCACACTCAGTCAAGTCTCAGCCTTAGGTAACACTCACTATTTGTCACATTTTTATCTACACTTGTGCTATTGAACAAAGGCAGAGAAAATCACAACACCATTCTGACTGGATTTATAGATGAGGAAAATGAGGCAAACAGGTTAAATGACTCGCCCAAGGTCACACAGCTAGTAAGTATGTGAGGCCAAATTTAACTCAGAGGGATGAGTCTCCCTGACTCCAGGCCTGGCATTCTATCCACTGTATCACCTAGCTACCCCATTTAGTGGGGATTTAATCTGCCTGGCAGATAGTAGGTATTTAATAATTGTTTGCCAGATTGAATTACATTACCTGTTTGTAATCTGGGAATGAGGCCTCTTGGAATAATTTGGCTCTTTTCACAATTCAGAGATTATTTGAAAGGTCTTTTTTTTCTTCTTCTTATTTTTGCGCTGAGTATGGCAGGGAATGAAAAATACCTAATGGACACCAAACGTCCACTGTCATAGTACAGCTAATTATTTAAACCTTGCAGGAAACTGTAAATTTAGTAGCTTTATTGCCTTGTCAAATCATTTACATGCCAATTATTTCTAAAGAAAACAATTGTAAATATTCAGGTTTTCCATGCTATTACTCTGAAAACATCACTCCATCTGTACTGATTCTGTGTGTATGTGTGTGTAGAACTAGACATTTTAGACCCTTAAATATGTTTGTATTACCTGTGTCACTTGTGAATGTACAAAAGAGATATTAAACTATATAGAAGTACTGCTCTGGCCATTTAAAACCCCAAAAGACAGTTTAAAAGAGACATTTGTTTTAATTCAAAATGTAAATGAATAATCAAATGTATAAACCCATTTTTAGTAAACTAATCAATACATAGCAGATGCTTAGGCATATCCAGAAAGGAGACATTAGCGTTTGCATGCTCCTGGTTATTTCATAACCATATCTTCTGGGGTCTAAATATTTGATTCAGAAAAAGCCAAGGCTAGGTCTGAATGAAAACGATGAACTTATATCACCCCCTAAAAGCAAGCAAATGTCATTTTTATGCTCAAATAAGAAGGAAGGAAACAACCATTTATTGAGTGCCTAGTATAGGTCTGGCATTTTACCAAGTGCTTTACAAATTGTGCCTCATTGGATCCTTGCAACAACCTTTGAAAGTAGCTTGTATTACTAACTCCATTTTACTGTTGAGGCAACTGAGATAAAGTGATTTGCCCAGGATTACATAGCTAGTTCATATCTAAGGCCAGATTGAACTCAGATCTTCCTGACTCTTTGTCTAATGTTTTATCCACTATGCCACCAGCTACCTCTAGTGAAAATAGAATAAATTAGAAAAGTTCAATTCCTCCTGGAACCTCCAATGGTCTCAAGTGTTGAACAGGAGATGAGTAGCTTTTCTTTAGAGAGAGAACTTTGGATTTAATATTTTTTATAACATTGGGATATTTCCAACCTACTTTTATCCTTTCCTATCAGGAAACCCCTGAAATTCTCTGGGGAATTCCTAAAACAGGGTCAAGGGAGGAATTGAGTAGATGGAAATGGCAATTCTGAGCTAAGGTAGGGAGGAACATTGTAAAGTTTTGTTTGAGAGGCCCAACTTGAAATTCATACCAGGAGAGATTTCAACAATCTCCTCCTAACTTTACAATTTAGGTATTAAAGAACTAGATAGATAAGGGTAAGATGGAGAGATCCATATCTTTAGATGTGCTAAGACAAAGGCCTGACCTCTTCAAGAGAGTAGCTGAGAGAGGATGTGAGGGGAATGACCTTCCATTGTCCCTTGGTGGAAATATATTTTGGTAAAATAATTTTGATGTTTTAAAACAGATGACAGGATCCTGGAAAGTTACCCCTCTGGGAACACTGGAGAGATGAGCCATCAGAAAGACAACAATCTGGGGAAGTGGGCTGAGGAAGTACCTTGAACTGGATTGCTCATTGAGAGAGCTCAAAACCTGTCAATCATCTCTGCTCAGCAAAGGAGCTGACAACATGGCCAACTCATTTAATCTCTCTGAGACTTAGCTTCCTCCTCTGGAAAGTGAGGTTGGGGGAGAAAGTGGTATATTTGCTGATCTCTAAAGACTACTGTCTTCCTTTTCATGACGACTTTGCATTAGATTTGTTAATATAAAATATGTGTGTGTGTTTAACGTTTAGTTCTGAAAATTCATGACACACTTTTATGTTTGAACTGCATTATTCTCTATAACTTCCTTAAGTCCAAGGCTACGCAATCAACAAAATAGTAAATCAAGTCTTAATTCACAAAGTTTGCTAATTTCCAATGTGCAAATACTCACACTAAAAGTTTAATAATGGGCTATTGGGAATCCATATGAGCTGGTTCCAGCATATCTCTGGAAGCATGTAATGGAGTGTCCTAGGAACCTTTCCTTGGCTCTGTGCTGTTCAACATGGTAATCACCAACTTAGATGAAGACATAGAAGGCAAGCTTACCAAATTAACAAATGACATAAAAGTGGAAAGGATAGCTTCTATCTTCAATGATAGAGTTATAATCCATAAATATCCAGATTGGTTGGAAAATCTTCATAGAATTTTAGACTTGGAAGTGACCACAGCATCCAACTTATCTAAACCATAGTCAAATATGTGAATGAGCTCAATGATTTCGGAATCCCTTCCAACAATGTGGACTACAACCCATCTGTGACTGCCTGCCCTGTGCTAAACTCATCCCTGTCCCACCAAAAGTTGGCCAGAGTGGCTCTACTCAACATACTTGAGACTTTTCCTTGTTTTTTCCTAACATCATGAGGGAAGGAGTCATGGAATACTCTGGACATCCACCCATCATCCCCTTGCTCCCTCCAGTTGACCAGATTATCTCCTCTTTCCATAATGCAATTCTTTGGTTGTATGCTTTATTCCTCCTCTTCTCCAGGATTCCTTGGTTATGTGTTGTAACCTACTTACAACTGCTACATGCCTTTTCACTGTCGTCTGTGTGACACACATCTTTAGCTCTTTGGAGGTTGTGGTTTTTTAGGTTTTGGCACTATACAGCAACATCAGAAAAAAAATGTGTTGAAAAGGTAGTCCTTTGCTATCATGGGAAGTTTGAGGTGAGTTAAAATACTTTAGATTTCCCAAAGGCAAAACAGACCACTCTCATCCTTTTCAACTCTGGGCCCACATTATTTTCTATCTGTATTGACTGTTCTAGACATACATATTACTGCACAAACTCTATGGGATTTCCATTAAGATTAATGGCTTCCTCTTCCCCCTTCCCTGAAAAAAACAACAAACCACCCATTATACCGTACCTGATGAATAGTTATCTAGAGTCATATGAAGATCTCCTGTAAAGGAAAACCCACGACCTCAAAAGATGGGCTGAATCTCATAATATATGGAGAAAAATGTAAAGTTCTACATGCAACTTTGATCAAGGATCAGGGACAGCTTGATATTATTTCTATCAACAAGACCTAGAAATTTTAGTGAACTACAAGATGAATCAGCAATGCAACATGGCAGACAAAAACAATAAATTTCTTGCTTCAACAGAGTCAGAGTGTACAGAATGAAGGAAGTAATGGTGTCATTTTATATAAGAGAAGATTTAAGAAAGATGGAAAATTTCTGGAAATATTTGAAGGACTTTTATGAAGGAAAAAGGGTTTGACTTATTTTCCTTGACCCCACAAACCAGAAATATGAACAATGAATAGAAGATACACAGAGGCAAATTTTTCCAGGAAATAGAGCAATCCCAAAGTGAAGTAAGAGTAGTGAGCTCCCCATCACTGTATGTCCTCAAGTGAAGATCATTCTCAAGGATGCTACCAGGGAGATTCCTGTTTAGGTATGGGCTACGCTAGGTGGCCCCTGAACTCCATTTTGACTCTGTGATTCCACTGTAATTAAAGCAGAAAAATAGGATAAAAGATAAAATTACTTGATGATGAAAACTAGTTTCTACAAGATAGCCATATAGTTGTTGGGGTTTTTTTTTTTGATTCAGAATATTGGCCTTAACTAGATATGAAATAGGGCTAACTATCTAATTTGTATCTGGTGGAAATTTAAAAAAAAATTTGTCTCTTTATAGTCTCTCCGCTTTCTACCTTTCCAGCATTCTTATACCTTATTCCTCACCATGAATCTATATTTATATCTATATCTTCTATCTATCTATCTATCTATCCCACTTGTAGTTTTCAAACATGATACACTATCTTGCTTGTACATGTTTGTTTGTTTGTTGTCTCCCCCATGAAATTGTGAGCTCTATGAGGGCAGAGACTATCTTTTGTCTCTTTTTGTCCCTACCACTTAGCACACAGTGCCAGGCACATGGGAGGTGCTTAATAGACATTTGTGACTCAGATCAAATCCTACCTTTTTCAAGATGTCTTTCCCTGGCCACTTCAGTTTTTAGTGCCTTATCTTCCTAGATTGTGTTCCATCTACTCTACGTCTATTTTGTGCCTACCTAGTTATTTATGTGGTGTTTTGCCCATTAGAACATATTCTCCTTTGGGTTGTTTTGCTTTTCTTTGTTTCACTAGAACTTAGCATAAGGCCTGGCACAGAGTAAATGCTTAATAAATGCTTGTTGGCTGTCTGACTGTCTGACTGTCCTAGAGTTGGAAGATGGAGAATATTGTCTAGACATTCTATTTTTTGTAGCCTCCACATTAGTTCTGCCCTCTCCTAGTTTTGGAATTTGTGGGGAGGGATCTCTGACTGGGAAAGAACATTACTGGCAGCTGATCAATAGCTACAAATGATATGATCTTGAGATTTCCAGGGCTTTAGAATGTCTTTAAGGCTTGGATTCAAATCTAGCTCTCAGTGAACAC
This sequence comes from Phascolarctos cinereus, assembly GCF_003287225.1. Classification (NCBI taxonomy): domain Eukaryota; kingdom Metazoa; phylum Chordata; class Mammalia; order Diprotodontia; family Phascolarctidae; genus Phascolarctos; species Phascolarctos cinereus. The sequence continues at coordinate 179,461,958 of NW_027555736.1, forward strand.
AAAAAAATCTTCTGGGAGGCCAGATAACCTGAATAAATAAAATATGAAGATATAAAAACTATATTCTTTTCCCTATACCTACTTCTTCCAATATTTGAAACAGTAAACTTTCTCTTTCCACAGACTATAATAAAGGAAGTAAACCCAATTTGAGATGCAGAGAAGTCCAGTTCTTTGGAAGAAGAGGTTGTAGGCTGGGCACCTGTGAGAATTAAAATTGCTAACAATAGTACTATAAACTGTTGTACTTCTTTTGAAATAATATTGCTGAATGCTTCTAGTTGTTTCATAAAATGTGTGTCTTTGGGGATACTGGTTAACATGATTTGCTTGATTATGTTGCTCTAATATTCCGTGATGAAAACAATCTGGCAAACTAGCAATAGAATACTGCAGATCCCAGGGAAATCCATCCACAGAGAGAAAATTGGCTTCTCCCTATGCCTGCCATACTTTGGGTGGTCCGGTGGAAAGAATGGTTGGAAAAACTTCAAGGACCTATAATGTGTTACTGTTTGGTTGAAATGTGATGAACATCCAACTACATTATGAGAATTTGTGTTGTTTCATTAACAATAAATTAAAAGGGTGTCTGCCATATCTCTGTATTTCCATAGGAGGAAAAGAACAGTGAAGCATTCATTGGTTCTTGACTGTAGAAGACGTTCGATTTTATAGGAATTGTCTTTCTTTGTTAAACACGAAAGTGCTATGGAATTAGACCTAAATCTAGAGACACTACTATAGTCAGCAAGTCAACCAGCCTTTATTAAGCACCTACTTTGTGCCTGGGACTATTGTGCTAAGTGCTGGACATAAAAAGAATGAGTAGTAAATTGGGAGTCTTGGAATCAGGAAGATTCATCAAATCTGACCTCAGACACTTACCATCTGTGTGACCCTGGGTAAGTCACTTAACCCAGTTTGCCTCAGTTTCCTCATATGTCAAATGAGCTGGAGAAGGAAATGGCAAACCATCTAGTATCTTTGCCAAGAAAACCCCAAGTGGGGTCACCAAGAGTCAGACATGACTGAGAACGACTGGACGACAACAACAACAAAAAAGCCTTCAGGAATTTAAGCTTCAGCACTGCTTCTTACAACCTACCTGTGCAACCTCACAGAAGTCATTTAAACTCTTTGGTGCCTACTTCCATGAAATAAGGGGGAGGGGCAGAGGCTGGCCTCCCTAGAACATAGCTAAGTGTTTTTCTTGCTCTAAAATCTATGATCCAGTGATGGTACTATAGTAAAGATCATAACTGAAGATCATAGCGAAGTTCATAAAAAAATGGAATTTAGTAAAGGATAAGACTTTTAATGTCACTGAAGCAAACTTTTCTTAGGATGTGATAGGGTACAAAAGATAGTTCTATTTATCAGTTCAGCACATTTCAACCAAAAAGCAATACAATATGAGTCCTTAAAGGTTTACCAAACATATTCTCAATCTGTATAAAATAAATAATTAAGTGTAGAGTGATCACAGTGTGATTTGTTACCAAAGGAAGTGGGTCAAAAGCGATTAGAATTATTTAAGAAATTTAGCCATTGCCACTTTCATAGAATAGAGAAACAGGATGGGAAAGGGAGTTTAGCACTATAGAAAGGGCACAGGAGTTAGAATTAGGGGACTGAAATAAAATCTAAGTTCAGCCATTTACTATGTTTCACTGCATAATTGTCAGATTTTATGCCAATTTTTTGGAAAAAAGTGGGGTGCGACTATCATAGGAAGCTTTAAAATTGTGCTAGTATTACTTAAAAATCATTTATTACTAACCTGTCTTTGGTGCAAGATTAGGATGCATGGAATACTCATGAATATATGTTAAAATTGAATAGAATTCTAGGCTCCAGGCTCACAATGCTGGAGAGATAAATTTCTATCCATATGCTACTGGTGAATACATTGCTGCTCTGTTTACCAGTTAAGTGGTGTGAGGAACAAAATTATACCATGTGATGATTATGCAAGGAAAGGCTAAAAACCAAATTTGGGACTTTAGAGAAAAAAACGCAACAGCATGTGATGATTCTTTGGTGGCAACAATTATTTTCTTTGCCACCTCGGGCAAGTCACTTAATTTCTCCGGGTCTAAGTTTTCTCAACTATTAAATGAGAGGATTAGAATAAATGACCTCTACATTCTTTTCCAGCCCTAAACGTAGGAGCCTTTGGGGTGGTTAAAAGTAGCTTTCTCACTACAGTTTCACTCGGTTCCTTTTTTATTTGTGGCACAGACACTCAGAGGTAGCCAATACGGTATAGTGAAAAGAGTACTGAACTTGCAGTCAGGACCATCTGAATTTCTATCCTGCCTTTGACATCATCTGTTTATTGTTCAGTCATTTAGGTCGTGTTTCATTTTTTGTGAGCTCTTTTGAGACTCTCTTGGCAAAGATACTAGAGTGGTTTGCCATTTCCTTCTCCGGCTCATTTTACAGATGAGGCAACTAGGGTTCAGTGACTTGTCCAGAGTCACAGAGCTACTGTCTGAGGCTAGATTTGAACTCAGGTCTTCCTGACTGCAAGCCTAGCACCATATTTACTTCACCACCTACCTGCCACTAGCTGTTTAGCCCTGTGTAAGTCACTTTGGCCTCTCAATCTAAGTTTCCTCATCTTTTTTTTAAATTAATTTATTTTGATTTATCAACAATCACTTCCATATGCTTTTGAGTTGAAAATTTTTCTCCCCCTTTCTCCCCCCCACCCTCCCCAAGACGGCACACAATCTGATATAGGCTTTACATTTACATACCCATTAAACATATTTTCACATTAGTGAAGTTGTAAGTAAAAATTAAAACCAATAAAGTTTCCTTATCTTTAAGAAGGATAATATGACCACCTATGTATCACCTAAAAGTTACAATTACCAAATGAAATACAATATGTAAAGTGTTTTGCAAACTTTAAAGCATAACGTAAATGCAAGCTATTAATAGGAACTGAGAGCTAAAATGGAATTCCAACCATCAGCCAGATGGCAGATGAACTGAGAGACAAATAAAATATTCAAGGAAAAGATACTTTAGGGAAGTATTGAAGAACACATATTATTTCAGCTTGGGCTTTAGTTAACATTGATCAGAAATCTATCTGTGAGGAAGAGTTTCATTGTCATTAAATGAGAGTTGCCTGAGAGGAATTTGTAGCCCTGTCCCCTATTAGAAAGATGCTCACTAACCAGAGCACGTCCTAGCAAAGAGAGGACAGAGTAGCTGGTGTCTCTGACAAAAGCACCTTGGTGAAAGAATGTAGATGAAGCCCAATGGAAGGTTGAAAGAGCTAGAACCTTACTAACCATAGAATCCCTAATGGATTATGACAAAGTAATTCAGGTTAGACTGAAGATAACTGGGCAGCTGAGAGCATGCTAGAGCAGAGATACCAAGCTTAGCAGGGTGCATCAGAGTACTACATCTACAGGAGAAGGAGCCCAGCAGACAGTAGTACAATGACATTAACATTTTTTTTATTTAGTTGTTGATAGCTTGCCTTTCTTCTTTTGAGAATTGCTTGTTCATTTCCTTTATTGGTTTATTGCATAATGGATCAAGTTCCTATATATTTGAATCAGTTTTTTAAATGTTTTGGACCTTTATCAGATAAATTTGCTGCAAAGATTTTCTCCATTTACCTCTTTCCTTTCTAATCCTAGCTACATCTTTCTTTGTGTAAAACTTTTAAATGTTCAATAACCAAAATTGCCTATTTCATTCTCCGTGCTTCTCTGTATTCATTGTCCTGTCAAGAGCTCTTCACATATACATGATTTTGAAAGGGACTACTCTAATTTTCTGATTTGTTTATTTTATAGTCTTTTATCTCAAGGTTAAGTGTTGATTTGGAATTCATAATGATATTTGGTGTGGGATGGTAACCTAAACCTAATTTTTGCTGGATTGATTTCCCACTTTCTTAGCATTTTTTTGCTGAGTATTGAGTCCATTTCAGTCTATAGTTAACAAGCATTTATTTATTCTTATGTGCCAGGGGATCATCGCCAGTTGTCTTGATTTTTGTCTTCCCACTGGACTCCGATGAGTCTAGGGGAGGAAGTGAGGCTGTTAACTTTGTGCAGCTCCTCCTCACTTCATGAACATGTCAAGACGTCATCTTCATGATGTCATTGGTCGTCTTTGAGAAGGAAGGATGAATGACAATAATGACTACAATGATGACATTAACAGAAGACACTGGCAGTTCTTTAGCACAGAAGGTGTCATTTACCTCTTGATGCATGTGCCCTGGCCACATGTGTTCTCCATGTGTGTATGGCCCACATGTGATCCTTATGTATATTCATTCTTTCCTTTGAGACTGTGTATATTTGTGGGAGAGTAAACTCAGGGTTTATAAGGGCTGTACGCTGCTGTTACTTTTCTTATGATGCTATTTTATTAAAAGTCTTTGCTTTGAACTGTGTGTTTACTGGCTAAGTAAACACAATGGTAATGACTTGTAAGGCTCTCATTTGGAGAGGATTCTGACCTACAACATACCCAAAATGTAAGAAAACTTTCTGAAGGTCCTTAAGGGGAAGGGATGGGGAACAGGTGCTCAGGAGACAGGCAGCACTAGGGACTTAGAGATTTTTTTTCCTATGGCTTGTCTCACTTTAGTTAGAAACTAGCAACCTAATTGTTACATTAGTTATTTTTTTCACTCTTTATACTCTAATTCAAAATCTTCACAGTTTGGGAATCGTGGCGGAAGTTTTGTTTTTTTTTTTTAAAAAATAAAATGTGATTAAAGATAGAATTAAATTCTATGTCCTAAACAGGAGGGAAAAAGTTCTTAATGAAAGAAAAAAAGAGGGAAATCTCTAAATCAGTCCTTTATATTGACCAGTCAGCTAATATTTATTTTTTAAATCATTTTCCAATTTTTAAACATTTTTATTTAAAATTTTGAGTTCCTAATTCTATCCCTCACTCCCTTCTTCCCCTCTCACCTCCCTGAGACAGTAAGCAACCAGATATAGGTTATATATGTGTAAAACATTTATATATTCATCATTTTGTACAAGAAGACTCAAATAAAATAAAAAATGAAAAAGTGAAAAATAGTGTGCTTCAGTCTGTATTCAATCAATATCAGTTCTTTCTCTGGAAGCAGATAGTATGCTTCATCATTAGTCCTTTGGGATTGTCTTGGATCATCGTGTTGCTGAGAATAGCTAAATCATTCATAGTTCTTCATCAAACAATACTGCTGGTGTACAACATTCTCCTGGTTCTGTTCATTTCACTATGCATTGGTTCATCTAGGTCTTTCCAGGTTTTTCTGAAATCATTCTGCTTGTCATTTCTTATAGCATAATAATATTCCATTACAATCATATATCACAGCTTGTTTAGTCATTCCCCAATTGATGGGCATCCCTTTGATTTCCAGTTCTGAGACACCAGAAAAAGAGCTGCTATGAATATTTTTGTACAAATAGGTCCTTTTCCCTTTTTGAGGGTGTCATATTACTGGATCTAAGGGTATGCATAGTTTTATAGCCCTTTGGGCAAAGTTCCAAATTGTTCTCCAGAATGGTCGGATCAGTTCACAACTCCACCAACAATGCATTAATGTACCAGTTTTCCTGCATCCCCTCCAGGATCCAATGTTTTCCTTTTTTTTTTTGTCATTTTAGCCAGTCTGATAGGTACGAGGTAGTATTTCAGAGTTGTTTTAATTTGCATTTCTCTGATCAATAGGGATTTTGAGCATTTTTTTCACATGACTAGAAATAGATTTGATTTCCTTATCTGAAAACTGCCTTGACCATTTATCAATCAGAGAATGACTTGTATTTTTATAAATCTGATTCAGTTTTCTATATATTGGAGAAATAAGGCCTTTATCAGAAATACTGGCTGTAAAAATTGTTTCCCAGTTTTCTGCTTTCCTTATAATTTTGGTTGTATTAGATTTGTTTGCATAGTTTTTAAAATGTTATGTAATCAAAATTATCTATTTTATATTTTTAATGCTCTATATATCTTTGTTGGTCCTCAATGCTTCCTTTATCCTCTAATCTGACAGATAAACTATTCCATGCTCTCTTAATTTGCTTATGATATCACTCTTTATGTGTAAATCATGTATCCATTTTGACCTTATCTTGGTATGGATGTGAGATGCTGGTCTGTACCTAGCTTCTGCCATACTGTTTTCCAGTTTTCCCAGAAGTTTTTTTTCAAATAACGAGTTTTTGTACCAAAAGCTTAGATCTTTGCATTTGTCATATACTAGATTACTATGGTCATTTATTATAATGTAATTTGTACCTAATCTATTCCACTCTATTTCTTAGCCAGTACCAAATTGTTTTGATAATTACAGCTTTATAATACAGTTTGAGATCTGCTATGGCTAGACCACCTTCTTTCAAAAAAAATTTTTTTTATTGATTCTCTTGATATCCTTGAGCTTTTGTTCTTCCAGATGAATTTTGTTACTATTTTTCTAGCTCCATAAAATAACCTTTGATAGTTTGATTGATATGGCACTAAGTAAATAGATTGATTTAGGTAGAATTGTCATTTTTATTACATAGACTCAGCCTACCCATGAGCAATTAATATTTTTCCAATTGTTTAGATCTGACTTTATTTGTGTGAAAAGTGGTTTATAGTTGTGTTCATATAGTTCCTGGGTTTGTCTTGGCAAGTAGACTCCCAAGTATTTTATATTATCTATACTTATTTTAAATGGACTTTCTCTTTCTATCTGTTGCTATTAAATTGCCAATATATAGAAATGCTGATGATTTATGTGGGTTTATTTGGTATATTGCAACTCTGTTAAAGTTGTTAAAGATTTCAAGTAGTTCTTTAGTTGATTCTCTAAGTATACCATCATATAATCTGCAAAGAGTGATAGTTCTGTTTCCTCATTGTCTATTTTAATTCCTTTAACTTTTTTCTTCTTAAATTTTTTTCTTTAAAAATTTTTTTTCTTATTGCTAAAGGTAACATTTATAGAACAATATTAAAAATAGAGGTGATAATGGACATCTTTTCTTTATCCTGGATTGTATTGGGAAGGCTACTAGCTTATCCCCATTCTAGATAATGCTTGCTGATGGTTTTAGATAAATATTACTTATCATTTTAGTGTCAGCTCCATTTATGTTCTCTAATATTTTTAATAGGAATGGGTGCTGTATTTGTGCCAAAGGTTTTTTTCCCCTGCATTTATTGAGATAGTCATACAATTTCTGTTGGTTTTGTTATTAATATGGTCAATTATGCTGATAATTTTCCTAATATTAAACCAGCCCTGAATTCCTGGTATAAATCCCACCTGGTCATAGTGTATGATCCTTGTGATATATTGCTGTAATTATCTTTGCTAGTATTTTATTTAAAATTTTTGCATCAATATTCATTAGGAAAATTGGTATATACTTTTCTTTCTCTTTTTTTGTTTTTTCCTAGTTTGGGCATCAGCAACATATTTGTGTCATAAAAGGAATTCAGTAGGACTCATCCTTCATCTATTTTTCCAAATAGTTTATATAGTATTGTTACTAATTATTTTTAAATGTTTGGTAAAATTCACTGGTAAATCTATCTGGTCCTAGGGATTTTTTCTTAGGAAGTCCACTGATGGCTTGTTCAATTTATTTTTTTGAGAGTGGGTTATTTAACTTTTTTATTTTTTCTCTGGTTAATCTGGGTAATTTTTAATTTCTGTAGATATTCATCCATTTCATTTAGATTGTCAAATTTAATAGACGTAATTGGGCAAAATAGCTCCTAACAATTGTCTTAATTTCCTCTTTATTGGTAATGAATTCACTCTTTTCATTTTTGGTACTAGTGATTTGGTTTTATTCTTTCCTTTTTTAAAATCAAATAAACCAATGGTTTATCTGTATTGTTGTTGTTGTTTTCTTCCAGAAAACTAGCTTCTAGTTTTACTTATTAGTTCAATGGTTTTCTTACTTTTTAATTTTATTAATCTCTCCTTTGAATTTCAGGATTTCCAATTTGATGTTTAAGTGAGAATTTTTAATTTGTTCTTTTTCTAGATTTTATTTTTAGTTTTATGACTGTACATTGATCTGCTTTTTCTCCATTTTGTTGATGTAAGCCATTAGAGTTATACATTTTCCCCTAGTACTGCTTTGGTTGCATCCCATAAATTTAGGTATGTTGTCGCATTGCTGTTATTTTCTTTAATGGAATTCTTGATTGTTTCTATGATTTGTTCTTTGATCCACTTGTTTTTAGGATCAGATTATGTAATTTCCAAATAATTTTTAATCTTTCTTTCCCTTATCCCTTATTCAATATAATTTTTATTTCATTATGATCTGAAAAGGATGTTTACTATTTCTGCTTTTCTCCATTTGGTTGTGAGGGTTTTATGTCCTAATACATGGTGAGTTTTTGTGTAGGTGCCCTGTACTGCTGAGAAAAAGGTATATTCCTTTTTATTCCATTCAATTTTCCCCATAGGTCTAGCATATCTAACTTTTCCAGAATTTTATTTACTCCCTTAAATTCTTTCTCATTTTTTTTCATCTAGTTCTGAGAGGGGAAAGTTAAGATTCCCCACTAGTATAGTTTTATTATCTATTTCCTCCTGTAACTCATTCAACTCCTCCTTCAAAAATTTAGATGCTATGCCATTTGGTACATATATGTTTAGTATTGATATGACTTCATTGTCTCTGGTACCCTTCAGAAAGCTACAGTTTCCTTCGTTATCTCTTTTAATTAGATTTATATTTCCTTTTGCTTTGTGATCATGATTTCTACCTTTGCTTTCTTTGCTTCAGCTGAAGCATAATAGATTCTGCTCTAGCTTCTATTAACGTATTTTCTTCTATTTTTTTTAATCATATCTTGATGTCTCATAGAATCATTAGTTTCTGCTTGTTCAATTCTACTTTTTAAGGAATTATTTTCTTTAGCAGGCTTTTGTACTTCCTTTTTCCATTTGGTCTATTCTATTTTTTTAGGGAATTTTTCTCCTTGATAATTTTTTTTTATATCTTTTCCCATGCTATTGACTCTTTTTTCATGATTCTCTTGTATTACTCTCATTTCTTTTCCCAATTTTCTTCTGCTTCTCTAATTTGCTTTTTAAAATCTTTTTTAAGCCCTTTCAGGAATTCTTTTTGGGCCTGAGACCAAATTACATTGTTTATGCCTTGATTCTACCTGTCACCATAGTAATTTTCTATAGTCAAGCTTTTTTTTTTTGCTCATTTTCTGCTGTTTGTGTGTGTGTGTGTGTGTGACTCAGTGTTTTTATGTGAGAGTTGGCCTCTGGTCCTGCACTGTCCCAAGCTCTTTGTGCTGGGACTCTGTTTTACTGCAGGTTTTCACTGGGCTTCAGGACTTAACTGCTCGCTTTCTCTGGAGGGTAGGCTTCCCTTCCGACTTGCACTGGTGGGTGGGGCCCCCTGGGTGTGGGGTTTAGCTGCTGGTCTGTTCCAGGGATGGCTCTTTGCTGCTGGGTTGCTATGGAAATGGGGTCTCAGCCTGTAGGCCCCAAGGGCAGGGTCACGCTTTTGGCCAGCCCCTGGGGTGGGGCTTCATTACTGTTCAGCAATGGGGTCAAGGCCTTGCTGGCAGATTGAGCTGGGGGTGGGGTTGCTGGGGTGGGGCTTCTGGGGTGGGGCCTTGCTGTTGCTGCAGACTGCTCACTTGCCTAGGGGTCTATTGGTTTGCAAGAGGGTAAGACCTTGCTGGTGGGTTGTCCCAGTCTTGCTGCAACCCCCTGCTCTGAATCTGGCTGCTTTTGCTGTTCTTGGACCTTTCCTGCCAGGCTGGTAAGGTGCTTCCTTGCTTCTAGATCAATTCTGAGGCAGTTTTCTAGTTGTTTGGAGGGGAATTTGGAAGGACTTCTGAGGATTCCTTCCTCGCTCTGCCATCTTGGAGTCAGCTAATATTTAAAAATATTACAGAAAAAAAAGTTTAAGTGAGGCTCAGGTTCTTTTTAATGATCCTGCCTTATGCTTCTCAGAACCGGGACTTCTTTATTTTGTGGTTAGTGGAATATAAGAAGCAGATGATGTGATTATGGGGTAATAATTCCATATCCTGAAAGTCTTGTTGTCATAGTTATCATATAAATTATTAATTAAATATAGAAGAAGAAGAACAGAATCAACAAATTTAGAGTGTAACCATGTTATTTGCCTTTGTCTCTGATAGCTGCTCACTTTTATTTATAAGCAAGGGGCTGCATGATTTCAGAGGTTTTTTCCAGCTCTAAATCTATGCACTTGCTAGGGGAATCTTCCTTGCACAGTAGTCTACAAAACTATTATCAAAATAGACTCCTATTGTATCCGCCTTTGTTTCATTAATCAATCACAACCAGTCAACAAACATTTATTAGAAATCAATTCTACGCCAAGGACTATATCAGGTACTGGAATTTTTCAAGAAATCTCATGAAAACTCCTTGAAGGGTAGTAAACTGGGGGCATTTTTGGGACAGCAAGAAAGAACACTGCTTTTGAATCAGTAGATCAATTCACCCCTTGTATCATCAGAGATACACAGATAGAATTACTGAAGATACTTTAGATTTTAGTACTGTGTGTGCGCGCGCGCGCGTTCTCTCTCTCTCTCTCTCTCTCTCTCTCTCTCTGTCTCTCTCTTCCCCCCCTCTTTTTAGATCTGAGTTCATTTTATTTAATTTAATTTTTTACATTTTAGCAGGTTGAAATGAGAGAGAGTGAGGTTAGAAATTTATCTTGCTCATCCCTGGGAAAGAGGGGGTAATCTGGAATTTTGTTAGAGAGAAGTACTTTGTAAATTAGTAAAGAAAGCCTTAAAGAGCTGCTTTAATTTTTTTTCCTTATTTAAATTTTAATTTATGGAATAAAACAAGCAATTTTATAACATAGTATAATAAAAAAGAGGATTGCACATGAAACTGCAAATCTTTCATATACAATTTTCTATTCCTTTTAAATATATAATAAAGTTATCATGTAAACTTTTTTTCCCTTCCTCCCACTGTAGAGATGGATACTATTAGGCAAATATGTGTGTATACACACATATATATAAAATCATTCTATACATAATTCTATTTATCAGTTCTTTCTCTGGATATAGATAGCGTGTTCCTTCATATGTCCTTTGTAGTTAATTTGGGTATTTGTAATAGTCAAAATGACTTATTCACTCAAAGCTGTCCTTAGAAAAGGTATTGATGTTACTATATACAATGTTCTCTTGGTTCTGCTTTTTTGGCTCTTTATTATTTCATGCAAGTCTATCCATGTTTTTCTAAGATCATTGAGGTCATAATTTCTTATAGCACAGTAGTATTTCATCATAGTCATATCCTACAACTTTTAATACCTGATGGTGGTTGTACAGGTTTGTTATCCCACCTATTGGGGAAGCTGATTCTTGAGTTTAGGAGTTCTGAGTGACAGTGGATTAATTAGGTATGCATACTAAATCCAGCAGCAATGTGACAGCCCTGGTGGGGGTGGGGGAAGCATAGTGTGTAAATAGGTTGCCTAAGGAAGGGTGCACTGCCCCAGATTAGAAATGCAGCAGGTTATGCTTTATATCTGGGCCTTGCAGTTTTTTCTGTCAGATTTGTGTCTTCCAGACTATGGGCCATTCACCTACAGCTGGTAGCAAACAGCGAGTACCAGCCAATGTCCCTACATCTTTCCCTGGATGCAGCCTGTGCTCAGTTCCAGTCAACCTCCTCTTTGGGACCCCCTCGAGGCAGGGACAGCTCTATGCCCCTTGCCAGCAGGAAGCAGTTTCAGAAGCGGAGACCTTCACCCCTTACCCCAAAAGAATTTGGGTCCCATTTGTTTGAGGGGGGAATGATAGGGTTGGGATCTGGGCCCCAGAAAGGAAAAACTCTAGTCTTTCCCACAAGGCCAAATCTTTGGCAGTTCACCTGAGGCTATAATCCCATCAACTGGCCTTTCATCGTGGCTACACCCAATCTCCCCTCCATTGTCTTGCCTCCTTATGGCCCCAGGCCACTTCCCACCCTTGGTAATTCTATTACCTCATGGACTACTTGGCCACTCCTAGATCCCTCCCACAGTCTTTCTGTATGTAAGGTCCATCTTGTCTGCATTAAAATGCTTAGATTCTTATAATCTAGCCACTGGTCAGATTCTTAAAATCTAGCTAATAGCTTACTAGTGTTCAGACTCCTTAAGAGTCTGCCCAATATGATGGATGCTCTAATAAACCTTGTCTTTGACTGGAAAAAAAAAAGAAATGGAGCAATCAGTAATGGGATCAGGTAGTATAGACCTACACCTCCTGCCTGTGTAAGATGGGAATACCTAATCTTTGGGGGAAAGAAAAATACTTTCAATAGAACAAATGTCTAGTTTCAGAGTACTTATCCTATGATATTAAAAGTGGAAGACAGGCTCATGAGAAATGATGAAGAAATCTCTCTGCTATAGATACTGTTCCTTATTCAGGGGAAAAAATTAGCAGCTAGATAAAAAATTGACACTTTTCCCCCACTCCACCCCAGAACAAGATACAGATGTGAATTCAGGTCTCAAAAGGATTTTCTTTGTTCTTATGTTAGAGTTAATAAGTGAACTTGAATCAGAATTAGTAGAGTATAATTATTGTAGAATTCATTAATTCATGTTCTGAAATAATGCATTAATGTAAGTAAGAATGCCATTCTTTATTGATAAATATCATTCTGGAAAATTATTGAGGCTGTGCTCCTATTAAGAAACATGTGTGAAATTTTAGCGTATTTGACGTTAGACTGCAAGTTTCTTGAGAGCCAGGACTGTCTTTTACCTTTCTTTGTATCCCCAGTATTTATCATGATGCCTGGAGACAATTTACATATATGTATGTATGTATGTATATATATGTATACACACACACACACACACACACACACACATATATATATTTGAAGGTTCAAGGTGAAAGAGTAGGGCTAAAAATTTATCTTACTCATCATCCTTGGGAAAGATGGGGAAATCTGGCTTTTTTGTTTGGAGGGATGCATCTTATAACTTAGGATAAAAAGCCTTAAAGGTATACTTTTAATAGTTGATTGTGATGGTGCAGGCTTGTAATTCTACTCTACAGGGGAGTAGTAGGACTTAATATTTATTGACTGGCCAATTTATTGACTGTTAAAACTTAAGCACCCTCTCTCATATTGAGGAGTAGAATAAAACCTGAGACCAGTTCAAAGAAGCAAGTTATTAGAATCACAGCCATCAACAGCTGGAAAAGACCTTTAGAAAACATCTATTCAAAGCTCCTTATTTTACAGAAGAGAAAACTAAGGCCCAAATAGTAAGTGAAATAATTTGCCTATGCTCAGTTGGTAGGCATCATGATACAGCTTTAGATTTGGAAGAAAAGAAACTGGGTTTAAATCACAAATCTGTAACTTTGGACAAGTCAACTACGCCTGTCTGGCATTTCTTCACCTATAAAATGAGGGCTTTGGACTAGAGAGATAGTCTCTTCTAGCTTTAAATCCTCTGGAAGCATGGAGGCTGGTATTCAAATCCCTACCCTGCTGTTCACAGAATCATAGAATAAGAGCCATAATGGATATTAGAGATCACTTACTCTAGCTCTCTCATTTTATGTATGTAGAAAATGTCATATAGAGATGCAGTGATTTGCCCAAGGTCATACATATAACCAATTTTCTTTAAGCTCCTTTAACTCTAGGGTTTTCCCGTACAGTGTACTTCCTTCTCCCTACAGTCTTAAAGTTGACAAAAACAGTATTATTGCTGACCTAAGTAATATGAAGGGCAGCTAGGTGGTGCAGTAGATAGAGTGCTGGGCCTGGAGTCTAGAAGATTCATCTTCCTGAATTCAAATCTGGCCTCAGATACTAGCTATGTAACTCTGAGCAAGTCACTTAATCCCTTTTGCCTCAGTTTCCTCATCTATAAAATGAGCTAGAGAAGGAAATGGAAAACCACTCCAGTATCTTTGCCAAGAAAACCCCAAAAGGGGTCACAAAGAGTTGGACATTACTAAAGAATGACTAAACAACAAAAAATTAATATGAAGAGAACAATTTCCCAGGTAAGGAGAACTTCTCCAAGTTTATGCCATGGTGTAGGTACTGCTCTGTAAAAATATGTAATAATTATTTTCATTGATTCCCATTTTTTCCAGTCACCTTGGTTGTACCACAGCCTAATGAATCAGGCAGTAGGTGTTACAAGCATCTTTTCCTAATCTCCTATAGATGCAGAGCCACTCTCTTTGAGACTCACCTCTACCCTTTTCTTAGATTCTTATCAGTTCTAAAATTCAAACCTTGGATTGCGCAAATGTGAACAGTGTAGTGCATTCAATTTGCTAACCTTCTGGGGAAAAAAGAAATTCCTCTCTATTTCTTCTTTCTCAGTTCATTCAATTTGCTACCTTGGGAGGGAGATAAGGGAGAGAGGAGGTTGGGAATGGGGGAGAGAGGGAGAGAGAGAGACAGAGAGACAGAGAAACAGAGAGACAGAGAGAGACAGAGACAGAGAGATTCTCTTCTGCTATGCTTCTCTCCTATTTTTGTAGCTTGTGGTGTCTGATTATCTGTGCATTACCTTATTATATATAACAAATATTTCCAAACCTGCCTAAAACTGTTTTCTTTTCAGGATTAAAAAAGCACCCCTAAACAAATGCCATGGCTGCTACTTTTTAAAAGTACATTTTTAGTTCTGACTCTTGGGCACGGGTGGTCTAGGCCTTTTACTGATCATCAGTATTGGAGTGTCATGAATGACCATTTTATAGATGGATAATGTACTAGATCTGTAATTCTTTATTGCTGATGGTTATTGCACTAGATGATGACCCTTAGATATTAAGAGTCAGTTTTTAATATCACAGCCATTTAGAAGGGTTAATGGACTAGGCTTTGAAGCTTTTGACCTTTTAACGCTGTGGGTTAGGAGGTCACATTTGTGCACTAAAGTGCCAGAAAATATCTATTTATTTATCTTGCTATATATATTCTAGTTGTATTCTACATGCAGCAGTGAATCCTGTTGATCAAATAAGCCAAGAGCTGTGGCGTGTGACACTGAGACATCAAATTTCCATGGCTATGAGATGCTTTTCAAATAGAAATTTCTGGTTTGAATCCTATTATTTTTCTTTTAAAAGTATGAGTTGAAACATGAATAGATGTAACCTAAACCACTCTGGAAATGTTTATGTATTCTAGCTGCTAAAAAAAATTGATTATATACATGTGTGTATGTTTATATATATGCATGCATATATATACATACAAATATATATATACACACATACAAACATATGCATACAAATACTACAAAGTAGTTAAGAAAAAGTAATTGTACTCTATGACACACACACATACATATATCTGTATATCTAGTCAATCATATATATATAATGTATATATGTATACATACATATGTCATGTTAAACTACCTTCTATATACATATATATGTATACACATATACGTCATGAAATTAAACTACCTTTTCTTGACTAGGTTAGAGCATTTGTATGTGTATGTATATGTATATATTTATATATTATATTTGTATGTCTAAGTAATCAATTTTTGTATGTATGCACATGTGTGTACACATACATATGTCACGGAATTCAATTATCTTTTCTTCACTAGATTGGAACACTTGTAGGGTATTCTAGAATGGTGACAAGGCTCTGCTAATTAAAATGCAAAACCCCATTTGTCTGATGTAATCTCATAGCAGCCATTTGAATGTGTCTTGGACCACAAGCCAGACACTTGGGCCACAAACATGCCATTCTGGACATCTTCGACAAATGAGTCCTGAACTCTAGCAGCATTTACAGTTTGTCATGTAAGCCTCCCTTATAAATGGATACTTTGCTGGATCTGTGATCTCACTGATGTTAGTACTTACATCCCAATGACTCAAATCACAATCCATCTGTATCTGTTCATCCTGTGCAACTCATCTTTTTTTTTCTTTTTTTTGAGCAGGTGCTATTGCATTCAGTTTCAAGTATCGTTTACTTAAAGTCCAGTATTCTTTCCACTCTGCCATGTTGCTTTTATAAAATAATGTGGGTAAGCTAGGTGATTTTTAAGATATGAGGATCACAGTTTTAGGACTAGAAAGGATATTAGAAATCATCTTGCCTAACCTTATCATTGCATAAGATAAGGAAAATGATGCCTAAGCTGGTTAAATGAAATTACCCAAGGTATTTTAGATTTTTTTTTTTAGTCATAGCAGATCCAGGATTCAGAATGAGGCATTCTTCCAAATTCCAAGATTCTATTAAGTAAAGATAATCAGTCTGGGCAAGTGAGACTTAAAACTTACACTGGAGAGTTGTCTTTTAATCCAGGATAACAAAGAAAACTAAAGTCCTTGATGCTATTTAAAAATTTTTTAAAAAATTAAATTAACAATTAAAAGTCTTTAAGCTTAACATTTATATACACACCACATATGTATATGTCAAAAGACATGACAGCTTTCAAAAGAAGAAATGAAACCTATCAACTACCACCATATATTTTTTTAAAAAGTTGCGCATCACTAATAAGAGAAATGCAAATAAAAACAACTCTGAGGTATTACACCATACCCATCAAATTGGCAAAGGTGATAAAAGATGAAAATAGTTAATGTCACAAAGATTGTGGAAAGATAGCCACACTGATGTTGTTTTGGCCTTAATTTGTGCATAAAGAGGCATGGATTTCTCCAACAACTCTAGAAAATAGACTGGAAATAGGGTAAAAGAATTACTAAACTGAACATGTCTTTCGACCTAGTGATTCCCCTACTAGGCATATATTTAAAGGAGGTAGGTCAATGACTAAAGAAAGGTCCTAGATGTACCAAGATATTCACAGCCACATTATTTAGAGAAACAAAAGATGACAGCAAATTATGTGATAAATGATTAAAAAATAGCTGAACAAAATTTGGAGTACATTTACATATTTTAAAAATTAAACCTCTTTTTTACAAGATCTGTGATTTCATCTTTCTAAGACGGTAAAGTATTTCATTCACCAGGACAGGTCAGGACTGTTGCTTGTTTGTTGAGTCATGGCCCCATTTGGGGTTCTCTTGGCAAAGTTAGTAGAGTGGCTTGCCATTTCCTTCTCCAGATGAGAAACTATGACAAACAGGGTTAAGTGATTTGCCTAGCTAGTCACATAGATAGTAAGTGTCTGAGGTGAGATCTGAAATCAGGTCCTCCTCACTCTAGGCCCAGCATTCTATCCACTGCATCACCTAGTTGGCCTGCAGATCAGGAACTTCTCTTCAATTTACATTCATTAAGAATCACCTGGGGGCACCTAATGACTATGTGACTTGCCTGGGATCATATACTTAGTATGTATTAGAAGTGATACCAGAACCCGGTTCTTAAAGACTCTTTTTCTTTTTTATTTTATTAGGGACTTAAGAAATATCAACATTTCAATATATGAGGAAGGAAAAAATTGCTGTACATGAAACTGACTTTTATCATCTGCCTTTTAAGTTATATATTAAATTTAACTTTATAGTACCGAACTTACCCTGTTTATCTGCATCCTCTTCCAAACTTCTGTCAGCTAATTTGTGGTTGTTTTTGTTTTTGGCTTTTCATTGACAGTCATTTCTTTTTCTTGTTTTATATTTGCATCACTACTACTTCCCATCTTCTCTCTACTCCAGATAAAAGTCCTATCTTTTACTAAATAAATATAGTCAGAGAAAACTAATTCACACATTGGCCGTGTCTACAAATATATATCTTGTTCTGCCCATCTAGTCTATCATCTGCGTCAAAAAGTGCAAAAGTCTTCTCAAATCATGATTGGTTATCACACTGAGCCGAGTTCTTAAGTCTTCCAAAGCTGTTTCCCCCTACTTAATAATAACAATAGTTAACATTTATATAGTATTTTCTGTGTGGCAGGCACTGGGGCTACAACCTTGGGAGGTAAGTGCTACTATTATATCTCCATTTTACAGATGAGAAAACTGAGGTAAACTGAGGTTAAGTGATTTGAGGAGGGTCACACAGGTAGAAAGTGTCTGAATCCAGATTTGAACTCAGGTCTCCTAGACTCCAGGACTGGTGCTGTATCTTCTATTTAACCTAGGTACCCACAATTTCATTGTAGCCATTGTACTGTAGGAATTGTTCTCCTGGTTCTGCTCACTTCGCTATGCATCAGTTCATACAAGTCTTCCCAGGTTTGTCTGAATGTATTATTTTTGTCTTTTCTTTTCTTATGATGTAATAGTATTCCATTACCTTCATATGCCATGATTTGCTTAACCATTCCTCTACTGAGGGGGGAAGAGTCTCTTTTAATGGGAAGTGATTGATGTATTTAAAATGTATTAATTTAACACACGTATAACCATCTCTTCTGTTTTCCAATAATGGTTACAGGAAGAGAAAATTTAAAAAGTTAATACCTGAAGCTTTGGAAAATGCTTTATATAAGTTATCTCATTTAGTGGAAGTTACAGCTTTTCAGCAATAAAAGGATGGGGACTTTGAGAGATAGAGATTGGTAGCAATTACAGATAAGCCCCAGAATGGGGGCCCCCAAATTAAAGGGACACCAGGAAACAAGGTTCCAATCTGCATCATATTCCTCTTTCTTACCTTCACTCCAGCCCTCCAGGGCCAAAACTACCATAATCTAATGCATTCCTGAAAACGGTATTTTCAACACTAGAAAACACATTGAACAGACTGCCTTAGGAAACCCATTTGTTACATATCAATTTCTGGTATCATTTGAAAAGAAAATTTCACCTGTCCATTTTCTGAAGAAACTTATCCCTCCCTGATTTTTCCCCCTTTTTTTCTGTTTATTCTTTGAGCATTCTTCACCCCAAACTTTCTCTTTTTAAGGAAGTGGGTGAGAGTATTACCACCTTCTCTGGCTAAGGCTGTGAGGCTGGCTGATTCCAATGTAATTAGGCAAGGCTTTGATAGGTCGTCTTTATGCTGCACAGCTGAGAGTGCTAACCAAGCAATAAAATTAGCGGCTCCAAAACAATGAGCATAGCAGGTCAAATAAATAAGGCTTTGGCCTGGGATTTCAAAATCTAAACAGGGACAGAGTTGTAAACTGCCAGAGGCAAGAGGGTGATAGAGACACTCCTTCTACCTCCCTCAAACCCCAGGCTGTTATCTGGTAATTTGGGGAAAATTGGTTCACATACCCAATCTGATTTTTTTTTAATCCATAATTAGTGGGTCGGATTGCCAGCCAATCTGTATTGTGTTGTGTGGTACCTGGGGCAAAGGGCTCTTTTTACTCTGGCTCATCTGTAATTGATTAGCTTATTTTGGATTCAACTGGACTCTGCTTACAGGAGGGAAAAACCACTCAGCTACTGAGATGAAGTCCTTGTTCTATGATATTTTATTTACTCTTGTTTGGGGAGGTAAAACCTTGCCCTAAAGACACTCTTCAAAATCATGGAAAAGCAGTTTTCTTGGTCACCAGCACAAAGGCTTGTAAAATTTCAGGTAGTAAAATCCCAAGTGAGCCTTTTGTATAATTAAAATGTAGCCTGACTGTAGCAAATAGCTGCGCTTGCTCTCTCTCTCGCTCTCTCTCTCTCTCTCTCTCTCTCTCTCTCTCTCTCTCTCTCTCTCTCTCTCTCTCTCTCTCTCTCTCTCTCTCTCTCTCTCTCTCTCTCTCTCTTTCTCTTTCTCTCTCTCTCTCTCCCTCTGTATTTGGGGGTGGGGTATTTGGACTGGTTGCATATGAATGCTTGTCGCTCATTCCATTGGTGCTAGCTCAAACAATTAACCCCACTGTATATAACTTCCAGTGATGGAGAAACATTTCACATGGCCAGTGGAACAAGGTGAAGCTATTTATTTTGAGGTTTGGATTTCGAATTGCATTTAGAACAACTTTCTCCCACCCAACCCAGGATGTTGTAATTAATTAAAATAAGCTAAGGAAAAAATATTCACTTCACACACCAAGTATTCATTTTTTTCTGAACCCTATTTAAAAAGGCAGCCCTGAAAGATAACAGGACATGGTTGCCTGGCACTATATAGTCTCTCCTCTTTCTTCTGTCCTTCGCTCACTGCTTACTCTTTTGTTTGTACAATATTCTTTTATTCTGAGCAATATAACATTTTAGTTCTTGTAATAAATGCCTTCATGTGAAGCAGTTCAGCTAAGAGAATGTTATTAGACTGTGCTCTCAGGCAGTGCACCTTCACAAAATCAATACAAATCTGGGGCTCTGTTCATTCCCTCTTTGCTTAAATTCCCTGCAAATGTGCAAGAGAAGCTGCAGAAGGCGTCATCAATCACAGGCCACTGTGACATATGCTGAAACCTGACCAATGCTGAGATGTTTTAATAAGGCATCCATTAAAACCCTCAAATAAATTGCAATTTGAAAACAGAACATAATACCAGCCAAGTTTTCCTCATCCATCTTGTGGCATGTCATGTAATGTAATTGCGTTGTTAATTTATCCAAGAACTTTCTCAGTACACTGTTTCATCGGCACTGCTTAATTTCCCTGTAGACTATTTGTGTGTGTGAGTATGTGTGCGTGTGTGTGTGTGTGTGTGTGTGTGTGTGTGTGTGTATGAGAGAGAGAATGAAAGCAAGAGAAAATGAGAGAAGAGAAAGAGAGAGAGAGAGAGAGAGAGAGAGAGAGAGAGAGAGAGAGAGAGAGAGAGATTGCCCATATGTGTTTGTGTGCCTGCTTTTTAGCTTTGGGGATAGACTAATGTTTCTGCTTAGCATGGCATTAGCTAGAGAGCTAATCAAAGATTTGAAATATTTGACATGTTGTCAATGGCCCCTCAGCATCCTTGCGCTGCCTCACCATTTCTGGCCTACAGCGGGACCCTATTCTTCCCCCTGTTCAACTTGCCATTGGTTTATACCCCTCAAGAGTGGGATCACTCAGAGTGCCTGTGGATCCCATCGATAAATATTGACAAAAGGGTTTAGGGGCCACTTAAGATGGGAGCACAATGGTACTCAAAACAGGACAACTTGGATTTTGGTTCCCTAGCTCTTAGGTTTTGTGGAGAGGGTTTTGACAAGGGTAAGGAAAGTGAGAAGCTATAAATCAATAGGAAAGAATGAAAAAGTGTTTCTGTGGAATAATGTCAAAGTGATTACATTTAATATTTTTTTTTAAAAGAGCTCAGAGGAGAGATACAGGCAGGGGCTCATATAGATTTCTTTGTCTTCAACACATAAATCTAAAAATAAGTAATGCAATTCTTCATGTAGAGCTGCATCAGCAGATTCTTTACTTTTATTTATTCTTCTGGGTTTTTCTTAATCAATCTGTTATCTCTTTTTGCTTTGAAAGAAACTACTGAAAGGTAGAGGGTAAATTCACCCCGTACTTTACTTTTATACGTAGGTTGTTGTGGTAGTCATGATGCCAATCAAATATTGGTTTAAATTCATCAAATATTTCTTCAGATGTACTGTTTGGTAGTAACTTGTTTGACTAATAATGAAGGGAGAAGACACTGTATCCAAAGGGAGAAAAAGAATTTATCACAAATCTAATCATAATAAAAACAGGAGCAAGGAGAATAATCAATAGCTAAATAGTTATTCAAGACCCAGAAAATAGGACAATTAAATGTAAAGTATACTGGTCAATAAGCCAGAACTCCTACTTTCTTGATAATAGGTCCTGATGCCCATGACTTGTGTGTAAGGTAGCATTAACAGCATAGTGACATTTTCCAGTTGGCAGCCTGTATTCAGCTCTATTGTTCTAACTTATCACAATTTAAAGAGATGCACAAAAGAATCTATAGAAAGCTGGTTTCTTTTCTACTTCTTGCTTTCAATTGGTCTTTGCAATTTGAGTTAGGTAATAAAATCTAGTTAAACCGGAAGAAAGACAAGGGTGTAGGCAATTCATCTGAAAATGTTTTAGTAGTCTCCTGACAGAACTGTCCAATAAATGTTATAAATAAATATTATTTAGGTTATTATTATTTTTAACAAGCAATCTGAGTTCATAGAATCATCAGATTTAGACCTGGAAAGGATTGTGACTTACTCAGGCAGAATTATATAGCTAGCACCATGATACCAGGTCTTCCAACTCCAAAACCCTTTCTCTTTTTCCACTATACCCTGCCTTAAAGACCCTCACATAATAGAGAGGTAAAGGAAACACAGAGACATTTTGAAGTCTTCTCAGGGACGATGTTATCCCTACAGCATTTCCAAATGGGTTTTTGAAATGTTCCCCAAACTTAAGCCCAACTTCTGAAGAAACATCAGTTGATTTATGGTGCCTTGGAGAAACCCTCTTTGGATTTTCATGGTGGCTGAAATTTGTTTGGAATTGGGAAGCTTGTACTCAAAGAAATACTCGAGGGATCTGGATGAATACAAACTGGAACATACAAAAACGCTTTCCCTCCAGCCACACGTGAACCAGAATTGCCAGGTTTCACATGACTCTAATGTTAGCTCAAGCTTCTCTGGCAGTCCTTATTGCATGCTCCATTTCCCATATATCCTTTTCTATTTTGGCATTTTTACATTAGCCTGGTTTCTTTTTCATTTTCATGCCCACAAACAAAGTCATTTTTTAAATGACATAATTATTATTTGATGAGTATTTTTTTTATCATTATGCTCCAGTATGTGATCAACTGTTTCTCTTATTGATGTTTTAGCTCCTGCCCTTGAAATGTATGTAAGGAATAAACCATTAAATTCACAGAGGACATGGACTTTTAATTCCTCTTGTGTATTACAAGGGCAAGAATGAAATGTCAGCTCCCAAAGTGATTACTATACATAGCAAGCACATGATGGCAAGAAGAGAATAATTGTGTACTAGCGAGGCTGTGGGAACTGTATATATTGGGGAATTAAAATTGTCAGGATCATGGATTTAAAGTGGAAGGGGCCTTAGGAGTCCAAACCATATCATCATCTTAGACCAAGAATCTGAGACTTAGGAAGTAAATGGAAGAGTCAGGGATTGAAACCAGGTTCTCCAACTCCAAATGTATCTGTCGTTTTGCTTGCATTCATCACTCTGCATCCCAATGGACCATAATTAGGCATAAATAATGTGCTTATGTCACTGGTGCTGACTCACAACCTATGTGAATCAGTGACTGGCTGTCTTTGGGTTCTTCAGAAGCCTAAACATATTATTTATTTATTTGAAAGATTAAAGTTTAACTCTGTGATCCAATGGGAGACTTGCCCTAGATAACTTTGGAGTATTTACTTTTAAAGAAGTTGGTTTATTTTACTTTTTGACTTCCTCTTCATCCTAGCTCTTTTGAACTGTTTTATAATTCTTGCATCTCTTGCTGCCTTCAGCGATGTATTCCACAATTCAGCCCCCTTGATGTAATTAAATTCTGCTTCAACTGCTTATAGACTTAAGCTCTCTTCTTAACTTCAATCTACAACCTCTTGTTTCTGAGTCACTTACTGGAATTGTATTGGGCATACATGGTAGAATCTTGTGTGGCTTCTAGAATATCTGTGTCTGAATTCAATTTGAGGTTCAAGCCTTTGGGTAAGAATCCCTGCAGACTTACATGTGAGTACAAAGAGAGATAAAAAAAATTCCTTAGCAATAGCATTCAAGTTTCAGGTGCCTAGTAAGATAAAGTCACATGTTACATTATATATACCTCAATAAAAGAATTGTACCCTAACCATTATTCCTCCTAACTTGCAAAATAGTGTTGTAAAAGTGTAAGCCTTATCATTTGGATATTTTTTGCATGTGTCAGTTTTCCAAATTCCCTGATTTAAAATTCCTCATAGGCCCAAAAGATTTGGGTTTCTTAGAGAAACAAGCTTTTCCCTCTTTTCATATCTCTATCCTTCCCTCCAGTGCTCTAAAAACAATCCATGTGCTCTCTCTCATTTTCTCTTACTTTCATTCTCTCTCTCTCTCTCTCTCAACACCCATACCCCCTCCATGTCCCCACCCCCCCCACACCTCACCCCACCCCACACACACACACGCACACACGGTGCCCATAAACCAGCTCAGCCCCATGCAATATTTTCAAGAAAACCTCTGGAGAAAACCATTTAAATTTCATGGCATAAATCTAAGTTCTTGGCCAACCTTCCGTTAGCAAGTGACTAGCACAAGTCTCATGCTAATTCTCCACCAAACCTCCAGTTTTATGAAAGCTACATTTTATCTGTTTGGTTATCTGCAGTCACAGGAGAGTTGAAAAGGGGATATTAGCACCACTCACATTTTATAGAGGGAGTCATGGTACTTTGTTGACCCTCCCCCCCTTTTCAGGTCTGTTTCGAATTTCCTATACAAAGAAAATGAAAATGTTTTATATTTAATACTGCAGCTCATAACAAGAGGCTTAGTTATTACACAGAATGCTTCAATTTTCTGCTTTTCTTTCTGTTATTACTTTGGTCACTGAAATTTCTGAGCATGATGTTTATGATTTGTTTATTGCTGGCTCTGCTGATGACAATAAGGAAGACTGCTTTCTGGAATGCAACTGGCCAATAGAAAACCTGTAGAGTTTGATTGTTGTGATTTATTCTCACAAAACGAGCCCTATTTTTTTTCATTGAGGTCTTGATATCTTGTTCCCATTTTATGACTGATGGATAACAAGGTCAGGAACACATAGGTGTTCGCATACCTGCATACACACACACACACACACACATACATGTCACTTGGCTGAAGTCACACAAAACATATACCATCAGTGTGGGAAGCCAGGACCTTCAGAATTCTGTCATCTTGTATTCCTATGTGCTCATGAGGCAAGAGTTCTGGATTTGTATTTGTTCAAATTCCATTTCTATTACTACCCATGCAACATCAGGCAATACGCTTAACCTTTCAACTAGATTTTCTCATCTATAATATGAAACAGCTGAGCCCAATAATCTCTAAGGTCTAACAGTTCTAAATCTTCCATGACATAGTAGAAAAGAACACAGCCTTTGGACGTTGAGGAGCAGGATTCAAATCTTGTCTTTGTTGCTTACTAACTTACTTTGTTATCTACTTGGAAAAATCACTTTATTTTCCTGGTCCTCAGTTCTCTCATCTGTAAAATGGGAGGCTGACCTCTGAAGTTCCTTTCAGCTCTAGACCTGTGATTCTACAAGCAGTTAAGTACAAACACTTTTTGGTTGATTTATTAGTAGATGAGAGAGCACCCGAGAATTAGGAAAACCATGATTAAGCTCTTAAGAGTAATATATACTTTGGGGACTGCACAAAAATCCTGCTAAAATGCCACTACATGGCATGGAGAAGACTCTGGGCCACTATTCCACTTATAAGTCCTAGAAGGACCTACCAAGATGGAAACATTTTAAACATAGGCCTAGCAAGTGATTGTCTGTCTGGCATCCAAGGGCCAAAGACATCACCAAGACGATAAATTTTCCAGTCATAACAGTTCCTCAAACCTTCTACTAAGGTTACCATTTGCACCGATAAAGTGACCATCCACACCAACACAAATAGCTCTTTGGAAGCATCAATGTATATTCTTTTAGAACACCACTGCTGGTAATTAAATGTGTCTATATCTAGATATCTATTTACACACACATGCATACATTTTATATATATATATGAGATAAAGCCTAATAATTACAAAAAAGCAATGCAATTTCTATAGTGCTTTTAGGTTTTGCCAAGAACTTTCCTTGAAAACAAGACATAAGTTCAACAATATATTATTATCATTATCATTTCCAGGTCAGAAAACTGAAATTCAGAGATGGAAGTGCTGGTTTGGGTACTGGGGAAACCTAACAGATCATCATAGATATAAAACTGGAAGAGACTACAGAAGTTTTTCAGTCTCAAGCCCTCATTTCACAAGTGAAGAAATTAAGTCTAGGGCAGTCTTACCTTAGGTGACTTATCTAAGATTATACAAAAGTAAACATCAGAAGTGGGTCTTGAACCTTGGTCTTTTGACTTTAGAGGAAGCACTTTTTAAAATTTTTACTCTACTGTCTCCTAAGAAAACATGTAGTCCAACTCCATCATTTACAGAAAAAGAAGCTGAGGCCCAAATGAAATTTGCCCAAGGTTTTACATATATATGTATAGATGGTGATAGGACCAAGTCTAGAGAAGTTCTTAACCTTATTTTGTGTCATGAGCCCCTTTGGCAGTCCGTGAAAACTACAGACCCCTCCTCAGGAAATAAATGTCTTTAAATGCATAAAATAAGATTTGGAAGATTTTAAGGGGAACTAATTATATTGAAATATTGTTATCAAAATATTTTTTAAAAGTCCATTCACTCCAAATTTAGAAGCCCTGTCTAGAGGATCTCTAAAGTCCCTTCCATCTCTAATACTTAAACCAAGCTCCCCACTCCCAATGCCATGCTGTTTCCACGTTGCCTTCATAGCATTTGTTCAGCAGACAGACATCCATTAAGCAAGTCTCCTTTAGAGACAGAATATGAACTGGTAATGGAATCCTTTCAAGAAAGCATCTATGAACATTATGTTTTACGTTACTTAGATATGATTTCATTTAGGTTAATGCTTTGAAATAATAGAGTAGACACATTTCAGTCTAGTACTTGTAAAATCAGTGAAATCCTATAGAAGATAAGGAGCAAATGAATGCTTGCATTACTAAGTTAGACTTGGCTTTGTCACTAACCAGCTGTGTGTGGATGGCTAGTTCACTTCAACTTTGGGGGCATACCTCAATCTATAAAATGCAGGAATTAGATTAGAGAGTCTAAAATGCCCTCTTCAGCTTTTACATGCTTTGATTATAAGGAATATAAAAGAGTTAGAGATGGAAGGTCATCCAATTCAACCCTCTCCATTTATATAAGAAGATAGTGAAGCTCATTGAAGTTAAAGAATCTGGCTAAGGCTACACCTGTAACAAATAGCTAAGCTGAGATAGGTACTGAGGTACAAATCCAGCATTTTTTTTTCTACTATCTCATCCTTAGCTCACATTTTACGTAGCATATTAAAGTGTATAATGTATATTACTCACAATCCTATGAAATAGGTAGTGGAAGTATTATTATTTCCATATTACAAATAGCTTGTATTTATATGGCACTTTAGCATTTGTAAAGCATTTTACAAGTATTATTTCATTTTACCCTACAATAACCTTGGCAGGTAGCTGTTATTATTATGCCCTTTTCTCAGATGAGGAAACTGAGGCAGACAGATGGTTAGCAACTTGGCTACTAAGAATCAGAGGCTAAATATACTTTGCTCTTCCTGAGTCCAAGACTGCCTTTATTTATTATAGATATTGAAATCCTACATCGCCAAACCATGACATAAGGTATATGAGGCTCTGAAATGAGAGATGGGATTCAAACCCAAGTCTCTCGTCTCCTAGTCAAGTGTTCTTTCCACTATGTCTTTCCAGTAATATGAAAGTAGCATGAGATATGAAAAAAAATTCCATATTATGGTATATCCCTTGGCTTAAATTTGTTTTACATGTCATTATCGACTTATATAAGGTCCAAAAGATATCTAGAAGGTTGCTTGTGCCGTGGAAATTGCTGGATTCAGTGTCAGAGGCCCTGAGTTCAAACACTTGTTCTGCCACCTATTACATGGGTGACCTTGGACAAGTCACTTGTGTG
Organism: Phascolarctos cinereus; assembly: GCF_003287225.1. Classification (NCBI taxonomy): domain Eukaryota; kingdom Metazoa; phylum Chordata; class Mammalia; order Diprotodontia; family Phascolarctidae; genus Phascolarctos; species Phascolarctos cinereus. The sequence goes on from NW_027555736.1 coordinate 179,489,578, forward strand.
GGCCTCATTTTCTTCATCTGTTAAATGAGGGGATTAGATTCTATGCCATTTTTTTTTCAAATCTAGATATGCGATCCCATGACCAAGTGACATTGATGTAGATCATAGCTTTTGTCTTCAAGAAGTAAGAAACAGGGAATAAAAAGTATGTCCTTGGAACTCTGTAGTAAAAGTTGATAGTGTGGAGTGGTATACAAGCATGTGCTGGACCCATGCTAAATTTCAGTGTGAGCATATACATCTCAGAAATCATCAAAAACTACAAATCAGGTCTTGATTTATTGTTTTGTTGATGGACTATATTTTTAAAAGTGATGGAGGAAATGTTAACAATGCAGATTAAATTTAAAAGCCTGTCCCTTCACCCTAGCTGGTTGTTAAACATTTGCCTGTATACCCTTAGTGGTAGTGCTCTTTGAGAGTCGATTAAAAGTCTAAGATCCTCGAGGAGGAGTCATAACTGGAGATACTAAGATATTTAGAAGTCCAAAGAAAGATATGCTTGTTGAGGTCATGGGGGAAGGGACAGCCCCAGAATCCTCTGGAGATTATGTAGCCAATTTCTTTGGCCATCACTACATCTTCAATAGATAATCTGCTTTAGTCAGAAATAATTTACTCAATGGCTCCAGGCCATCGCCAGTCATCTGGACTTTTGTCTTGCCACTGGATTCCAATGACTATGGAAGAGAGAGTGAGGCTGATGCCTTCACTCAGCTCTACTTCACTTAAGTCCAGTTCTTACTGAAGTCAAGACATCACCCTTGTGATGTTATTGGTCCTCCTCAAGAATGAAGGATGAGCAACAGCAGTGATAACTCAATGACCCAGGTAAAAAAATGAAGTTGGATTTTTTTTTTGATCCTCTAAGTGCATTCATGCTTATGAGTACAGATGAAAAAAAAACACTTTAACAAGAGAGAGGGAGAATTTTGTTGTCAGCCAATTCTTGCCACTTTAAATCTCTTGGACTGACATCCAAAGGCAGAAGTAGAAGTGGATTACAAAATTAAAAAAAAAAAAGGTTCTGAACTAATCTAATTCAGGCCCTCATCATTATTCTCCTTGCCATCTGGCTTCTTACGGTTTCCTATTTTTAACTAATTACTATTTTAAAAGTTATTTTATATTATGTAATTGAAAAACATCACCAAACACAAATATTTCCATCTATAAATAATAATAAAAGGGATTACATTTCATACTGTAAATCAAGACAACATAGAGCTTTAAAAAATGTAGGGAACTGGCTAAGAACTTAAGTGGCAGAGAAGGTGATGCCTTGCATTAGAAGAGGAATCTTCTCTCCAGGAGCTCCCTATATCACTAAAACCACAAATCAAGTCCACATCCATATCCCTATGTTAAATTTAACATGACCACCAGGAATGCCCTGGTTATCTGCATCCTCTTCTGAATTCATTTCTGATCTCTTTTATATTTTAAAATGTTTCTTTGATGTTATTTTCCATCTTTTGACATCATTATCACCACTTCTCCCTTGAAGCCATTCTTTATAAGATATATATTAAAGCAAAACAAATTCACACATTGGTCATGTCTGAAAATACATCTCATTCTGTATCTATTGTTTATTATCTCTGCCCAGGGGTGGAAAGAACATTTTATCATCAGTCTTCTAGATTCGTGATCCATAATTGCAAGGATTAAAATTTTTCAGTCTTTCAAAGTTTGGGTTGTTTTTTCTTGTTATGGGTATTGTAGTCACTGTATACTTTCTTCTCTTGGTTGTCAGACTCTTTTCTTTTTCCTTTTGGATGATCATATTTTGAGATCTACATTTTGCTCATAGTAGTTGCTTACCAGTCTTGTGTGATTCTTACTAGTTCTTTAGTACTTGAACTCTTTCTTTTGTCTTCAAAGTAGAAGCTGTGGATTTTGGTTAAAACATTCTTATGTGTTTTAGTCTCTGAGTTTCTCAGAAGGTGATGTAGATTATTTGTATTTTTCCCTTTGTACTCTGATTTCAACACATCTGGGCAGATTTATTTTCATAATTTCTTGAAATACAGTTTCCAGGTTTTCTGTTTGGCCATAGTTTTCAAGCAGAGGATGATTCTTAAATGGTTTCTCTTTAACCTTTTTCCAGGTCAATTGTTTTGACAGTAGATATTTTATATGTTCTTATAATATTTTAGTCTTTTGACTTTGTTCTGATATTTCTCATCTTATGGAATTGAGTTATGTCTGCTTCATTTTATTTTGAGGGGTCTACTACCTGGAAAAGGTTTCCACCTTCTGTTCTAAGCTGTTTATTCTTTTTCCATTTTTTTCCCTCAAGAGCTATGATTTTTATTTCTAACTTCATTTTTAATTTTTTTCTTCATTTCCTCCAGCTTAGAGTCTTTGTGGCCAAGTTGTTTTTTTCTCTGGGCTTCTTACCTGTACTCGTTATGAGTTAATCTCTTCTGAACTTAGCTCCTGGGTTTTCTTTCTTTCTTTTTTTTTTTGCCCAAAGTGTTTCTTCACTTTGCTTCTATTACTCTTATTTGCGTCTTCAATTTATGGATTGGGACTTTGTGCCATGTGCAGGTTCTGTCCCTTTCTACAGTTTTGAACAGATTTGGGAAGGCCTTTTTTGGTACTGTCCCCTCTACACTGCTATTCGAGCCCTAGATGGAGTGGCTATAATGAGGCCTCATCCTCTGCCACAATCTTTGACTTGTCTCCATTTTTTTCTGGTGGCACAACATGGCTGTTTGGTCTGATCCATCTGTCTCCTTCTCCTTTCACCATTCCCAATGCAAAATTGTCTCCATCCTGTATTATAGCCTTAATGGGTCCCAATCTGATATTGATGATTTTCCTGGCCTTAGGCCTCCTGAACACTTCAGTGTTCATGCCCAATTGTTGAGCTGCCTGTGTCTGGCTATGGCTCTGAGTGGTCTGAAGCATGAACTACCCAGTCTTCTCTCTCCTTTGCAATGAGTTAGTGAGGGAGAGGGGGCTGCGTTTTTTGTTCTCTGTTGTTTCTTTGATAGTCCTGGGCTAAGATCCTGCTGGCTTATGGTCCTTTGTATGGGAGTTTGTGCTGTATTTGTATCCATCTCATGGCTTTCCCATTCACAGCAGCATTAAGTTCCAGGCCCTGTTAATTGGAACTCACTTTGGTTTCCTTTTCCCTTGGCGACATCCTTTTTTCTGAATGCCTGCCATTTTTTGACTATATTCTCATACAGTCCTGGACTAGATAAAAGAACTTATTAGCATTTGATTTTGGTCTTCTTGGTCATTTTTTTCCATCTGGTAACCTTAGAGTTCTTTGTAGAACCAGACTTCTCTAAGACCATCTTAACATGGTGTCTTTAATTATGCTGGTCCATGATGTTCTAAACTGAATTTTTTTCTATACTTCTTTTGTACTGAAAGTACTGTCAATGCCCCTCTAAATGTCAGCACCCTGGGATAAAATCTCTGTCACATTCTACTAGTTAAGACTCTGGATACAAGCCTTGATCTGTACATATTTTTGCAGTTCCCTCACTTATCTTTGTCATATAAGGACAAACTTGTTTTGGATACTTTTTTTTCCACTTTGCTTCATTGCCACTCTTCCGCTTGCACAAGTAGGCAGGACCTCTGTGAGTTCCCTACTTCTCAAAAAAAAGTCCCCATGGCAGTTTCTTTCCAATCAGGCAATTCTCCTTCATCTTGGCCCCTATTTTTTCTATTTCCCTGCCCTTTAAAAGTCTGAGGGTTTTTTGTTGAAAAAGCTATTGTTTCTTCACATAGAGTGGGTTCATGATATTAGATATGAAAAAGTTAGAGATGATTTAATTTAAGTCCCTCATTTCTCAAATGAGGGACCTTAGGACTACAAAAGTTGTCATTTAGCTTAAGTGCCGGTTTATTACTAAGCCAGGATTAGAACCTAAGTATCCTTAGTTCCAGTCCCTAGCTCTTTCTACCATCCATACTATTTCTATTTCAGCCTGACCTCTTCCAGAGACTTGATCTTAATTTTTAAAGATACTTCCCTCTGAATATTTCAAAACATTTTGAAAATAACAGTTGGTAAAATAGGGATATACAGAAATTTCCTCAAAAACTATCATTTATTTATTTATTTATAAGTCTTAGCTATAGATAGCAAATCATGCCTTATTTCCATAGAAACCTTGAACAGAATCTACCTTGCCTAGGACAAGATGAAACCAGCACCCACTAGGTTGGCTCTTTAGAAATTGATATTGTTTAATTTAAATTTTATTAATTTATTTTGATTTATCAACAATCACTTCCATATGCTTTTGAGTTTAAAATTTTTCTCCCCCTTCCTCCCCACCACCCTCTGCAAGACAGCACACAATCTGATATAGGTTATACATTTACATTCCTATTAAACATATTTTCACATTAGTGAAGTTGTAAGTACAAATTAAAACCAATAGGAGGAACCATCCGAAAGAGGAAACAAAACTCAGCAGAAGAGAAAAAAAATGATAGCGATTCAACTTCCATAGTTCTTTCTTTGGATGTGGATAGCATTTTCTATCACGAGGCCTCTGGAGATGTCTTAGATCCTTGTAATGCTGAGAACGGTTAAGTTTATCAATTTTAATCATCGCACAACGTGACTGTCATTGTGTACAAAGTTCTCTTGGTTCTGCTCACTTCACTCAGCATCAGACCATACAAGTCTTTCCAGGTTTTTCTGAAGTCCTCCTGCTCATCATTTCTTATAGCACAATAGTATTCCATTACATTCATATACCACAACTTGCTCAGCCATTCCCCAATTGATGGGCATCCTCTCAATTTCCAATTCTTTGCCACCACAAAAAGAGCTGTTATGAATATTTTTGTACATGTGGGTCCTTTTCCCATTTTTATTATCTCTTTGGGATATAGCCCTAGAAGTGCTATTGCTGGTTCAAAGAGTATGCATATTTTTATAGCCCTTTGAGCATAGTTCCCAATTGCTCTCCAAAATGGTTGGATCATTTCACAACTCCACCAACTTTCCCACATCTTCTCCAACATTTATCATTTTCCTGTTTTGTCATGTTGGACACTCTGACAGGTGTGTTGTGGTGCCTCAGAGTTGTTTTGATTTGCATTTCTCTAATCAATAACGATTTAGAGCATTTTTTCATATGACTATAGATGGCTTAAATGTCTTCATCTGAGAACTGTCTGTTCATATCCTTTGACCATTTATCAATTGGGGAATGGCTTGTATTCTTATAAATTTGTCTTAATTCTCTATGTATTTTAGAAATTAGGCCCTTATCAGAGAGACTGGTTGTAAAAATTCTTTCCCAATTTTCTACCTTCCTTGTAATCTTAGTTGCATTGGCTTTGTTTGTGCAAAAACTTTTCAATTTAATGTAATCAAAATTATCCATTTTGCTTTTCGTAATGCTCTCTGTCTCCCGTTTGGTCATGAATTCTTCTGTTCTCCATAGATAGATATTGTTTAATTTAAACCAATATATCTATTATCCTAACATTTCCTTAGCAAGTGCTTTCTTTATATATAATTTTAAAAAGATGGCGAGGAAATGTTGGAAACTACTGGAAAAAAAAACCCTGCTTTCAAGCCTTTCAAATGTCTGTACTTAAAAGAAAATGTCAGAATTGGAAGACACTTTAGAAAGTCATTAAGTTCAGCCCCAACCTGAAACTTCTCTGATATCCCAGACAAATAGTCTTCAAGTTGCTTCTTAAACACCTCCAGTCATGGGGAACTTACTACCTCCTGAGGCAGCCCCTTCTTTGTTGGACAACTCTACTTGTTAGGAAGTTCTTAGTTCCTAGTTCCCCTCTTCAGGGTTAAATATAATCAATCCAATATTTCTTTTTCTTGATAAAATCACGTTAAAGTAGAAAGAACACTGGATTTTTTGAAGCAAAAAAACTTATGTACAAATCTCAATTCTTACTTATGTAGCCTTAGGCAAGAGTCTTTACTTCCCAGGCCTCAATTTACTTGTTTATAAAAGGAGGGTCTTAGATTAGATGATTTCTAAGGTCCCTTCCATTTTAAAATCCTAAAACCCTATCAGGCCCCTCCACCTCCCATTATTAGTATTATTTTCTCCCAATTACACATTGTTTGTTCCTTCAATGGATCTTCTTAAGGTATAGTTATGAATCCCCTTAAGATCCTAGTTTCCCTCCATTTTAGTCTGCCAATTTCCATTCCAAATTGTGGTGCCTAGAGCCTAGCATTGAATATAGTGGGATCATCGCCAAGCATTTTCTCAAGACTGTGTTTCTATTAATGTAGCCTAAGATGACATTACCATTTTTGGCTATTTCATCAGAAGCTAACCCATCTTGAATGCAGATTCTACCAATCCCCCAGATCTTTTTCACATGAACCCTGTTACTTTAAGTCATTCATGAAAATTTGACCAGAAGAGGGCCAATGGCAGCCAATTCCTTCCTGGTTTAATATTTGATCAAAGATCTACCTGGCTTCAGCCATACTTCCTAGGATACCTCATCCATTTTCTTTCTCCCATCCCATCTGCCACTGCATCTTCCAGGCCACTGGACCTTGCCCTCTGCCTTGCCACAACATGCACATAATCTTTACGTCCTCCCCTTCCTTTCACAATTTCCAGATCTAGAACTGTAATCAAGTTGTTACTGCCATTCTCCTGGAAAGAACACATTACTCAGTCCTCCTATGGCTCCATTAACCATTCTTTTGATCTTTCAAACCAAAACACCCTGCCTCTGACTGATATATGTTATCTTGCCCTATTAAAATGTAAGCTTCTTGAGGGCAAATACCATTTTGCTTTTGTTTTTGTATCCCTTGTGCTTAGCATGATGCTTAGCAGATAATAATTGCTTAATAAATACCTTTTCACTTACTTACTCAAAAACTCTCAGGATCCCCTTGCTCAACAATTTCCAAATCCATTTAAATGTATTCATTATGTTCACACTTCTTATTTTGTCCACAAGGATATTGTGAGAGACTTTGTCAAAATAATTCATTTCTGCCAAGTATGGTAGTGCTCCCTGGCGATCCTTGCTGTGAAGAAAGCTGAGCTTGACAGATCTGAGGGGCACTAGGGCTAAAGCCAAACAGGTTTCTACATTAAGGATGTGGTGAGCTCCCAGGAGCGGATGGGGAACAGAGTCACCAGGCTGCCTAAAAAAGAATAAACCTGTCCAAACCAGAAACGAAGTAGGTGAAAGCTTCTATGCTTATCAATAGTGCTTGGCCACTATACTTCTGAGGTAAGAAAACCTAGGCTCAAGTTTTTAAAATCAAAATGAAAAAATTTCATTTCCAGGAACTTGCTGAACACCTGCACCCAAATGTCCCACCAGCACCATGAAGTCAGCAAAGCCAATGCTGTACTAAGAATCACGGCCTCCTTTTCCTAACGTTATTTCTTTTGATGGCAAGACCACTCTTCTAACAACCCAACTTAAAACTTGAAGAAGTCATCTTTGCCCTTCCCTCATCTCTCATCTCACTCCAACCAAACCAAATCCCATCAATTCTACCTGAGAAATATCTCTCGTGTCCAAACCATCCTCTGTTTCCACTGATGCCATCCTGCGTAAGGACCTCATCATCTCTCATCTAGACAATTGCCAATTTGTAAAATTGTCTCCTTAGTGGTCTCTCAGCCTCCAGTCTCTCCCATTCTTCCTATCAGTGTTAAAGTAATCCTCTTAATTCCCAGGTCTGATCACGACTCCCCAGCACAAAACTTGCTCCTATTACCTACTAAATAAAATTCAGACACTAAAGCCTGAAATCCAAAGTCTTCTAGATAGGTTCTTAGTTACATTTCTAGCCTTATTCCACAGGAATTCTCACCTACAGTCAAACTGGGATGCTTTCCTTACCTTCTTTTTAATTTGTGCCTTTGCGCCAAACATCCCACATGTCTGAATGGAATATCCTGCGCCTCCAACCTTCAACTGTTGACGTTGTTCGCCTCTTTCAAAGTCTAATTCAGGAGTCTCCCTCTATTATGTTTTTCTGATCTGCCTAGCTAGATGTAATTGTTCCCTCCGTAAACCTTTGGGCTACTCTGCTTGGTATCTTCTATATACTTAATAATTTTCTGATTTGTATATCTATCCCTTTTTTACTACAAAAGTAAGCTATTTGAAGGTAGGGATTGTATCACTTACCACCTTCTTATTCCTGACAGTGTATTTCCTAGAATATACTATGCAGATAATGAAATGTCTGTTGAATTGAAATTGAAATTCAGGCTTGTTATGTGCATGGAATTTCTACTGGCCTAATAATATTAGACAAAGAAAAGGAAGTTAACCTGGTATAACTTGTTATTAATGAATGTATGTTGGATTTTAGTGATCATAGCCTCTCTTTGCAAGTATTTACCTGTATATAATTGATATGCTAATTATAAATCAAATTTATCCATTCATTAAGGCAAGTCTCCTAAATACCTTTACTAGGCCACATTATTAGCCCAGTTTGAATTGCTAAACATACCTGAAAATAATAACATTTCATTTCTTTTTCAATGTTGTACAATTCAGTTTTCCTTAATTCCAACAAACTTTTCCCCAATGTGGATTATTTTTATTTTTAACTATACATATATTATTGAAATAATTATTTACTTTCCAAGTGAGAGGCCATTTACTACCCCAAAACAAAAGGTTTTTAAGAAATATAGGAAGTATGGAGAGGGAGCGATAGAGTAGTGACTAAAGAGATGGCCTCAGAGTTAAGAAACTTTGATTCAAGTTATGCCCATCTGTATGGATGGAGGAATGACCTACACAGAGGAGATCACCAATCAGATCCAAAAAAGAAAAGGGAATGGGAAGAGTTACTCAACTGTTCATAAATTTTATCCTATGATCCCACTACTGAGCATATACCCTAAGAAGGTCAAAAGCAGAGAGGAAGGTCCGTAATACATCATATTTATAGAAGCACATTTTGTGGTAGGAAAAAAAAAGCTGGAAACAGTGTGGATGATCATCAATTAGGGAATGGCTCTTGAATAAATTGTTTTATCTGAATGCAATCGAATAATTTGCAACGTAAGAAAAGACTGTGGAGAACTTAAAGAATCTCGGGAAGAGAAATGAACTTGCAAAATAAGCAGATCTAAGAGAATACCATCTCCAATGACTACAAATAATATTAATGAAAACCACACTAAAAGGCAGTTTAATTAATTATAATAAAAAGCAGCTTAACTATAATTAAATCTAATGACCAATATCAGAACTAGTGTTAAAACAAAGCATTTCCTTCTTTACAGTAGAGAGCTACCATGTTAGAAATTATCTTTGTGATGACTGGTTTTATTTGTTATATTTTCTGGGGTTGGGAGTGGTGGTGGTGGTGTTTAAGGGCAAATAACTAGGGTTTAACCAGGGCCGTTAGGTGGTGGTGCAGTGGATATAGTGTGAGGCCTGGAGTCAGGAAACTGCATCTTCCTAAGTTCGAATCTGGCCTAAAATACTAGCTGTGTGACCCTGAGGCAAGTCTCTTAACCCTGTTTGCCTCAGTTTCCTGCCTCAGACACTTACTAGCTGTGTGACCCTGGGCAAGTCACTTAACCCTGTTTGCCTCAGTTTCCTCATCTGTAAAATGAGCTAGAGAAAGAAATGGCAAACACTCCAGTATCTTTGCCAAAAAACAAACAAGCAAAAAACAACAAAAAAACAAAAAACAAATGGGTAAATCAGTTAGACATGTTAGACATGACTGAAAAAAAAACTGACTGAACAACAACAACAATGGTACAAAAATGAAAGGTGACAGTGAAAGTTAAAAAATAAAAATGAATCCATCAACAAAAATAAAAAGTAAGAAAAGAAAATGAAAAGTAATAAGAAAGGCAGTCCTGGGCAATATATTAAGTATTACTATATATGGACGATATTTAGACTGACTTTAGCTTTATCTTCTTTAAACACGAAGATACTAGAATAAAATAACAATACCTTGTTATTTGTATAGTTTAGGGTTTTGTCTGAGTAAGCACCAGGGTAGCAAGCTGGAAGGTCCATACCTGTCCCACCTTTCCGGCCCATCCTTTGGTGCAGACTACTGAGACAGGACAAAACTAACTATCCCTATTTGCCTAACTGAAGTAGAGAATTTGGACACAGGTGGAAATTTAGTAAGTGTGGTCCAGGAGGTAGGGAAATTATAAAAATAGGCAACGTTTATCTTCAGCACCTTTTTTTTTAAACCCATTCTATGCCTTTTTTCTCTCTCATGGGGTATTGCTCCCCAGCTCGGAATGCTCCGTATTCTGAGATTTTTATCTACCTTTTCATATACATATATATATATATATATATATGTATACACACACACATACACACATATATATACATATATATATATATATATAAAATCTGTTCTAAAAAGGAATATAACACATTTATTCACATTGAGTTTTACTGTAAATGAGTGATTAGAACCAGTGTAGGGAGGTTTCCTAGATTAGGTTCAGACCCACTGATGCCATGCTAGTTCTGATCCTCTTTTTCATATATATTTATTTATTCATGTATTCATTTATTTATTTACTCACTTATTCATTCCTCTATGTATTCATTTGTATGTTTGCTTATTATCTGTCTATCTATTTCATTGGTAGAGGGAACTTTTGGTGCAATTTGCGGTCTTTGAGAGTTGCCTGGGTCATTGAGAGGGTAAGTGACTTGCCCAGAGTCACACAGCCAGTATCTATCAGAAGCAGGATTTGAATCTAGGTCTTCCTGACTTTGGGGCTAACTATCTATCCATTTTTACAATGCTGCATTTTAGTATTAAAAAACAAAACAAAACAAAACAACTAAAGCCTAAAGGAATGACCCTCCAAAGCAGGAGAATGGTTACATCAATTGAGAGGGAGATTTTCCTCATGCTCATAAACCAAATGGGTGGATACTAACTTCATGCTTATTCCAGTCAATACTGTCGTGCTGAAAGTATTTCCTGAAGGGCAGCGGGGCTGGAGGACTATGGGGGAGAAAGAGAGATTAAGGAAGAGAGTGGAGTTTGGGTGACTGCTTTATTTTTATGTTCTTTCTAGGAATGCAACCATCCACATACTCAAGTCATAGCCCTGGAGGCAGCTACCTTTGTTACTGACTTGTTTGCTTAATCACATGCAGATACCTGAGTGTAGTCAAGCATTGTAGTAATGTAGCAAAACAGCTGCAGGAGTGGTTTTAAATGAGCAGTAAAATGCACTCATATCTATGTGCAAGCACTTTTTTTCTTTCCTATGCACTGAAGTTGGGCTTCAAACTGCTTTCTGCTGCAATTCATGTCCATTAAAAGAAGTGCATTGCTAATATGGAATCTTGCCCCCCAAATACTCCTTATTTAGAAATAATGTGCTTTGGGGACTAATGAGCATACAACCCTCTCCTGTCCCCTTATAACACCTTTGCAATGGCATTGAACCAAAGTGATTAATGGAGGCTTTAGAGGGGAATTGGCTCCAATCCATATTCAAATACACACTAACTAAGGGGAACCTGGAAAGAGATACTGTGCTGAATTGCAAGAAAAATACTCTGGCTCAGTGATTGGGATTTTCTATTATAAGAACAGATGAACTAGAAGTTATAGACTTCTTACTAAAATCATTCCAGGCAAACTATGAAACAGGGCATTATTAAAAGAAGTTGCTACCATCGATGAAGGTGACTGAATGGGTCTTCAAAAGGCATTTGAATCTGATGGAAATGTTTTAAGTATTCTCTGAATGAAGGCAGGGGAATGGGCAAAATGACCTCTATTACTAAGATTCTTGCCTTAGAATTCTTTGATTCTTGAAGGTGATTGGTATGGGAAGGCATGCCAAGGGCAGATGGAGAAGGGGGGTGTGGCTGAGATGATCTGGCCTTCTGCCTAGAATTAAACATTTCCTATTTTTCTTTCTCGCTCTCATTTCAAAGTCGTTTGCTATATATTGTTATTATATTATCATTATTTCTATCTGACATGCTGTGTAAGAACATCATGATTTTAAATATCTTAATAACAACCCAAAGAAAGGGCCTAAAAAGTAATGTTCTGAATGAAAACAGATGGCCACCAAGTGTGAATTTTGAATTCTTGTATTTTTTTATGGGGAGTAAATGCGGTTAGCAAAAGGTTATGCTAATAAGCAAAATGTTCTTGTATTGTTATGAGTGCATTATTTAAAATCATTTCTGAGATATGCAAAGTGCTGCAATGGTAACCTAAGAGATTCTTAAAAAAAAATACAAGGCCTTTGTGATGAAGATAATCAGATTTAAGCAGAGCCTTGAGAAACTGGTGTTGGTTTTGTTTTGTTTTTTTTAAGCAAAAACAGCACAAATGAGAGGCAATAAACCCTATACATTCACCGAGGTAATATGCTATTATCAACTGCACATCTGGAAAGACCAAGAGAAGTGTGTATACCTGAACTCTGCACTGGGGCTATTTTAAAATCCCTGCTGGCTTCCTGGGAAGAGGAGTGGTGAATCTGACCAGGAAACTTGAGCTCACCATCCAAATGCGACTGCCTTCCTTAGAGGCCATCTGAATCCTCTACTGTTACCTCCCTATCATGACCCTCTTTGGCCCTTCCGTTATTTTCTCTGAGATAACCAAATCTGATCTCCCTTCAGCCCTTCTCAGCGTTGGCTGCTGCCACCCTGTTGAAGCCTCAAGTCTGCTTCAGATGGCCAAGACCCTGAGTACCCTGCCCTTTTCCTCCCCCTCTTTTGAGTTCTGAGGATTCCTACTGTTTTGCTGGCTAGCGATATAGTGATTGTGAATTTATAAAACCAAAACTCAACCACAATTTGTTTTTTAAACCTATACAAAGATTTATTCCTATTCCTGGGCTAACCTTGATGGTGTTTTCCTTTTAATACAGTTGCTGTGATGTGTCAGATTGGCCACCTGCCACATGCAGTCTACAGTGGGAAGCCCTACCTGTGGCAAGAGGCCAATCTGGCCAGGTATCTTAGAGCAGCTGGATTGGTGGGATGATGCCCAAAGGAAAATACTAAAAGTATGTGGTTATGTTTTTGTGATCATGTATATACTGACAGCTATGCAATGTATACATGTATATACATGTATTTGTATTTGTGTTCATAGGTGTGTATACAAGTGTCATATTCGAATTATTCTAGACACATGAGCAGACATAATGCACATTACTCTTTTTCTTTCATTTAAGCTACAGAAAAATGTAAAAGAACATTGTACTGTATGTAAGATGTGTATCAAGAGGTTGGGGGGCATATGACGAATTTATTTAACTATCAAGGCAATATAGTTTAAAGGGCAACTAAGTGGCATAGTGGATAGAATGTTGGGCCTGGAGTCAGGAAGACTCTTAATCATGAGTTCAAATGTGGCCTCAGATAACGTATTAGCTGTGTGACCCTGGGCAAATCACTTAGCCCTGTTTCCCTCAATTTTCTCATCTGTAAAATGAGCTGGAGGAGGAAATGGCAAACCACTCCAGTTCCTTTGCCACAAAAACTCCAAATGGAGTCATGGAGAGTCTGACACAACCGGAAAAGACTGAACAACAACAACAAAACATAATGTAATGGATAAGGTACTGGACATGAAGCCAGGAAGACCTAGATTTAAATACTACCTCAGACACTTCTGATTACTGTGACTGGGAGTCACTTCAGCTCTCTTAACCTCAGTTTCCCAGTCTGTAATATGGTAATACTGGTACCTATAGAACAAACTTCACAAAGTTGTTGTGAGATAACATAAGCAAAGTGCTTTGCAAAACTCAAAGTGCTATGTAAATATCAAATATTTTTCAGCAGCTTCAAATTCCTTTCTTTAAATAACTTAACCCCAGTGGACCTAGCCAGAGGACATGGTACAAAACTTTTCCCATAGAAAGTGGCTTCCTCAGGTGAATCTCAAAGAACTTTAAAAAGCTAACAGCTTCTTCTTGGCAGTTTCATGGGAAAATTGTTAAAAGAAATATATACCACTATATTATTAATACGTTCTGGGAAAAAGTTTTATGCAAGTTAGTTTTTTGGGAGAGGGGTAATTTCTTCTGACTAAAAATATACATTACAGAGGTTATATATTTAGTGGCTTTCCTTTTACATCTCCACTCTAGAAGTTAATGACCTGTCATCAAATATTTAAATACATCTTTTAAATCATAATTTAAAAGAAGTTTTCAAATAATCCTATCACAATGTGAATAATCATGCACTAATATTTATTTACTGGATTCTCTTAATACATGAACAACGTATTCAAGAAAACATGAACATACAAGAACTCAAAGGGAGGAGTTGTTATTTGCTTTTCTAGGGAATTCTTTACTTCACAATAGTGTTTACCATAGCATCCTTTCAACAGTGAATTCTTCATTTAAAATATGATTCAGCCCCCGAAATACTATTCAATGCCACCTTTTCAGGAACCATACTAACACTGCATATTTTATAAGCCTTCACATTTTTCACCTTCCTTGCTTGAGAGATAGTGCAAACATTTTACAGACAAGGAAAGTGAGGCTGAGAGGTTCAGTGATTTGTGTAAGATATCCCAGCTAGTAAATGGTAGACTCAGACATCTTGGTCCTAGGTCTTTTCACTGCATCATACTATTTCTTGAACATGACTGTTTTGTAAAATAAGATCCACTTGGGGTATGCCTGCTCTCTAGTCAAGGAAGCAGAAATACCAAGCGACTTAAAAAGTCTCCAAAGGACTTGATGGCCATGCTAGAGGAAGAACTCAGACTTCCAGATGTGCACCTTTATTTTTCTAGCCTGATGTTAAATCCCTGTGTCCCTGACCATATTTCTTTATCCATCTCAGTCTAGAGTTATGCTGTTGACCATTGGATGCCCTCTGATTTCCATGTTTTGTTGACACATTTTTCACTTGCAAAATTCTTACATACAAATAAACCTTCTGAAATGAAAGTGGCAAGAAAAATGTTAAATGTCATACTTTATAGTCCTGGATTACCCATTCATGCATAATTTTATTTTTATAAGCAAAGGAAATACCAATTCAAATAGATACTGATATAAACTTGAATTTTCCAGACCTTAAGGTTTAATGTGGATATTCCTCAGGTCTATAAATCAATGTCTTAGATGCTACTAGGTCTAGCAAAGAAGGCTATATCAATATTTTGTCTGACAACACAGAGATAGTTTGGAATTAACTTAAGAAAAAAGGTTACAAGTCCTGGAGATTCTTGGACATTTTTTAGATCTCCCATACAATTAAAGAAAGAATATTTGGAAGGATTTTTAGCAGATTATAAAGAAACTCATGCATTAGCCAGGATTTCAGGATGAAAATTTTTATTCAGATGGTGACTGGGATAACATCTGCATCTGAAGAAGGCTAGCACATTCTTCAAAGAAAAATAAAATGGTGATCAGTTAAACGTTCAATCTAATCCAATTCATTAAACATTTATTAAGTGCCTTCTGTGTGCCAGGCTATATGGTAGGTTCTAGTAACTATACAAACAAAAAATGAAAACAATTCTTGCCTTCAAGGAGCTTACAGTCTATTTGGTATGTATGTGAGAAGGGTAGAACACATACATACATTAGAAGGAAAGTTAGTATGTTAGAAGGAAAACTGAAGAGGCAGAGAATATTAAGAAATGGGGAAGGCTTCATGGCAGATATGGCACTTGAATTGATCCTTGAAGGAAGACAAGCCTTATTCTAGGAGAAAATAAGCTGCTTGTGCAGAGATTATTTTCAGCATTATTTCCACATCTCCCAAAGCTAGCATAGTTCCTGGAAGATTTTATGTGAATTAAATTGTTAAATATTACAGAATTAAGAGTTTTGAAAATTCCCCCAAATAAGAATAATGAGGTGGGTCTGTTGCTTACCCCAGTGCTAACTACCTTTATGATTCCATTTTTGCCCAACTCAAATTGTTCTACAGATTTGCAAATTGAATTGCAATTTGAAAGTGGGTGTGAGAGATAGAGAATTTGTGGAAGACTTTATACAGAAAGACAAGGAGAGGAAAGAGTGTCTTTCAGTTTCAGTTATAGTAAAGATTGCTATTTGAATAGAATTCCTTATAAATAATGTGCTCGGCCTGATAGAATTCATTTATCTATAAAAACTGCCTAGAGACCTAAGTGATTTTGTAGGTTTGCATACCTGGGGTCACTCTGAATAAAATACAATTATCCCTTCCACATTGCAACTTTCCCTATTGCAGTTTCGATATCGTGGGTCGGCATAAGAAATTAAATGGGAATTTTGGGGGAGGTTTGGTGAATGACAGAAGGCCAGTGGACAACACAGAAGTTTAGAAATTCAGAAATGCATAAAATATGTGTTTAGTATTATGTAATACCAACATACTTTATCTTTTAATACCATAATAATTCACTTCTCTAGCACCAAGGGAGGGCCAAATTTTTTTTTTCCCACAGGTTTTCCAGATTGCCGAGGCACCCCTCCCTAAGCCCTGTGATGTGGAAGGGAGAACATTACTGCCATGATTGTCTTATTGAAGCCTCTGCCTGATCCAAACAGTGGGACTACCAGGGGTGGGGAACCTGCCACACGTGGCCTCGAGGCCTCAGGTTTCCCACCCCTGTATGGTTCCATAGTGCTTTCTCAGGTTCTCTATTAGAGCCTTCCCTGCTGCTTGATATTTTAGCTAATCGTCTTCAAGGAAGACCATATTATGGTTCTCCTGGTCATCCTTAGTGCTCCCATAATTTGAACACTGATCTTCTGAGGACTTCAGTGGAATGAAGTAGCATATAACGTTTGTTTTATATTCAAAGCCAGTGGTAAAACACAATTCGTTTTAAAATTGACCTCATCTCCCTAATGCCTACATTCTAATGATAGACAATTCACATAATTCAATTCAAGTTCAGAAGAGGGGTTTTAAGATACATGGCCAGTGTGTGTCCATAAATAAATTCCTCAATTCTTCATGAAGCTGAAGCAGCATGGCTTTTTCAGTCAGGAAGATCCACACATACTTGCTATGTGACAAATGGTAAGTAATGTAATTTCTCAGTGGCCCCAGGCCCCTCTAAAAGACTATAAAGGAGAGGTGAGTTGTGGAGATGCAGGGTGGTAAACATTTCCACATATAGGGCCTCTTTGCCCAACCAGCCCCCTCCAAAAGGAGGTTGAAGTGAGGAAGGAAACAAAAGGAAGAGAAGAATCACAGATTCTAAGAGATGGAAGGAATTCCCCAAGACTGTCTAGTCTCACCTGTATGATATAAATAATAATAGCTGGCATTTATATTTAAAGTTGAATATGTGCTTTCACATAAATTACTTCATTTGAACTTTACAACAAGCCTATGTGATAGATGCTAAAGATATTATTATACCCCTTTTATAAATGAGAAAACTGAGGCTCTGAGATGTTAATTGATTTGCCCAAGGTCAGAAGCAAGATTTGAACCTGGGTCTAATACTCTATCCCAGACATGGGGAACCTGCATCCTCAAGGCCACATGTGGCCCTCTAGGTCCTTTGACTTTCAGTCCTTTCAGCCCTTTGACTGAATCTAAACTTCACAGAAGAAAACCCGTTAATAAGAGGATTTGTTCTGTAGAACTTGGACTCAGTCAAAAGGCTGCGCTCAAGGACCTAGAAGGCCACAGGTTCCCCACCCCTGCTCTATCCATTGCACCATACTGCCTCCCAAGAATTCCTTCTAGTACCTATAAGATAAGTAATAATATTCTTCTTAGCCTTTGCTTGAAGACTTCCAGCGAGGGAAAACCCACACACTTCTGAGACAGCCCATTACACTTCATGACATTGATTGTCCCGAAGCCTTTCTGAATATCAAGCCTAGAAAAGTGAGACTAGGAGAAAACAAATTGAAAAATGGAGAAACCTGAGAAAAAAAGAATCAGAAAGTGTTGAAATCAGCAACAAACATGTGTCTTAAATGAAATGTATATCTGAACTTTTGATTGCTTAGTTGAACTCCACTTCATAGGCAGCACGAGGTTCCCACATCACTATTATTTATAAAAATGGTCCTTTCACAATAGCCTCCAGGAGCTAGTAGGTTATAAAAGTCTAAAGGCATCAGAAATGTCAAACTTCAGGAAACCTATAAATCTGAACAATAAAAGGAGTCACAAATGAGTTTGCATCAGTCAGAAGTTAGGAGCCAAAGCTAAACAAACAAGAAACAACCCGAGGAATTGCAGAAGGAGGATAAAGTCAAACATTTGTTAAAGTCATTCACTTTTTTTTTTTTAAATAGGGCAGCGTGAGCTTCACATTCATCAGGTTTTGGAAACAGCTATGACATTCTGACAACATGCTACATTTTATACACGTTAAAGCTCATAGGACCAAAATTCTTTGCAAATGTGATTAGGAAGACTGTGAGCACCATCCAATTGCCTGCTTTTATGTATAAACCTGATTATATAAAATGAGATAATGATAGCACCTACCTCACCAAGTTTTTTTGTGAGCCCTTTGCAATATAAATGCTAGCTATTATTTTTATTATTGTTTTTTTTAAGTGCAACATATCATTCATGTATTCTTCTCTTGGTCTGAGCTTGAGGTTTGATTCATGCAAGAAACTTCTTTGGAGGAAATTCTGTCTTTTAACAATAACAATAACAATAAAATAATGTAACTAGTAACAATACCAATAAGAACAACAGTAATAGTCTAGCAATTATACAGAACTTAGAGGTTTGCAAAGTTCTGTACATAAAAATTAGCTCTTTTGATCTTCACAATAGCCCCATGAGGTAGGTGCTATTATTTTCTCCATTTTACAGATGTAGAAACTAAGAAAGGTTATGTGACTTGTCCTTGGGCACACAGCCAGCACACATCAGAAACAGTGTTTGAACTTGGGCCTTCATGACTCCAAGGCCAATACTTCATACACTAGACCGCCTGTTTCTACCGATGGAGTCACGAGCAACCATTGCATGCATTAGTCTCAGCATATTGCTTAGGACCCTCAGAGATTATCTTGTTTAGCATCATAAAACCAATAGACTCAGATATATATCTTGAATCCAGCTCTCTCTCTCAGAGGCCAGCTCCCTCTGAGGTCAGCATACTGCATCTTTTTCTTTACCACCCCAAAATGTGATATACTTGAAGAAAAACCCTAGGTGTGCAGTATAAACAATAGAGGAATGGAAGACCTGGGGAAGAAGACTTGAGGATGCAAGAAATCCCAATGGGGGAGGTCTTTTTTTAGTAGGGAAATTGTAACATTGTTTCTCTAAAGCAGTCTTAGCATCTCTTTGCTTGAATTTATAATTTTAACCTCTCCCTCCCACTCCACCAAGTATGGTCTGTTCAGTTTGAGTTTTCCTTTAAAGGCTACTGAAACAAGGATTCTTAACTTTTTATGTGTCATGGACTCCTTTGGCAATCTGGAGAAGCCTATTGACCCTTTCTCAGAATAGTGTTTTTAAATGTATAAAATAAAATACACAGGATTACAAAGGAATCTAGCTACGTAGAAATATAGTTATCAAATTTTTTTTTTAAGTTCATGGATGTAAAGTTAAGAACCTCTGACATGGCTGGAAGATATTATACTCTAGCATCAGGAAACATTTGTACTTTAATTTTTTGTAGAACTGATCAATAAAGTTCTATTATGATGCCACATTTTGTCATGCAGTCAATCTGGTGCATTTAAAAGCTACAGCAGAAGACCACAAGTCTTGGCATATCCTACCAAACTGGTGAGACTTCATATACAGTTCTGATGACAGAATTTGTTCTCCAAAAACCAGTCTACTTAAGTTCATTTATCACCAGAAGGTTGGCTGAGAAATGATGAATTCTTCTACTCCATCTATGTAATCAATTATTAAGTACCTACTATTTGCTTAATAAAGGCCTGTGTTCTGTATTGGGAATACCAAAAGAAAAAATGAAATGATGCCTGTCCTCAAAGAACTAGCATTCTAGCAAAAAGACAACTCTTGCACACTGAAGTATACACAAATACATACAAGGTAATATTTTTTTGGAGGGAGGCATTAGCAACTGGGAAGGGAGGATCAGGAAAATCATTAAGTTAAAAATGACATCTTACCTTAGTTTTAAAGAAAACCAGGGATTCTGGGTGTGGGGCTCCCTTCCTGCCTTCCACCCTTCTTCCTTTCTCCAAGCCCATGGGCAAATTCACATTACACAAAAATCACTTATGTGGAGTTTTGCAGAAAGATCTATTTATATAAAGTGAGACTTGTCAGTACAGAAAGAAAGAGAAGAGGACCCAGGGCATAGTCCTAGAGAATGGTCATTCCAAATGATTAATGAAGCAATGAATGATTGAAAAAATATTTATTTGGCTCTTACTATGCTCTAAGCACTGGAGATACAAATGGGAAAGCAAGATAGGCTTAACTTTCAGGAGATTCACATTCTAACAGGAAGAGACAGTATACATGGGAGTTTTAGCTGCATCTCAAATAGAAAGGTCCAGTAGCCCTTAAAGTGCAGATCATTTATCAGTAAGTGAAAAGGTAGCAATTTGCTGTTTGTGAATGGAGATGTAAATATTGGTAAAATAGAGATCTTTCAAACTACAGGAGGAAAGTGACGAGCTTGTAACTGCACCATCCACATCCTTGCACATACCCTGGTCAGTGGCCTATATTTATAAAGCCCTTTGCCTAGAACAGAAGTGTATTCATTGGATATGAAATAGGGATTACGTCTTTTAGTTTGGCCTCATTAGAATCATACTCTAACCAATTAATATATTTAGTCTAGACATGTCCATTTATAACATTTAAAAAAATTTTTTTTGTTTTGTTAAATATTTTCCAATTACATGTAAAAATTTTAATGATTATTTTAAAAAATCTTGAATTACAAATTCTCTCTCTCCCCCCAGAATTCATCAGTTCTCCCTCTGGAGATGGATAGCATTTTTCATCATGGGTCCTTTGGAATTGTCTTGAGTCATTGTCTTGATCAAAGTAACTAAATCTTTCACAGTTGATCACGCTTACAGTACAACTATTACTGTGTACAAAGTTCTTCTAGTTCTGCTTACTTCACTTTGCATGAGTTCAGTTTGCATAAGTCTTCTCAGGTTTTTCTGAAATCATCCTGCTTGTCATTTCTCATAACACAATAGTATTCCATCACAATTATACACTGCAACTTGTTCAGCCATTTCCCAATTGATGGGCATCCCCTAGATTTGTACTTTTTTGCCACCACAAAAAGAACTGGTATAAATATTTTTGTGCATATATGTCCTTTTCCTTTTTTCGATCTCTTTGGGATATAGACCTAATAGTGGTATTGCTGGATCAAAGGTTATATATAGTTTTATAGTCCATTGAGTGTAGTCCCAAATTGTTTTCCAGAATGGTTGGACCAGTTCACAACTCTACCAACAAAGCATTAGTGTTCCAATTTTTCCACATCCCTTCCAGCATTTAGGATTAACTTTATACTTTTTCTTAATTAAAGAAATTGGCTGAGGCATCTAGGTGGCACAATAGATAGAGCACCAGCCCTGGAGTCAGGAGGACCTGAGTTCAAATCCAGTCTCCAACACATACCCACTAACTGAGTGACTCTGGACAAGTCACTTAACCCCAACTGCTTCAATGAAAAAAAGAAAAGAAAAGAAAAGAAATTGGCTTCCTGCAGGGCAGTGAATTAACAGACCAGGGAATGTTCTTTTTTCTTTGAATACAAGGTATTTGCCTTCAAGTGTTCTCAGTTCCCCCTTCCCCATTTCTATTTGTAGGAATTTCATGATCCTTATTACAGAGTCTTCTCATCAATCTGAGTCTTTTGACTGGGATTTGAAAATAACCTCAGATTAAACTCAGCAATTATCAGCCCTTAACTAAGTACTTTATCCAGATAATGGATCCATTCAAATTTAACATATATTTATTACATTACTGTTATGTCCAGATCATTGTGCCTTATATAGGGGGAAAGCACAATTTACTCTCTGCCCTCATGGAGCTTATAGGCTACATTCACAAAAAGCATGCACCATTTTATCTAGTATAGTTAAATACATAAAGGAGATATGAACAAAGTGTTTTGAGGTCTAAGGGGATAATTCTTCAGATGAATTCTTGAGTAATACCTTTGGAGAAATGCCAATATGGGACTTAATTTAATTAACCATAATATCACATAATATCATCTGTAACCAAAAGCATCTCAGAGGCTTTACTATACATAGTGAATGCTTTTTGCAGTTGGGCTCTGGGAAGGAAATTTTCCACAACAACAGTAAACTCCTATGGCAAGCATCTACCTCCCTGGTTTAAACCTTTCTTGATATTAATAATCTTAAGTGTGTGTGTGTGTGTGTGTGTGTGTGTGGTGTGTGTGTGTGTGTGTGTGTATTTTGGCTAGGCATTGGGGTTAAGTGACTTGCCCAGGGTCACACAGCTAGTAAGTATCAAGGGTCTGAGGTGGGAAGGAAGAGGAAGAATGGGGAAAATTATTTCACATAAAAGAGGCTCATAAGGAAAATGAAAAGTTTTACAGTGGAGTGGAAAATGGTGGTGGCTGGGCAGGCAATGCTTGAACCACACTCACATCTAAATTGGTTCAAAAGGGGAAAATATATATACACACTCAACTGGTAATAGAAATCTGTCTTGTCCAACAAAGAAATAGAAGGGGAAGGGGCTAAGAAAAAGAGAAGGTGATAAAAGGAAAAGCAGATAAAAGAAGGCAGTGGTCAGAAACAAAATAGACTTTAGAGGAGGAACAGGATAAATAGAGAGAAGGATAAATAGAAAATAAGATAGAGGGAAATGCAGTTAGTAATCATAACTGTGAATATGAATGGGATGAATTCACTCATAAAATGGAATTGGATAGCAGAATGAGTTAGAAAGCTGAATCCAACAATATATTATTTACAAGAAACACACTTGACGGAGAAACACAGAGTCAAAATAAGGGGCTGGAGTGGAAGCTATTATGCTTCAGGTGAGGTAAAAACAGGCAATTGTAGCATTAATGATCTCAGACAAAGCAAAAACAAAAAGGGACCCAATTAAAAGGGATAAGCAGGTAAACTACATCTTGCTAAAAGGAACCATAGACAGTGAAGTAATATTAATAATAAGCATATATGCAAATGGCATAGCATTCAAATTCTTAAAGGAAAATTAAATGAGTTACAGGAGGAAATAGGTAGGAAAATTATAGTAATGGAGAACCCTCAACTTTCCCCCTCTCACAGTTAGATAAATCCAAACATAAAATAAATAAGAAAGAAAGCAAGGAAATGAATAGAATCTTAGAAAAGTTAAACATAATAGACCTCTGGAGAAAACTGAATGGGAATAGAAAGGAGCATACCTCTCACCCAGTTGTACATGGCACCTTCACAAAAACTGACCATATACAAGGGCATAAAAACCTCACAACCAAATGCAGAAATGATAAATGTACTCTTTTCAGATCATAATGTAATAAAAAATACATTTAATAAAAGGCTGTGGAAGAATATATGAAAAGCTAATTGGAAATGAAATAATCTAACCCTAAAGAGTGAGTGGGTCAAAGAAGAAATCATAGAAACAATATTTTCATTAAAGTGAATGGCAGCTTTGAGAAAACATTCTAAAATTTGTTAGATGCATCCAAAGCAATACTTGGGAAAACTTATATCTCTAAATGTGTACACCAATAGAAGAAAGAGCAGATCAATGAATTAAGCACAGAGTTAAAAAAATAGAATGAGAATAAATTTAAAACCCCCAACTAAACACCAAAATAGAAATCTTGAAAATCAAAGGAGCTATAAATAATATTGAAAGTTTAAAATGTACTTATAAATAAAACTAGGAGCTAGTTGTATGAAAAAAGTAAAATAGATAAAACATTAGTTAATTTGATTAAAAGAGAAGAAAGCCAAATTACTACTATCAAAAATGAAATGAAAAGCACGAATGCACCATCAATGAAGATGACATTATAGAAATTATTAGTAGTTATTTTGTTTAGTTATATGCCAGTAAAACTGAAAATCTAAGTGAAATGAATGAATATTCAAAAAAAATATGAACTTCCCAGAATAACAGAAGAGGAAATAGAGCTTAATTAAACGTATCTTGGAAAAATAAATTGAACAGGCCACCAATGAGTTCCTTAAAAAAAAATCCCTGGAACCAGATGGATTCACAGGAATTCTACCAAACATTTAAAGAACAATTAATCCCAATACTATATAATCTATTTTTTAAAAAAAGATAAAGAAGTCCTAATAAATTCTTTTGATAACACAAATGTGGTTTTGGTACCTAAACAGAAGACAGCAAAGATAGAGAAAGGAAACTATAGAACAATCTCCTTAATGAATACCAATAAAAAATTTTAAATAAGATACTACCAAAGAGATTGCAGCAATATATCACAAAGATTACGCACCAGGTAGGATTTATTCCAAGAATGCTGGGCTAATTCAATAGTAGGAAAACTATCAACATTATTGACCATATCAATAACAATAACACATATCAATAGAGATAAAACCTTTGACAAAATACAATACCCATTCCTATTGAAAATACCAGGAAGCATAGGAATCAATGGAGTCTTTCTTAAAATGATAAGTAGTATATATCTAAACCCAAGAGTAAGTACTATCTGTAATGGAGAAAAATTTGAAGACTTTCCAATAAGATTAAGAATGAGGCAAAGATGTCCACTATCACCACTGTTATTCAAAATTATACTAAAAATGTTGGCTGTAGCAATAGGGCAAGAAAAAAAGAAATTGAAGGAATAAAAATAAGCAGTGAGGAAATGAAATTGTGACTATTTTCAGATGATATGCATACTTAGAAAACCCTAGAGAATCAACTAAAAAACTGGTTAAAGCAATTAACAACTTCAGTAAAGTTGCAGGATATAAAGTGAACCCAAATAAATCATCAGCATTTCTACATATTACCAGAAAAACCCAGCAGGAAGAGATACAAGGAGAAATTCCAGTTAAAATAATGGTAGACAACATAAAATGCTTGGGAGTCTACCTGCTGAGATAAACTCAGAGATTATATGAACATAATTACAAAACACTTTTCACACAAATAAAGATAGATCTAAACAACTGGAGAAATATTACTTGCTCATGGGAGGGCTGAGCCGATATAATAAAAATGACAATTCTAGCCAAGTTAATTTACTTATTTAGTGCCACATCAATCAAACTACCAAATAATTATTTTATAGAGCTGGGAAAAAATAGTAACAAAATTTCTCTGGAAGAAGAAAAGGTCAATAATATCAAGGGAATCAACGGAAAAAATGTGAAAGAAGGTGACCTAGGAGTTCCAGGTTGCAAGCTATATTACAAAACAATAATCATCAAAACAACTGGTACTGGCTTAGAAATAAAGTAAGAGGTAAATCAGTGGAATGGATTAGGTATACAATGTATGGTAGTAAATTAACATAGTAACCTAATAGTTAATAAACCCATAGATGCAAGTTTTTTGGGGTAAGAACTCAACATTTGACAAAAATTGCTGGGAAAACTGGGACAACAGTTTGGCAGAAACTAGGTATAGAACAAATCCTCACTTGGTATACTAAGATAAGGTCAAAATGGATAAATGATTTATACCTAAAGGGTGACATCATAAGTAAATTAGGGGAGTATAGAAAAATGCACCTGTCATGTCTATGGATAAGGAAAGAGTTTATGACTAAATAAGAGATACAGGGGATTACAGGAAGTAAAATGGATAATTTTGATTACGTGGAATTAAAAAACTTTTACACAAATAAAACTAATGCAGCCAAAATTAGAAGGAAAACAGGAAACCAAGGGAAAAAATTTTATGGCAAGTTTCTCTAATAGAGGCCTCATTTCTGAAATATATTGGGAACTGCATCAAATTTATGAAAATAAGATCCATTCCATAGTTGATAAATGGTCAAAGGATATGAGCTTTTTAGAAGAAGAAATCAAAGCTATCAGTAGTCACAAGAAAAAATGTCCTAAATCACTACTAATTAGAGAAATGCAAATTAAAATCAGCAGTTGAGATATCACCTCCCATCTATTAGACTGGCTAACATGAAAGAAAAAGAAAAAGATAAATGCTGGAGAGAATGTGGAAAAATTGGGGCATTAATGAACTGTTGGTGGTGTTATGAACTTATGCAAACATTCTGGAGAATAATTCAAAACTGCAACCAAAAGACTATAAAACTGTGCACCCCCTTTGATTCTGCAATACCACTACTAGGTCTATATCCCAAAGAAATCAAAGAAAATGGAAAAGGACCTATTTATTTAAAAGAATTGTAATAGTTCTTTTTGTGGTGGCAAAGAATTAAAAATTGAGGCGATGCCCATCAATTAGGGAATGGCTAACAAGTTGTGATATATGATTCTGATGGAATACTATTGTGCTATAAGAAATAATGAACAGAATGGTTTCAGAAAAATCTGGGAAGACTTATGCAAAATGAACTAATGCAAAGTGAAGTAAGCAGAACCAGGAGAACGTTGTACATAGTAATAGTAGTATTGTAAGGATGATCAACTGTGACCTAGCTGCTCTGATTAAGACGATGACCCAAAATAATTCCAAAGGATCCATGATGAAAAATACTATCCACCTCCAGAGAAAGAATTAATTAACTCTATATGCAGCTTGAAGCATACTTTTAAAAAACTTTCTTCATATGCTGATTCATTTCCTTTGTTCTTTATTTTTTAGAAAAAAATTGATATCTGTTGTTTGTATAATATTTTCCAACTTATTCCTCCCAGTCCTCCCCCTAGCACCATCCCTTATAAAAAGAATACTTAATAAATAGGAAAACAAAAATCGGTTCATCAAAGCTTGATCAAAATTACACAACACTCATATTAGAAAACTTTTGCTATTGTACACTGTTAGTCACTGTGTATACAGTGAACCGTTTTGCATCCCAAGGCTTAGGAGTGCAGCACCCTCAAGATCTGGAAAATCTATGTAAAATTTTTTGGCTCTCCCTTTGTGCCAGAGAAGTCTGAATTATTATTGCATTAAAAGACATAATATGTTGATATTATACAATACTGTACATATATTTTATGTATTTCTGAGTTTCTGAACTTTTTTCCATGTTGTCTACCAGCCTTTGCATGTAGCCTGCTGGCCTTCACAAGTTGTCTGTGGCTACTGCAAAACTCCCAAAACATTTTCATTAATTTCTTATGCTGCCCCATGATATATCAAAACCACAATGGGGAAAATCATGATGTCAAAGGGATAACGGTATTGTTTTCCTGATTCTGTTCTTTCTTCTTGCATCAATTCATACAAGCCTTCCCTTATCTCCCTGTATTCTTCACATTCATCATGCCTTACAGAATGTTCATGCAACCATAATAGTTTAGCAATTCTTCAATCATTTGACATTACATTGTTTCTCATTCTTTGATACTATAAAAATGGCTGCTATAAGTATTTGAGACAATTTGATTCCTAACCCCTATCTTTGATCTTCTTAAAGTAAATGTTTAACAGTGTCTTCAAAGAGGAAAAAGGTATGGACATTTTAGTCACTTTCTTATCAAATTCCAGATCACAGTCTAGAAGAATTGAACTAATTCATAACTGTGAGTTACTGTTTTGTATTTGTTGTGTTAATGAGCCTTTTTCTGCATAGCTGGGATGGTCCTCTGACAGTAGAAGGAACCTGTCTCCAGGATCCTACTTGAAACGTTTCCAATAAGGTGAAACATACTCACACTCTGCTATTACAGCCTTTGGAAACTAGGGTCATCTCCACTCCACAATGAGGCACTGATGTATGATTTTGTGGAATGATGGGAGTCTACTAAAGGGAAACACAAAAATGTCATAAAGGGCATGAGGCAGCCAGGTGGCAGAGTTGGTAGAATATGGGACATGGAGTCAGAGAGACCTGACTTTGAATCTTGCTTGGGAAACTAGCTATATGTCCAACTCACTTAATTTCTCTCAATTTCAGTTTCCTCATCTGCAATGTGGGGATAATAATATGTCTACTTCACAGTTGTGGTGCTATCAAATAAGATAATATGCATAAGGTACTTTGCAAATCTCAAAACATTATATAAATAAGTTATTATTATGGAAGTTTAGACCTGGAAAAAAGTCTTTTATATCCCATAGTTATAACTACTAGCTGTTACTGATAAGGAAAATGAGGCAAGGAGTGTAAGTGATGTCCCTAAAATACAGCTAGTAAATCATAGAGCTAATATCCCAATCCATATGTCCAGGTTCACAGTTCAGTGCTCCTTGTATTATATCATGCTGCTTTTCCTTATAATAGGCTATATTATTGAATATATTAGCTGAAGGAATCAGTATGTGATATAACATTTTCAATGCTTTAAGTGTGAAAGTTGGAAAAAGAAAAAATTTGAAAAGTGTTCAAAATGAAGAATATTACCCTTTCTTTTTAGTAAATCTGGAGAAAATCATGGAGGACTTTCAGGCATAGCTGCTTTGACTTTTCCTATCATGGAACATGTCAGAGAAAATGGTATTCATTTCATTGGATAAGGAAAGTGAAGTCCCACAAACTCTATGTAAGATTAAAATAGGAAACTATTGATTTAAATGGTATGTAACATAACAATCAAATCTTATGGCCCAGGGCATAGTTTAAGTAAGATTGAAAATATATACCTTTAAGTTAAATATTAAGATGTCACTCAAATTATATCATTTTAAAGGATGATAAGATCAAGGGCCCTTAGAGGCTACACAGTCAGTGATAGGATCATAGACCTAGAGCTGGGAATACCATCCATGGTCATCTAATCTAAGCCTCTCATTTCATATATGAGTAAATTGAGTCCTAGAGAGGTTTAGAGATTTTCTAAAGGTCAGAACCAGGCTCTGAATCCAGGTCTTTGGACTCCAAATATAACATCCCTTCCATTATGCCTCCCTCCCCCAGTGACTATTGGAAATGAAGATTAACATGTATTGCTTGCAAATTTCATTCTTATTTGTGGAAAAGGATCATGTCTTCTATTACTTTCATATATTCCATAACCCCTATAATTTAATTCTAGGAACATTTAAAAACAGTGATTAATACTTGTAATTACATTAAATTTAAGCCCTAGAAAGTCATAACTAGCTAACATCCATAACAATTTCCACTAGTATAATGCAATATTTCTCATTCTGTTTCTACTAACAAAATAGCCATCATCAAAAAGATAGATCTTGACTGAAATTTTACTCATTAAAAATTAACAATATCTCATATACCAAATCTGGTACTTTAAAGAAATATATATATTTGAAAAATATGTGGTGATACTATACAGCTATCTGTAGCTCTAGCTCTAGTACTTTTTTTATCTCTAGGATAAAATACAAAATCCTCGGGCTGGCATTTAAAGCCCTACTCAATATGACTTCTACCTATCCTCCCAATATTATTCCATATAATTTCCCTTCATGCCCTCTTTGTTCCAGTCAAACCAACCTTCTGATTGTTCCTTATGCATGATGTTGCCTCTTCTGTCTTTGTGCCTTTGCCCAGATACATTGCCCCAACCTCACCCCATGGCCATTATGTTTTCCTTCCCTATGTCTTAATGGTGCAATTCCTTGCCTCCCTCAATATATAGCAGAGGCGCTAACTCCTACAGTAGATACTTCCTGATTCCCTTGCTTATTAACACTCTCTGCCTCTCAGAAGTTCTTAGCATTAAATTTTATATATTCTGTATTCAATTACACGAGAATCAAGGGTGTGCTGGAGTCAGCTCATACAGGCTCTTCAGAGCCATAGCTCAGTTTTCAGTGTATGCCTTTACATCCTGGAAATCAGCAAATATTTCACATAAGGGCTAGATTTCTTGTATTGTTTATTGTCTAGACTTAAGAAAAGGATGGGAAAATGTTAATAATGTAGATTAAACTTAAAAGTGAATCCTGATTTTTCTAGGAGCTGGTTGTTAAATATTTATCAGGATATGAGTGCATAAAGCTATTTTATTCCCCCCTCCCCAGGACAATATAAACTTCTTGAAGGCAAGGAGTATTTTATTTTTATCTTTGTATCCCCAGTATCTAGAATGCACATAGTAGGTGTTTAATAAAAATGTGCTACAGGGCAAATAATATTGACTCTGGAGTTAGAGGAACTGAATTCAAAACCTGCTTCAAACACTTAATACCTATACGATGGGTGGCAAATTATTTAACTTCCCTGGGCCTCAGTTTCCTCATTTGTAAAATGAGAGGGCCAGATACAATGGTTGCTGGGGTCCCTTTCAGCTTAAAATCTTTGATCTTGCGAATTGAATTGAGGGCTAGAGTTAGAGTCAGAAAGACCTAGCTTCAGATTTTGCGTCTTACACTAGCTATGTGATAGTAATTAAGTTACTTGATATCACTGATCCCTGAGCCTGAGGCAACTCTCTAAGACTATGTATTGCAGATAAGATATACAATACACACTTACACACATAGAAAAACAAATAGCTGGATATCTGTGCTACAGATCCATATGAATATATATAAAATTTGGAAATATACTAACTATAGCTATTCTTCAACCTACTATGTTGTCAACAGCAGAGGTACGGGCCAAACCCAGCCTGCAAAACTCCCAAGGGTGGGTTGAATCAGATTAAAATATAGTCAGGCAACATTTAACGAAATGGGCAACTAAGTGGTGCAGTGGATAGATAGATAGAGTGCCAGGACTGGAGTCAGGAAGACTTGTCTTCCTGAGTTCAAATCTGGCTTCAGACACTTACTAGCTATGGGATCTTGGGCAAGTTACTTAACCCTGTTTGCCTCAGTTTCCTCATCTGTAAAATGACCTGGAGAAGGAAATGACCAACCATTCCAGTATCAACAAAATAATTAAAACACAAAGGAACATAGATAATGTTAATTTGTAGTTTTCTAAATCAATATACTATCTACAGGGATCTGTTTCCATTGGAATTTAATACCACTGACCACAGCGGCCCAAAAGTCTAAGCACGGTCTTAAACTTTAATAGCTTAAAATGACTCAAAAGCTTTTGGAACATCCCTCACATAAGTATTTTGAAAAGGAGAGCCTGGATATGCCCACTCTTAAATTCCCTGGTAAATAAAGTAATGAAAGGGGGAAAGTTGTAGTGAGCTATATAAATCTAAATTTTCTTTCCAAGTTAATCATTCTGGAGCCTAAAACAAAACAAAACAAAACAAACAAACAAAAAAACTGGCTCTGACCAAAGTCTTCACCAGTCAGGGATGCCAAACTCAGTTCACACAAAGCAATTACAGTAAAAACCTGTGAGTTTTACAGCAGCTCAGGGAATACTTGACACATTTTCTTTTCCTCTATGTAAGAAACTTCTGTTGAGGCACCACTGTTTTCTCTCTATTTAACTGGAAAAAAATGAACTACCTGAAGAAAGGGCAACGATTCCTGTTTATTTTCTACACAAGCCTAGGCAGATAATTAAAAATCAAGCTCCCATAAGGGGTGGATGGAAATCATGGGAGTTGTAGGGGGTGGGGGTCTGTAAAAGGACACCGCCAACTTTACTGGACTGGCTCTTTCTTGGCATTTTCCTGCTAGTGAGAGTATAATCTGATTCAGAGCAGAAACATACAGTACAGTTAGCATTCAACTTTAATTGCAATGAGGTGACAACATACTGGGTAATGAGTTGTTTATGAGTTGTGGATGTGTTTACAATGAGTTGACAATGTGTTGGATAAAGTGTTCCTCTAAAGTTGTGGGTCTGTTTACAGTGAGCAGTGGGGGATGTTCATTAGTTGTCGATTTGTTTGTTTACATTGTTTTCTGATTTGCAATTGCTCCGAAACAAATTGCAGACTGATGAAGGATGATTGTTTGTGCGCCTTAATGATTTACTGGGGTAGCTTGTCTGAAAAAGTACTTAACTCTGTTTCATCTGTCAGTTTCCACTGCAAAAGCTCCTAGTCACAATAGTTTTATTAGCATAGCATGGACCATTTGTAAGAACATTATGCATTGAAGAAACCTCAGGACTTTGCTGTTCAGCCAGCGAATTTGGGCCAGCAGACCTGAACTGAATTCTTTCTGCTCCCTACGCACGTATGCCTTTTCATGTTATAACTCAGCTAATAGGATGTTCTCTAAACCCAAATTACAGAAATAATTCAACAAAGGCTTTGTAGCCAAGTTATATTCAAAAGCAGAGATCCTGCTGGTGCTTTCTATTCCTATGAAGGGACTTTAAAAAATGAAAAAATTAAATTGTGGAATAAATATAGAATTATATAATATTATCATCACCAGTGATGTAGGTGACATAATTGTATAGTGGAAAGAGACCTAGAACTGGAGACTGAAGACTGAGTTTGAATGCTGGCTATGCCACCCCTGTATGACCCTGTATAAATCACTTTACTTTTCTGATTCTTAATCTCCTCATTTATAAAATGAGAAGGGTGGATTAGATGATGTCTTATGTCCCTTGTAAATGTAAATTCTATGAATATTCTTTAAAGACCAGCAGATTTTATTATGTTCCTTGTATTGACAACTTGTATTAAGTCAAGGTATTCTATATTATGAGGAGACCAAATCATCATAGGTAGAGAAGGGCAGGCAAGTCTTTGGAGTGAGAAAAACCTGGATTCAAGTTCTGACTCTATTACATGAAGTCTCTAAGACTCTGGACAAATCACTTAACCTCTCAGTGCCCCATACAACTCTCAAAAATTTTAAATTATAGATAAATAGCTTTTCTGCTTTGGTGTAGGGAGTTTCCTCCCCAGGATTTCTCCAAACTTGTGGAATCACAGGACTGGACTATGAAAAAAAAAACACACTGCAATGATAAAATCTCTATATTATTTTCAATACCTCAAAGTTGCTTGTTTGTTTGGGTTTTTTTTGGTTGTTGTTTTGAGACTGGGTCTCCCTATCCTGCCCAGACTGGAAGTTCAATGGCCAATCATGACCCTATTCTAATACTCATCCGTACAAGATTTTAAGCTGCACCATTTTCCTGATCTGGGTTGTTCACCCTTCCTTAAGCAGCTTGGGGGTCTTTTTTTCTTGGGGGTTCATGATAATGATGCCAGACTTAGTTTTGACACTCAATCAGCTTTGACCTTACCACATCTCAGAACTTCCAAACTCAAGCAATCTATCTGCCTCAGCTTCACTAGCAGCAGGGTCTATAAGTGTGCATCACCATAACCTAGCCTCAATAATCTTAAATAACTTTTTTTCCTTGGGGAAAACATAGAAAAATCTGAAAAAAAGAACTCTATTTCTCCTCAAGATCTCCTAAGAATCCCTAAGAATCTACTATATTTTCCCTGTTACATGAAAGAAGTAACCAGCTCCCAACATCTTCATCCACACCATTTTTCTTTCTTGATTCTTTTATTACTTTAGGGAAGATGCTAAAAATAAAGTGATCCATCAGTCAGCCAATAAACCTTCATTAAGCACTTACTACATGGCAGGCACTGTGTGAAATGCTAGGGATAAAGAAATGCAAAAGATAGTCTCTGCTTTCGGAAGACTCACAGTTAAAGGGGGAGACAACACAAACAGCTCTATACAAACAATTGGAAATAGTCAATAGAAAGAAGAAAACTAGAATTAAGTCATAGTCAGAGTGGATAGGCTAAAGCTAACTGAGCAACCTAGCATCTTCAAAAGAAAGAGGATTAGCTAATGTGGCTAATTCTTGGTTTGTTAAAATTTAATTTTTTAAAAATCACAAAATAGGTTCCAGAACCAAAATGCTGAGGAATGTCATATAAAAATGAAGAAAACTCCATAACATATATACTACCATCTTTTCTCAAGGTTGTGTTAGGGTAAGTTGGGTGATAAGGCCCTTCCAATTTTCTAAAAAGGCCAATATGACCCCTTTCTGCGTGCTTGAGATTTTCAGCTGACAGAAAGGTACAGGATTCCATGATGTTAGAACTGGAAGCACCCTTGGAGATCATCTTATCAGGCTGCTTGATTGTATAGAATTAAGGAGCTGATGCCTTGATTTACCTAAAGTTACATAGCCTATAAATAGAAGCTAGGATTTCAACTCAAGTTATCTGCTATTTCCATTATATTATGGGAATTGGCTTTTTCCTGATTCTCTCAGTTAGAAGTGATTCCTCCTTCTTTGAATTTCTTAGAACACTATTTGACATCCTTTGCATTTAATTGTTTTCTAATGTGGCTCATACTTACTGCTTTGGATAGGATTGTAAGATGATAGATTTAGGGGTAGAAGGAGAAGAAGAGAGAAAGTGGTGAAATATAAAGAGGCAGAAAAGCCAAGAGAGCAATGAAGGATGATTGGCTTAGGCTTTTCCTCAGAATGAAAGTTCTGAGAGTAAGTCACCAATGAAAGAAGGGAGATGAAGGGATAATGGGATTTTACAGGGCAAGAAGGCCACAGACACTGAAGGATCTTGAAGGATAAGAAGGCAACTGAAGCATATTGGTGAAGTCCAAAAATTTGGAAAAAGAGCTGGAAAAGGAATAAAGGATGGCTGATGTGGGCCATTCCTGAAAATGAAGGTTCTAGGAAGGACTTGTCAATGGGAAAAGGGTGCAACAGGAGTGGAGGGAGAAATCGGCAGAGAACCTTCTGTCCTAAAATGGTTAGTTTAAGGGGGTTTGTGTGTTTTTTGGGGGGAGAAGATAAATATTTATATGTTTCTTACAAAGAGTTTATTTTTTTTTCTTTTTAAAATGGCCAGGGATGGTGGGAAGTGGTAAGAGGGAGAGAAAATAAATGCTTGTTAATTGAAAAACAAAACAAAACAAAAAACTTTGTTTTATCAGAATTAAGTGACTTGCCCAGGGTCACACAGTTAATAAGTGTCTAGGGTCGCATTTGAACTCAGGTCCTACTGACTCCAGGGCCGGTACTCTTTCCACTGTGACACTTAGTTGTCCCTAAAAAAAAAAAGTCTTTAAATAAACGTCCATTTCACTTTTATTTTTTTCATTCCCAAGGATGACTGGGGAGTAAACAGTTATATTATTGCTAAACATGTAACTCAAATGATCCTTATTACTTATTTGGATTTCAGGAACCAATCTGGTGCCTTACATTTATTTACTCTGATATTGCCTAAGAATACAAGTGAGAGAATAGAATATGAACTCCTGGCCTACCTCCTTCCCACTTGCTATGTTATCAAGACACTGGGAGCTTGGAAAAAAAAATAAAATGAAATAAAAACCTTGAGTATTTTTCAACATGCCACCCCTAAAGCAAACCTGGCATTGGGAACTGAAGATAAGGTAACAGGCAAAGCCCTGCTATGTTGCTTTCAGAAGATTGTGCTTACATATTCATGCTTTGAAAGGATTTCTGTCTTAGAAGCTTCTGTTCATCTAACCAGATACTTTGCAAGTAAAAATGCATGAAATTTAAACCTGCTTTTCACATGGCCATTTTTTATCGCCTACCATTTCAGCATTGTAACAGGGGTAGACACCTATAAATGTAGAATGTGATGGATTCAATTGCAATGCAGCCTGAATGCATATGGAGGTAGTATTTGCCCTTCAGTGCAAATCCATTTTTATGTCAAAGGGAATCCATTGAAATTAATAGGGTATTATCTAAGCACCACTGTAGATACAATGCAGGGCTTTCCAGTAAGACAGATTTTCTCTAAATAACATGCAAAATAAAAATGGTAGGGAGGAGTGAACTAATGTATTAAGAAATTATAAAAAAAAATTAATATCCTTAAAAAGGAAAGATGAGTGTTTTGGATGGCTGCTATGAAGAATCTGACAGGAGCAAGATCTATTGTCAATGCGAAGTGAATCACATTCAAAACCATAGAAAGAGTGGATTTGGACACAGGCATCTAGATTATTGGCAAAGTCATCAGAGATGGAGCCAAAATCTTTGTACATAGATTTGAGAATATACTTCGTAGATCAACAAAATAGAAGACTCGACATTTTCTCCAATACTCAGGGCTTCTGAAACCTCTCCAAAATAGGAATTATGCACAAATGATAAAAACAATTTCATGTATCTCCACAGTGTAGGACACCAAGAACCCAAAGAAGGTAAAAACACAATGAACTAACTACAGAGAAAGCCTTAGCTCCTAACTTGTGCTCATTTAGTACTCTGCCCCCCCCATCCCTACTGTCCTGGCACTAGGGCTGTATGAGATGACCCAGGTACTTTTAACAGAACTCAGATCTATACTTTGACCCCTCTCTCTTCCTCCCAGTGCCATAGGGATCCAAATGGCAAAAAGTTGCTCAGGCTTCAAAAGAAACAGAGTTCAGCCAGTGAATGGAGGAACAGAGGAAACAGGAAAAGGACATACATGTGACTGTTTGACCCACCCCACAACCTTGAGGGAAAGAGCCCAACATCCAAGTAGAGCCAATTCTGTCCCCCAAGAAGTCACTTGGGACAGAAACTAGGCTGGTGAACTATGAATTGCCTACCACGGGCAATTCAAGATGCTTTGAGATCTAACCCCTGCGCTATCAAAGGAGAGGGAGATAAAAAAAAGTGAGCAATAGAGGAAAATACAAGGAAAAGGCTGAAATTGCTAGGGATCTCAGGAGGAAGAAAATTCAGTTAAAGACCTTGAGCATAAGCAGATAAAGTAATAAAAAATATTAATAGCAGAAGGGATTATGGCCTTCAGATCAGATAAAATTCATATATCTACAAATAACTATTTCAAAACAAAGGAAAATAAAGCAACACCTGATGAGTTAGAGGATTCTGTGTATCCCCAAGAGAGTATGGAACCACAGTAGGATATTTTTGAATGGTTTACAAAAGAAATAAGAATTATGAAAGGGGCAGCTAAGTGGCACAGTGGATAGAGCACCAGCCCTGAATTCAGGAGGACCTAAGTTCAGATGCGGCCTCAGACATATAACATTTACTAGCTGTGTGACCCTGGGCAAGTCAGTTAACCCCATTGCCTAGCCAAAAAAAAAAAAGAAAGAATTATGAAAGCAGAATGTGTGATCTGCACAGCAGCAATAACTGTCAGAATAGAAAGATCTTGAATCCACAGCAAGTCTCACCATAGAAATAAAAGAAAAGATAATTGACTGAGAATGCAAATATATGGAAGTGAAAGATAATCTGGAAGAAGAAAAGCGAAAAGCAATAATATTGAAAGAAAGCATTATTTCCATACAAACAAAACAGAGTGATCTTGAAGACAGACTATAGATAGATGATTTAAAAATCATAGGGCTCCTAGAAGAAAAGTCAAAAGATCCAAACACCGTAATGTGAGAAATAATATAAGAAAACTGTCCAGAACTTCTAAACACAGAAAATAGCGCCAATCATAAGAATCCATAGGTTTTCTCCAGAGGATAGCTGCTTTGTCAGTGCAGAAATGGTCTGTGTGTACCATGGTTAGAGTTTAGTTCCCTTTGATTAAATCTGTTCTCTCTCATCTTTCTCCTGTCAACATTCCTTTCTAGTCTGAACCGATTTTCAGGAACTTTTTACCTTTTTGCAATTTTTTTCTTGCCACATGACCAGTATTTCTCAAAATTGACATGCCCTATCACTTTTCTCTTTTGCTTAAAAATGAAATGTTTGTTAATATCCTTTTTCTTTCTATAAATACTTTATTGATGCTGTGGCCTTGGAGTCGAAAGGACCAGGGTTCAAATCTGGCCTTAGACACTTGACACTTACTAGCTGTGTGACCCTGAACAAGTCACAGCCCCAATTGTCTCATCAAAAAGAAAAAAATTCTAAAAAACTTTTCAGTTGTGCTCCCTTCATCCCAAACTCTTCCCTGAAATGTAATGATACAGAAGGGTGAAATAAACTGAAACATTGACCATGTCTGACAGTATGTGCTTCATTTCAAGATTTAATAAGATAATGCATGTAGAGTGACTTGTATGCCTTAAAACACTAGCTAAATGTTAGCTATCATCATCATCATCATCATCATCATTGTTATTCACCTGTCTGCCACTTCCCTATTAAAAAGGTACAGTATAATACAATAATAACATTATTGCATTCATATGACACAATTTTTAAAAACTATTCTCCAGTTGATGGATGTCTACTTTCTTTTCAGTGTCTTACTACCCTTGAAATACTCTATAAATATTTTGGTGAGAGCTGCTATTAATATTTTGTTATATGTGGGGACTTTCCCTCTATCTTTGACCTCCTTGGAGGTAAATTCCCAAGAGTGGTATCATTGTGTGAAAGAATATGAGCAACTGAGTCCCTTGTCTTACAGAGTTCTAAATTGTCTCCCAATTTTGACCAATTCACAGATCTGCTCACATTTATTAGTGTGTCTCCCTTTCCATATACTCTCCAACCACTGGTTATTTCCATCTTTTATCATCTTTGCCAGTTCTCTGAGTGTGAAGGGAGTGACTTTCTCAATACCTCTTAATTATAGTGCCTCTCTTTGAATTTGTGGCATCAAGTCTTACCAAAGGAACAAAAGAAAGGACAACTGATTGGGAATGCTAATGCATGAAAGTGAATGAAAATCTGGAAGAAGAGAAACGAAATCCATTAACACTGTTGATTATAATCAACTCTGTTGATTATTTCCTATTTATTTTGTATATGGCATGTATGTACATAGTTGTTTGCATATTGTTTCCGCCATGAAATTGTGAGCTCCTCAAAGGCAGAGACTGTCTTTGGCCTTTCTTTGCATCCCCAGTGCTTAACACAGTACCTGGAATAAAATAAATGCTTAATAAATGCTTATTGACTAATGACCTAACAAACTTTAACTTGTATTTCTAATATTATTTGAATTTGGGGCAATTTCTTTTTTTTGATTTGACTTTCTTATTTTTAAAGTTATTCATATTCTTTGGCCACATCTATCGAGGAAAATCTCTTGGTTGTGTGCATTTTTATTAGTCCCCTATGTGCCTTATATCAAAGTTATTTGATGTGAAGCACCTGTCTCTTCTCCCATAGGATAACTTCTTTTGGTCTTTCATTCCTTTTCCTTCTCTTCCATTTTTTCCTACTCTCAAGAATATTCTGATCATGATGTATGTTTAAAAATATTTTTATTCTATTCTATAAAGATTTGAATTACAATTATTTAAAATCACCTTAAATGTGGTTTTAGTTAACTGGATTTCCTGAGGGAAATTTCCTTGACAGCAGAATTCTAAAAGAAGGAGAAGATGGTGCGTTATCGAAGGGCAAAAGCCATGCCACAACGGTCCAGAATATTCGGATCTTACCTACCTTCTATGATATTGTCAGAAGTTTTTTGGATGGTAGAACTCTGAAGTGAATGGGGAATATTTATTCAGCAGTGGCACAAAGTATCTTTACCTTTCTGTGGGAATATAATGAACATATTGATCTATCATTCTATGATTCCATATTTTTCATGGGATTTGATAACTCCTTTTTTGTCACGCATTTTCTGTGGTGAATAAAAAAAAGTGTTCTTATACCTTATACCCATAAAAAGTATTGAGTACTTTTTTTTTAAAGGGACCCTGTTACTTATATTTAGCGCAACTTGGACACTAACCTTATCTAAGCTTTATTCAAGAAATTCCCCCAGAGTACATGGGGTAGAACCATGAACCCAAAGAAACAGTCATCCCTTTGTGTCATGTTCCCAAATTTAGATCCAAATCCATGTGAGCCCATGGCTTAGGAGAGCCCTGAGCCACAAGTAACCTATGGATAAGGAAAGGAGGCCTAGGGAAGCTAAGTGACTTACCCTAAACTAATAAAGGCAGTATGCAACAAAGCCAAGAATCAATTCTGAACCTAAATGCCCAATGCAATATTCTTCTTACCCATATTATGCTACCCCTGGATTGATTCAAACATTATGGAAAACAATTTAGAATTATATAAAGAAGTGGCTAAGATGTCCACTGACCAAGAAATCCCACTGCTGGAAATATTTAATAATAATAATAGCCAACATTTATTTATATAGCTTTAAAATTTGCAAAGCATTTTACGTATGCTAAGTTGATTCTCACATCAACCCTGTGGTGTGTGTGTGATACTTGTCTCTATTTTACAGGTGAGGAAGCAGGCTGAAAATTGTTAAGGAACTTTGTTTAAGGAAGTAAAATATTTGAAGAAAGATCTAATATATACCCAAATATTTGTAGTAGCACTTTTGGAGGAAGCAAGGAACTGAAAGCAAAGTAGGGGTCAATTGATGGGTGTGTAGCAAAACAATACAGGGTACATGAATATCACAAAGAATTAAAAATGATCAGAAATGACAAATATGAGGGATTCCGGGAAACATGGGGAAACTTACATGATTTGATGTGAAAGAAACGTATAAACGGAAACAGAACCTATAGATGGAAAGAACACTAATATGTATAATTATGATGAGCAACCTTAGGCCCTGAGAATAGATACGTGCACCTTCCTTCCTTCATTAAAGAGGTGGGGGACTACGGGTTTGAAATGTGGCATAGGCTGTTAGACCTAGTTTCTATATTTGGCTGAACTTCTTTTTTTTTTTTAAGTCTTGGTTATAAGGGAAGAACCACTGAAAAAGGGAGAAAGGAGAGATATATAATTGGAAATGAATGTGATATAAAAACAAAAGGTATCAACAAATTTTTTTTAAAAGAATAATAAACTTTGCAGAAACAACCTATAAATCTAAATGATTGGTACAGGAGTAAGATTAGATTATTTATATAGAGCTATAAAGCAAGCCACAGAAATAACTGAATTGTAGAGTTCAAAAAGATCTGAGTGGACACCTAGTCCTATCTAGAATCAAAACAGAATTCTATTCACAAAATACTGAGCAAGAGGTTATGTTGTTCTGGCTTGAAGATTTCAGAGGAGGGGGAACACACTATCTCCTGAAGCAATCTATCCTTTCTTTCTTTCTTTTTTTTTTTAAATCATTCATTGTTTGAAAGTTTTTCCTTACACAAAACCTAAACATTCCTCTTTTCCATTTCCACCCGTTGCTCCTAGTTCTGACCTTTAGGGTCAAGCAGAATAAGTCTATTCCTCTTTCTAAAAATAAAGAAATAATAGAGAGACATGATTTTTTTGGTAGCTTCCTCAACAGTCACCAATAAACATCAACATAGTAATATTCAATAGCAGATACATGATGCAGTGAGCCAAGGTTTGAATTTGGAGTCAGGAGGATATGAGCTCAACGTCTGTCTCAGACATTTACTGTCTGTATGATGATGGGCAAGTCACTTACCCTTTCTCAGCTATGATTTCCTTATCTGTAAAATGGGTAGAATAACAGTGCCTACCTCGCAGGATTGTTGGGAGGCTCAAATTAAATAGCATCTGTAAGAGTACTTTGCATATTTTAAAGTTCTATATAAATACTAATATTACTATAAAAAGAAAAAAAGGCTTGTCTATTCCCTTTCATATATGCCAGTCCTTTAGATAATTAAAAGCAGGCATCACGCCTCCCGCCGAGTCTTTGTTTCTCCAAGCTCAAACTCCCTATTTCCTCCAACCAGTGTTCACAGATGGAGTTCAAAGGCCTTTGCCATACTGGGTGCCTACCTCTGGTTACTCTTCTTCTCAGTCTCCTTCTTTGAACAAATCTTTCCAAACATCCAAATCATATATTCTCAAGGAGATCTCCATTAAATTCCACATCAAGTGTATGTAATAGAATTTGTAGTATTTACAGAGTCAAATTGGAGCAATTCCTCAATTAGAAAGGAAGACCTTCCTCTTCCTCCTAACATTTACAGGGGTTATGTCAAATAACCAAGCAGAAACAAAGCCACATGGAATGAGAATTGGGAATTTGGCTTGAAGTAGAAGATTGCAATATCACAGAATTAGAGCTAGAAGTGACCTTAAAGATCACATAGTTCAACCCTCTCATTTTACAGAGAAGGAAACTGAGGCCCAGAGAGGTAATGTTAATTAGTCAAAGTCATAAAGGTAGTAAGACAGAGAGTCAGAATTTGAACCTGAGCTCTTTTTCTCCAGCTCCAGAGCTCTTTGCGTAATTGAGAGAACAAAGGAAAAGATCTGGAAGACAATATCGAAGTACAAAAGGGAAGATCTATATCTCTATCTGTAGAGATATAGATAGATCATTGGATAGATCTATATCATATACATATAGATCTATTGAAGTATATATATGTACATACATATATACGCATATGTGTATGTAAATGTGTGTGTGTGTGTGTATAAAATTCCTCCCTATCCTCTTTAAAATCAGCTTCTCTCTTTTCAGTGACTGTGACCTTTTAAGAAGTGAAAGAGCCCTTAAATGAAATACAGTATATTGAAGCAATTTATCAAAATGTCACGCAACAGTTGACGCCAACTGCTAACAAGATATTGTATTGCCTTCTCTAATTGGGTTGCACACCCAATTATGGATGTCTATAAATGCCTCTTTGATTGGCAGTTTGGGAGTAAACAGAAACCATTATATATGAGGTCATTTCACATAAATATTTGCAAAAGAGGGAAGGATATGAAATGAAGAACCTTCCAAGCAGAACTATTCAGGGATGGTCAAGATTGCCTGTTTTTCATGAATTTCTGTTTTATAGGAATGTTCCCCTTCCCCCACTGTCCTCCCCCCTCCACCCATGTGGATGATCTCCAGTAACTGCCCACAGTGCTTTACCTTCAGAAATGCTCTTGGCACACTATTTTACAAAAATAGGAAGTGCACTGGAAATTACTCATAAAGCATAAATACCACATGTCAAAGTCAGTGAGCTTTGGA
The DNA here is from genome assembly GCF_003287225.1 of Phascolarctos cinereus. NCBI lineage: Eukaryota > Metazoa > Chordata > Mammalia > Diprotodontia > Phascolarctidae > Phascolarctos > Phascolarctos cinereus. The sequence continues at coordinate 179,532,276 of NW_027555736.1, forward strand.
TGAACTATAAAGGGTTTCCATTATTTAGGTCTATGACAGTGAAGGAAACAGAAATATGCCGAGTAATATAAGACAACGGAACCAGGAAATTTACAGAAGGTTCAGTCTGTGAATTTGATTTAAAATGTTAGGTTACATTCAAACTAGTCCATTTAAGACATTAATGATGGATTGTGATAGTGATCTGGCCCAAGTCAGAAAGAGTAAAATGTCAGATTTCCCAAGGTTGCTCTACAAAGTAAGTATAATGAGTCCCTTTCCTTAATCTTTCCTGAAGCAAACTTTTGTCTGCTCAAAATTATGTGACCATGGAAGACAAAAGGACAATGCATTCCACAACTAACAGAGATGCTTCTCAGCAACAATTATCTTAAATATTAAATCAGCCATGCAAATTAGCCCAAGTACTCAGGCCCACGTCCCAAAATAATTAAGCTGGGCCAAAGCCAAGCCATGCTCTGAGAATTCTAATAAAAATTGAAATGATGCCTTAACAGAATTAGTCCTGATGCTGTTGAAACTCACTGGCAACAGATGCAACATCACCATGAAGCAGTCTGGTCAGATTAGGTCCCTTCCCCCAGAGGGCAGTAAGGGAACACTTAGACAGAAACAGCCAAAGTGACTTATGAATCCATAGGTACTCACTGAGCACCAAAGGAATTTTATTAAGTCATGTGTGGATCCTTATCTGGCTTTCTTCTGATCAGTACATTTAAAGGTAATTGGTGTCTGATTACCCTAGAATGGCACATTTGTAAAGGGTACAAGTTCACTTTATTTATTCTTGGGTATAAAACCATAAAATCTGTGAAGAACCTGGGAAAAGCCTCCAAACCACTGTCAATACGTACTTTGATACTTCAAGTTCAGTGTGAAGATGGGCACAGGCGAGGGTGGCAAAAAGTTTGTTGAAAAATATTGGTTCAGTTTTGAGAAATCAAAGAGGCCAAATGTTTATAAATTACTCAGAAGTTTCCCATCCATATATCAATCAAACAAATGAGCAATCAATAACCATTTATTAAGCACTTACTGTACTCCAGGCACTGGGCTGAATACTGGAAATGTAAAGACAAAAACAAAATAATCCTTGCCCCCAAATACCTTATATTCTTTTTTCAAAATGTAATTTGGTTTACTATAACCATAGTTTGGCATTGTATTAAAGAAAATTCTAAAGTCTTTCAAAGTTATTTTTCTCTATAATGTTATCATTGTACAGAATGTTCAAGGTGTTTCCATTCTAATGAGGGAGACACCACAAAAAAAATGTAGGTATTTACATGAACCATACAAAACAAACCCAAAGCAATCTTGGAAAGCAAGTCATATTTTCTTCCAAAAGAGAGGTGGAAGGCAATTGACATGGCTAGCACTGAAAAATTACAAATATGAAATTGGTTTAATCTTAGCAGATGGAGAAAGACTGGTTATCTATGTGAGAACTGTAGCTCAATCAGCTGTGTGCAGCCAAACCATCTCGTAAAGAAAAGGTCAATTTGAAATTAGAAGAAAGGATAAAAGCAAGAAGAAGATGTTGCAAACAATTATAACAGCTTCAACTGGACCTGTTCAAATGAGTCCTAAGTCCTTCAAAATGGGAGATGGGAAAAAAAGAAAAAAGATACTGAACTAGATCGTTATTTCTTTCAAAAGCTTAACTAATATGTAAAAACAGTTACAGCAACAAGGAAGCCAAAGGATCTCAGAGATCACTTTAGGCAAGCAGAGAGACACAATAGCCAAGGGTAACACTGGTTTGACCTTAAAATTCATATATGAAATACTACAGAGGAATGTGACAGATTAAGAATAATACTGTCTTATAAAATAACCAAAAACATTGAAAATGAAGATGAACCTATAGAAAATTTGATGTGAAACCCAACTGAGTCACATCATCCCACGAGATAAAACTTGAGGGATGGGTACAAAACTACATGGAAAATGGAATAGATATGAAAGTTTTCTACACTAATCTATTATTATTATCAATGATAGTGAAACAGGCATATTTAGATCCTAACAACTCAGTGAGCAAGTTGAAATGGAACATGATTGTTGTCCCTTGCTGTTGAAGAGGACCAAAATGACATCACTATGTTGGGATTAAGGTACAGTGTTTCCAACCGTGGCTGATCAGACTAATATGAACTGTGAAGAGTGTTGGGCCTGGGATCAGGAAGACCTGAGTTCAAATCCAGCCTTAGACACTTAATAGCTGTGCAACCCCAGACAAATCACTTAACATCTGTTTACCTCAGTTTCTTCATCTATAAAATGGGGATAATTACAGCATCAACTTCACAAAGTTGTTGTGAGGATCAAATAAGATTATATTTCTAAAGTTCTCAGCTTCATTCTTGGCACATAGTTGGATCTATATATGTGTTCCTTCCCTTCCTTTCCCCTTATGAATATGCTAAGATCATATATCTGATGTATGAGCACACATTTGTGCTATTTATTGCTGTTGTTGTTCAGTCATTTCAGCTGTGTTTGACTCCTTAGGACCCCATTTAGGATTTTCTTGGCAAAGATACTGGAGTGATTTGCCATTTCCTTCTCCAGCTCTTTTTACGGGTGAAGAAACTGAGGCAAACAGGATTAAGTGACTTGCCTAGGGTCACACAGTTAGTGCCTGAGGCCAGATTTGAATTCAGAAAATGAATTTTCCTGACTCCAGGCCCAGCACTCTATTGGGTTACTTAGTAGCCCCAATTATTATGTTAAGTAAGACCTAAAACAAGGACATTCACACTTGCCAAAGTTGGCTATTATATAAGATCCAAATGGAAGCGGAATTTCTCATAGGTCATTAGATCCTCCAGATGCTCCTGTTTGTAGCTAATACTGTATATCAAGTTTGTTATCAAGGCTTCTCCAGGAAGAAATCTAGCGATCAGCTTAACCATCCCTCAAGAACAGATAAGTAGATGGAAAATTTCAATTGTCTACATTATATTTTGGTGTTTGATGGCAAACTCTTTGAATCACTATGTTAAGGACAGGCCTTACAGATAGATAATTTCCATGTTAACTGAGAAGGCAGAGGAGAATAGCCATCGCATTTGAATTAGTAATTTTTTTTAAAAAATTATGTCCTTTTTCATCTTTTGTCTCTGGTAAAAGTTGGATTTATTTATTTTATAGTTCGTAGGTATCTCATTTAATCCAACTCTGATCTTGAATCACTGGGGTTAGCCTAAGTTAGGCAAACACACCCAGGTTATTAAAGTCCAAATGTATCCAAAGTAAATAGAAAGTGACTTTGGCAGGGGAATACCAGGTTGATCAGGAAAGGCAAGAGATGCCATTAAGATCAGCTTTGAAAGTTGCTGGAGATTTGAAGAGAGAGAAGTTCAGCTAGAGAGTATTCTCTTTGGGGCACGGGGCATAGGCTGTACAAAAGCAGAGCTGGAAGATGGAATGTTGTATACATGCAACAGCAATTGGGCCAGGGGTCAGGGATGAACATATGGGTTGGACAATCACCTGCATAAATGTGGTAGGGAAGTTGCAAGAGTGAATTAGATCAACAAAGGATGGAACGTAAACAGAAAAGAGGGCCATGTTTCTTTGAGGGAGTCATAGACAAGTTTAACCAAAAAGCTAGTCAAGGAGACAAAGTATGAATAATTGGAGAAGAGTGGAGGAATTCCAGAAGGCTGTATTGTTCTGAAGCCAAGGAAGAAGGAAGTGTTTGCAGCAGCATGCATGAGTTTAGGGGTTGAGATTTTGGGGACAGAAAATAATGTCAAAAGCTATAGATAGATCAAAGAGGATGACAATATCATGATGGATCAATCAGTGATTTAGAAATGGTCATTCAATTCCTAAGGAATACTATCCAACTCCAGAGAGAGAACTGATGAACTCTGAGTTCAGACTGAAGTACACTTTTTCATTTTTTCACTTTTTTTGCAATGTGACTAATATGGAAATATGTTTTGCATGACTTACATGTATGATTAATATATTGCTTGCTTTCTCGATTGGCTGAAGTGCTAGAGAGAGGGAGAATATTTGGTACTCAAAATTTTTAAAAAATAATGTGAAATTGAATAAATAATAAATAATTTTTAAAAAGAAATGGAGGTCATTGATAACTCTTGTGAGAGCAGTTTCTCAGTAGCACAGCTGAGAGGAAACTGAATTACAAGGACTTAAGAAAAAAGGGGGGAGGCAGCCAGGTGGCACAGTGGATAGAGCACTGGCCTTGGAGTCAGGAGGACCTGAGTTCAAATCCAGCCTCAGACACATAATACTTCCTAGCTGTGTGACTCTAGGCAAGTCACTTAACCCCAATTGCCTCACTAAAAAAATAAATAAATAGAAAATTCTGTTAAGAAAAAAGGGGGTATTGAGGCAGATAACTTTTTAAAAAAAAACTATAGCAGTGAAGTAGAGAGAGATGAGATAGTGACTTAATTGATTAGAAGGGTCAAGAATAGGATTTTTTTATGACTGAGGAAATCTGAGTATCTGCTTAGCAGGTAGATTGGAAAAAACCACTGGCAAAAGCAAGACAGAGAATTCGTAAGGTAGAGGGGATGACTGCTGAGTTAAGGCTCTGGAAAAGATGGAATGGAACAAAGGCCTAGGTGGAGAGTTTGGCTTCAATGAGCAATTCGTTGTTGTTGTTCAGCCATTTCAGTCGTGTCTGAGTCTTCATGAACCCGTTTGGGGTTTCCTTGGCAAAGATACTTGACAAAGATACAAAAAATTGACAAAGATGCCATTTCCCTCTCCAGCTCATTTTACAGAGGAGAAAACTGAGGCAAACAGGGTTAAGTGACTTACCAGAGGTCACATAGCTAGTAAGTATCTGAGGACAGATTTGAACTTAAGAAAATGAGTCTTCCTGACTGCAGGCCTGGCACTCTAACCATTGTACCACATAACTGCCCCCAATGAGCACTTACAATATTTCTATTCTAACTGAAGAGAGAGAGGGTAATGATGCTAAAGTCTGAGGAATAGAGTAAAGGAGTTAGAGAAGGTCTCAGTGGACGGCCTCATTTTTCTTAGTGAAGTGGGACATCTGCTCTAAGTGATAGAGCTGGGAATGGTGTTGGTGGTAAAAGGAGGGAAGAAAATAGAAGGACCAGACAATGTGTGGATTGTGATAAGGGTAGAGTAGAGGGGCTGACGAGTAGTAGGTGAGGATTCGACTGATGTTCTATATTGTAACTTTGCAACCTGAATGAAACAATTCTTGATGAAATCAGCTCAATTTTGTGATTTTTTTCTAGTAATACTCAGCAGGTATAGAAAAGAAGTAGAGAAACTACATAGTGAAGGTATGAAGGTTTACAGATTAGGCCTAGCAGGAGGTCAGGAGAACAAGACATACTAGGAGAGTCAAATCAAATCAAGCATTTTGTAAGCACTTACTATATGCCCTGGCATTGTGTTAAGAGCTAGGGGTATGAAGAAAGGCAAAAAACCCAAACCAAAAACCCTTCTCTCAAAGAGTTCACAGTTTAATGAGGGAAACATGTAAACAGCTATGTACAAATAAGAAATAGATAGGACAAATTGGAGATAAAATGAGAGGGAAGGTACTATGATAAAGGAAGGGCAGCTCACTGATCCTGGGATGGAATAGCTGGTAAGAAGCTGAAAGGTCAAACCATGAGGTCAAGGCTAGATATGCAGGCAACTGAAAAGACTGGGAACCGCTGGACTTCCTTTGGTCTTAAGCTTACAGTATTGTTGTGAGTTCCGAATGAAGCAAGATTCATACAATTCTTTGCCTAGAACACTGATGGCTAAGTATTCCAGCATCTTACAGCCAGTATGTGTCAAAGTCAGGACGAGGGTTTCCTCTTTCTGAAAACAGATTACCTATCCCCTATGGAACCTTCTAAGAATGACCAAAAGAATTATAGGAATCCACATTCAGAAGCACTCAGACCTGTCTCTGTTTGTATGGGATATTACTGAACACATTTTTGTGGGTTCTATGTTGCCATTATGGGCTGTTCTATTGCCAGCAATCTCTAGTTAGTTCTGGTTAGTTCATGTTTGATATTGGGATGAAATGTGTAATTCGCCATTCACCAGTTAAGTTTACTTTAATATGGCAAGGATCTGCAACCAGAAAATAGTTTCTCTGGGTACATCCATCAGGGTGAAGGACATGATGACTCCTGCGGTCTTTAGAAATCCATCAAGTCTAAGAGACTCTGTCTACCCTCAGCTGGGGTATTATATCCATTTAAGTGACCAGAAAGCTGTGTTAGGGAAGTCAGGACCAATAAAGTCCTGGGAATAGCTTTGTCTCCTTTTAAGGAAAGCTAATCACTAAGGTTTAGGGAAGGGGGAGAGACCTGTGACTCCCCACATTGTGGGTAGATAGAAAGAAGCTGCATCATGGAAACAATAGTTCTATCACATGTTTTTAAATTTATTTTTAAATGTCTCTGCAATGCTGTATTCAATGTGCATTCAGATCAGCATTATGGCATGTAACTAAGGTGCCAAATTAGAAAAACTTAAACTGTCTGGACACAGAAATCATCTCTATCTTCAAAAGAAGCTCTACCTCCCTCCTACTTGGAGTTTTTTTTTTCTATAAGGCAAATATTCATAATTGATTACCCCTCATTTTTATTCATGAGCCACATTGCACATGTCTAGGACTCTGGCAATATCTCTGTCACTATTAATGATGCTGTTGAAGTAGAATGTTTACTTTGTAAAATTCCATCGTTAACCTACGCTAACTGCGATCATTCAAGGAAGGAAAGCACTGGAAGAATGTCACTGGGGATACCAAGAGAATATCTGACAAAAGGGATTCTGGAATTAAATGGTCCTGTTTTCTGTTCTTTTTTTTTTATCTTTATTTCTTCCTTTTTAACCTTTTCTCATTCTGATGGCTATAATCACCCTGGATATCCACAGATGGGTATTATGTACACTTAGCTCTCTCCCTTCCTCCTATTTTCCCAGAGCATTTTGTCTGGATCTCTCCTTTGCCCTTAACACATAACATATTCACATGCTATCCTCCCCATTAGATTATAAACTCCTGAAAGGCAAGAGTTATGGGGTCTCCAATCTCTTCATTACCAGTAACTAGCACAGTACTTTGTGTATAGGATAAAGTTAATGAATAGGTTCATAGGAGAGAAATAGGGTCTGGATCTGTGATACTGACTGGTGTAGTGAACTTCTGAATGAGGAAAATCATTTTACCAGTGTAGGATGGCACCTTCCCTGCAATTTAGTCTTAAAGAGTTGCTTTAGAATACTCTAAGATGTTAAGTGACTTATCCAGGGTCACATAGCCAGCAAGTATCAGTGGGTGCCCTTGAACCCAGGTCTTCCTGGCTCTAAGACTGCCTTTTTATTCATTATTCCATGTTGTCTTTTAGGTTCATAAATTCATAAATATTTTCAGAATTCAATTCTCCACTCCATCGGGGGGAAAATAGCCTACAATATGAAATCACAAAAAAATCCGTCAGTCCTTTCTATTTGGTTATGGAATACATTTTAGGGGAATGTGAAGTTTAGTTTTTAATTCTATTTTGCTTCTGCAAATTTTAAAACGTGATCACACTCTCTGAACATACATCAACTGGACAGTGGGGAGAGATGGACAAATGTGTCAAGGGGAAGCTTTTCTTGGATGAGAAGGGACTAAAATCCTCCTCTTGACACTTAAAAGGATCACAAATATAGAGTGGGTAGGGACTTTGGAGGCCATTTAATACAATCCTCTTTCATTCTACAGACAAGGAAACTGAGCCCTCGAGAATTTAAGTGATTTGTCTGTGGTCACAGAGCTAGGGAGTGACAGAGCTGCTATTCAAACTCAAGTTTTCTGACTCCAAATCCAGAATTCTTCCTCCTATACCACACTATCTCATCACGACATGGTGGGGATCCTGGAATCTTGACATCTATGCCAGCTGACTACAAGCTCAGGAAGGTCCTGTCAAGCTAGAAAGGTTTTGAATACTTGGTCAGTGACAGATTGCATGTCTCTAGCATGTTGCTGATGATGATGTCACTGTTCAGTCATTTCAGTCATGTCCAATTTCTCATAACCTCCAACTGGGGTTTTCTTGCAGAGATTCTGAAGTGGTTTGACATCTCCTTCTTCAGCTCATTTTATAGGTTAGGAAACTGAGACTAAGTGACTTTCCCAAGGTCCCACAGCTAGTAACTGTCTGAGGCTAGATTTGAATTCAGATCATCCTGACTCCATGCCCAATGTACCATCCATTGTGCCATGTAGCTGCCTAGTATGAGGACAGTCCTACCTAAATATTGAAGAGTCTCAACCATTTAAACTGTCTACTGAGGTGTGGAGGAGTTTCCAGCTATGTTGGCAGAGGGTGCTCACATGGATAAAATCACAAATCTTTCAAAGTACCAGAATATTTCAGTAATGCAAATTATTATCTACTCCACATATATGAAAATACTTTCACACTGCCATGTAGCAGAGATCCCATTACTACAGTTATTACCCTCACTGGCATGGAACACAACTCACCCATGAGTTTTCATGTTGTGGAACTCTTGTTTGCCCATGTCCAACTATAAATCCTGCACAAGGCGTGCACTCAAGGCTCTGGAACCCATCTCTCTGTCTCTTAATGTTATTCCAATACAGCTCCTTTCAAGATAGCCTCACTGTTGCTATGGGACCACTTGCAACAAGCATTGGCATTTAATAGACTATGCCATTTAAGGAGAAGAGACAGACAGGATACAAGAGTGACAAAGGTGATGTGCGGTATAGAGTGCTGGACCAATCATAGACTTATCCTCTCCAAATTAAATATTCTCATTCAACAAAAACTGTGGCCCCAAAACAAAATTAGACTACCAGAAGACTTACTGTCAACAGATTAGAGTGCCTCTTCATGAGTGAATAGTTCATTGCTAACTTGGAGGGAAAGCTGAGACAACATATCCTTGGCAACACTGGAACAGAAAAGGAGTCAGCAGCTTCCAGAGATTTAGTGTACAGCAGCACATTTATTCATGTGGACCAGAACACTCACAAACATCAATTGACAAAAATGATGGGGAAATCCAGAAGCCGCTTAATGAAAAATGAGAACTCCACAAGGGTTTACCAGCAGGATACTTCATCCATCTCTAAGAAAGCAGTATTTAACTCTGAAAGTAAAGTACAAATGAAGCTTAGAGAAACAGAGAATTCTTGGCTCATTAAGAAGGCAGATGAGGGGCAGCTAGGTGGTACAGTGGGTGGAATACTGGCCCTGGAGTCAGGAGGACCTGAGTTCAAATCTGGCCTCAGACCAAATACTTGACACTTACTAGCTGTGTGACCCTGGGCAAGTCACTTAATTCCAATTGCCTTTAAAAAAAAAAGCAGATGAAAATGATAGCAACTATACAGACACATGCATATATGTATATAGTTATATATGTATGTGTGTGTGTGTATATACATATATATATACATATATATGTGTGTGTGTGTGTATATATATATATATATATATATATATATGTATATGTATACACATTATCTGTGTGGCCTCAGACAAATTACTTAGTGTCCCTAATCTTCTGTTTGTTCACATATAAACAACAAACACATGTGCATACATACATATGTTTATGTGTACATGCACATGCACGTATATACATATATGTCAGACTTGTGATATTTCTAACAGCATATAATCTATACAGTAGGTATTCTTCATCTACTACATGGAGTAGTATTTAAAGAGCTTTCAAGTACCTTAGGACAACAAGACTAGGATAACAGATTTAGAGGTAGAATGGATATTAGAAGTCATGTTGTCCAACCCCTTAATTTTACATATGAAGAAACCGAGCCCCAGAGACATTAAGTGACGTGCCTAAGCACACTGATGAGATTCAAATCCAGGTCATTGAATCTTATACCCACTATACCAAGAAAGGAACTGTCTACATATTTCTGCTCACAGGACATTTCCATGTAAATCAAATGTATGACGTAGGTTCATAACCTCCAGACACCTTCTGAAATTTACCTTCTCTGAAATTAAAAAAAAAATGTATTTGGGATATATTTTAAAATTTAACCTGCATTATTAAATTTTTCTCCGTTACTTTGTTGTCTAGAAATCAACAAAGAATAAACCAAACCCTGATGTTTAGCGATTGCTGATTTCTGAAATGTAAATGCTCACACTGAAAATTTAACATTTGACTCTTATGAGCAGGTTCAAGCTGGCTCCAGCACCCCCTTGCTTCTACTTGAGTTCAGGTTCCTGTCACTACGCAGCTGTGCTGTAACAATTGCCTCCTAATTAGTCTCCCTGCTTCAAATTTCATTTCAATACAACTGCCCAAATAACTCCCGCTCCTTGTGTGATGCCTAGTACATTGCAGGCAATTAATAAATGATTATCAGCTGACTGACTTTGGTTGAAACAGATGGTTTTTTAAAGAGTTTGAGGGGAATTACTCTATAACATTCTCCAATTTGAAGAACTTTTTCAATACATATCGGGAAGGTTTAAATACCTTACTATTAGGATGACTTGGCATAATTTGCATCATGTATAAAACTAAACTCTGCACTGTGGCCTCCCTTTCTGGCTATGTGATGGTGCCATTGTGGTGAGCAGAGAGGCTCAAGGAATTCAGTTTTGAGCTGTCTAACTGCTGGCTTGGATGAAAGATGAAAACAAAACAAAAAAAACCAAACAAGCTCTCATCTCTATAAGTTCATTCAGCATATATTGTATATAAGAGTAGACATTATTCCAAGTTTGCCTCACTAAACTGCCCTGCCTATATAATCAAACATTAAAGGCAGAAATATCTAGTCCAGTCCTCTCATTGCACAGATGAGGAAACTGAGGCCCAAGGAGATTAAAGTACTTGCTTTAGGTCACACAGGAAGAAAGTTGAAAGAAAAATGAAGATTTGAACTAAGGTCCTCTGGCTGGTAGGGCAAAATGCTCCCCATTGTACCTCATCGCTTTCTGAAACTCTCACCAAGTTTTAAAATATATTGAATTATGGCAAAGGTTGTGTTATTTACAGTGATTACATAATAATATCAGAGTCCAACTCACAATTATTCTGGGACTGATTGGTCAGTTTACAGGTAGCTAAGATATTCCCCCTCTCCACCATGCTCCCTTATTCATTTCAATGCTCACTTACTCCGGGGAAAGAGTAAAGATGTAAATATACCAGTAGAGAATTGCAGTGAGATTTTCTTCTGAATCTCCATGGCCACTTTCTATTTCAGCTATCATATCATGTCATTTTACTTCTCTTTGAACACAAGGGGAATTTGAGAGTAAAAAAAAAATCTTTCTTCATTACTATAGAATCTCCAGTGGCTTGGTATGTAATGAAGAAAACAGTGTGGTTGCCTCTACACTAGCAAAATCAGCAGTGACATTTTTACTGCTATGGAAAAACTCAAGCAATGTTTCCATTGGCATTTTCTCTGCCCTCCCTCAAATGTGGTATTATAGATTAGAAACAATCAATGTGTTTGTTGAAATGGAGCAAGCACCCACACTGTGTTAAGCTGTGCACAAATTACTAAGGTAGGGTTCAGACACACTGAAGAACAGGATCTCTGCTCCCTTAAAATTTATAATTTAGTTGGGGATACAAGTACATACTTCCCAAAGAAAAGGTTGAAAAGGGAGGACATTTACATTAGGACATAAAGAGGAATATATACTTATCTAGTGAAAACAGAAAAGAATTCTAGAGTAAGAAGGACTCTTAGGGATCATCTGGTCCTCCCACCCAATTTTACTGATGAATAAACTGAGGTCTAAAAAAATAAAGTGACTTGTTTAAGGTCACATAGCTAGTAAGGAGTTGAACCAGACCTCTGTACCAAAGTTCTTCCTTCCAAATCTAATGTTCTTTCCATTAATAATAGCTGCAATAACAGACAACATAAAAAGTCGAATGTTAGCTAGTATGTGGTTGGGGTTAATTAGGAAAGGGTCATAGATTGGTGTAGAAGGAACTCTAAGAAAGAATGGTATTTGCATAACTACAAAGAAAGGAGCAAGTAGGTTGTTTTCATCAGGATGGGGAAAAATTTAATTAATGTAGAATGTGTGTGAGGGAATAATGAAAAATAAGATGGAACAGTCAGTTGATGGAGGGTTCAGCAGAAGAGTTTATAATTAGCATTATAAACATTATGAACCTATTAACAGTTCTTGACCTAGGGAATAGCATGATGATCCTGACTTAAAGAAGATGCTATATGAGAAAGAGCATTGCATTTGGAATTGTGGGGACATGGTTACAAATTTGATCTTTGCCACTTATTTGCATGTGAACTTAAGGAAATCACTTAAGCTCTTTGGACCTCTGTTTCTTCGTCTTTAAAATATGGTGGATTAAATATTAGTTAAAAGTTCTGTAGCTCACTGGGAATATTTCTCTAAAAATCAGAAGGAGAAACACCATCTAGAGCCAGACATTCATTTATTCATTCATTCATTCATTCATTCATTCATTCAGTAAATGTTTATTAAGCACCCACTATGTATAAAATAAGACAACATGCCATAGCATATAAAAGGCCAGCTTCAGTTAAGAGGGTCTGAGTTCATATCACACTGGCTGTGTGACTGTGAGCATATCTCTTAACCTTTCAGTGTAGCCAGGCAGCTCCCTAGAACTCTATAGTGGTGGATGAGGATTCCTCATTGGTGAGTTCCCTGCAGAAACAAAATCATAGTCATAAACTAAAATACAGTGTGGAGTGTACTTTGGTAAAAGGTGTTATAAAAGCCCAGTCTATGATGGTGTCTATCGAGATGAAAGGAAGGGGAGAGCTGAGAAATTTCAGAGAAACTATTACTGGGATTAAGGGAAAGAGGAAGATTTAAATTCTCCCTCTGGTTCTTAAGTTTGGGAAACCAAGGAAATGATGATTGCACCTTTTTGTCAATGATGAGAACTTGGAAAAAGGTGAATAATTGCGGAGGGGAAAAGAAATCACTTCAGGTGTTTGGTATGCTGCAGTTCAGATGCTAGTAATATCCAGTGATGAAGGCGGCTGTAGATACAGGACGGAAGGAGACAGAGACAGAGACAGAGACAGAGACGCAGAAAGAGACAGACAGAAACACAGAGACAGAGAGACTAGGAGAGAGAAAGAGAGAGAGATAGAAAGAGAGAGAAATCTGTTTATCCACACACACATATGTCTGTGTGTGTGTGTGTGTGTGTGTGTGTGTGTGTGTGTGTGTGTATGAATAGAATGCATGAAAGAAAAAGTTGATTCCAGAGCCAGGTCAAGGAATTTATATGCCTTGGGTAAGGTTTGAAAATTGTGACCAATCACCCTCCAGGTTTTGAAAACTTTGTTTTCGTGTGTTGGTCAAAAAAAAAAATTATGTGGGGGATGTCTTTGGATTCATGCATGAATTGTATTTAAGTGAGGCAGAGTTGCACAAAGTTGTCCTCACTCTCTCCTCCAGAGTCATCATACTGCAGTGGCAAGATAAAGTCAGGATGACTGGTAATGACCTGGAATGCAGTGGATGACCTTGGTGTCTTTGATGCCTAACCACTCTAAGCACTCCACGGCACCTGCTTCAGCCACTTTCATGTCTGTTGGAACAAATTGTTCTTATCCACCCATTCTGCCCAGGGAAGTCTTCACGTACTTGAGTTAGACACCACCCCTCCCCTCAAATCACCGAAGGGTTTGAGACCCCTTGGTTTCCCTCAATGTGGTTTAGCCCATCTGCCGAAATGGTTTATCAGGGTATGGCTGCTGCGTATGCTACAGCTTCTTAGAGCCACAGGTAAGAATTGGGTGGATCAAGTGGATAACAAAGGTAGAAAGCAGCCCTGAAAAGATCTCAGTAAAGGTACTATCTTCCCTGAACACACCCTACACCCCTTTTATGTTTTACTGTTCAATGGAGATTCTGAGTCTTCACTGAAACATATACTATGTTCCTTGAAACAAAAGAAAGAACTGCATTCCACAGAAAGATAACTTTAACAGTATAAAACTATGAACATTTATAAAAATTAATGTTAAAAAGCATCCTTCTGGGCTGTGATATTACAATATTACAGTAATACATCTTGCAGAATTGTGAGTTGTGCTAAGAAAATGACTGAAATGTCCTATATCCCTTGACCTAGAGATCCCACTGCTATACATACCTCACAGATGTCAGTGATAAAAAATCCCATATGCACTCAAATATTCATGGCAGTACTTTTTTTTTGAATTTCAGCAAATAACTGGAACAAAACAAGTGTCTATAAATTGAAGAATGACTGAGTAAATCATGGTACAGGAATGTTATAAGGAATGGTGAATATTAAAAAATATATATATTGAGAAGCATGGAAAAACTTACCTGAACTGCTACAAAGTAAACTAAGTAGAACCAGGAAAATATTATACCCAGTGACTAAAGGATAATAAACATGGAAAGCTACCAAATCATAATGGCCAAACTTGCCCCTAAAGAAAAGATATGACAATGCAGCTCTTCTCTTCTTTTTCAGAGGTAGAGGACTATGAGTGTGGATTATTACATATAACATTGGTTTTAGCAGATACATTGGTTAGTTTTGCCTAACTTTTTCCTCTCTTCTTTTTGTTCTTTGTTATAAGAGATGGCACTCTTGAAAAGGAAAAATGAGAGAAGTGACATATTGGGAAACAAAAATGAAATCAAACCAACCAAAGTATACCAATGAAAACTGAAGTTTTTAAAAGGCTCCCTCTCCAGTACCCCATGTTATGCCTTAAGTGGCTGCCTACTTGGCCTGTACCTCATCTCAGCGTTGCTTGAGACAAAGTGTGTGCATAACCAAAGGGTCAGAGGATTATAGGATCATAGATTTAGAGTTGGAAGAGATCACTGAAATTTTAGAATCCAGGGGCAGCTAGGTGGTGCAGTGGACAGAGCACCGGCCCTGAAGTCAGGAGGACCTGAGTTCAAATCCGGCCTCAGACACATAATATTTCCTAGCTGTGTGACTCTGGGCAAGTCACTTAACCCCAACTGCCTTACAAAAAAAAAAAGGAAAAAAAAAGAAATTTTAGAATCCAACCCCTTCATTTTCTAGAAGGACCAGAGAGAACCAGTAAGGTCAAATAAATGGCTGAGGGTCACATTACTAATAAATGGCGGGATTCAAACCTGGGTCTTCTGATTCCAAGTCCAGCCCTTTATCTATCTACATGTGAAAAAGAAAAAGAAAAAGAATTATTAGAAGAGAGAAGTAGCAGTCGAAACTATAGAACTAGTATATTTTTTTTAAAAGCCTCATAGAAACCAAAGGGTGGAACATTTTATTTATTATAGGATCATAGACCTTAGGGATGGAAGGGACATTTGAAATCACCTAGTCCAACATCCTCATTTTGTAGATCAGAAAAGTGAGATGATTTGTCCAAGGTCACAGATAAAAACCGGATAAATCAGGATTTGAACCCAGTTCCTCTAATGTTAAAGTTAGGACTCTTCCTATAACACCAGGACCACCTTTAAGAAAGCATTTAGCTTAGTATTTGACACATAGTAGGTGCTTAATAAATGCTTATCGATTTATTAAAATTTAAGAAAGGATAAAGAAGATGTAATAGTTCAAATGCCCCTTGAAAATTCAAGAAAGGATAACAGGAAGGAGACTATTAATTTCCCAAAACTGAAATGCAAATCTGTGTCCTCCCTATTTCTTAACTCACCTAGAATAGTGTCAGGCACACATGGCTGCTTTAAAAATACTACATTCATTAAACAGAATTAAGTTCACAAGATAGTTTCTTAGCCAATCTGTCATCATGGTATTAAATAGAGGATTATATACTCAGAATCCTATATGAATTTCATATGTAAGCAATCATGTTGTCTTGGATACTAATAAATTCATAAATATTTTTCCTCATTGGAATTAAGAAATTTGGCATATTAGGACCAGACTCTAATTTGAGAGTATGAAATGTAATCAGTGGCCATAAAACTGAGAACTATAACATACAGTTCCATTGGCTCTATTAAATGTTTCATTATGATGATATCAATTGTCATGCACTTATTTTGGTTTTCGATAAGACAGATATTTATGGTTCTGTCTTTGATTTTTTTTTTATTGGATCACACTTTGGAACACATACGGCCTTTTTGTTGCTAGAAAAAAAATCCTGCCAGTATGCAGTTGAGATGCCTTTCCCGTCTTTAATCAAAGAATGTTTATTTTGTATTCTGCTTTCCGCTTTGTTTCTGCTCTCAACTTTAGGCTTCCCAGAACTATTTTGCCATATATAGCAATGCAGATGTAAGTGAACTTCGTTAGAGAACATCAAAGACCATATTAAGAAGCCAAGTGATGTCATATTATTATTCAGCATACAAAATAAGCCCCTATTGTGAAGGACACTGATTATGACTGCTATGTCAATGAAAGCAGTATGGAGAAATTAATGAGTATCACTGTCTACAATATGGAAAATAGACTCACTGCAAGGCTAGAATATAACTTGTTCCCAGTCAGGTCAAATTAAGACCTGATACATGCATCTAAATGTTCGTTATACTGTGATGGGAAGAAGCCCAGTTACATGCTTCTGAATTTATTAGGTGTAAATGTCAAACTCCTAACATTCTATTAAAAATAGTTATGGGGGAGTTAAACCATGAGCCACCCAGGATACAAAGGCCCATATGCACTGTCTGAGTGCCCCCTTATTCACTGGCATCTGGAAACTTAGTCACCCTTCCTTACATTGTCTACTATTCATAGGTGTGTGGAATTTTAGCGCTGGAAGGGGCCTTTGAGATCAGAGTGTCTGATCTGATGAGGAAACCGACTTTCCCAAGGTTACAGAGTACAGGAAAGTTACCAACTTTTGTGTTAGTACTTCCTTATGTCACTATGTATACATACATATATACACATACTTTTTTTGGAAATGGGAAAATAAGGCACTTTTTGAACTTCAGCTGACAACATGAGACAGTTATAAAATATATGATATTCTGTAGGTCCCAGATGGCTTAGAGGGTAGATTGCATACCACAAGTACTAAATGCAGCTCCACTGAATTATATAGAATGGGGAAACATAGCCTGGCCTTCTTGCTCCAATTTGAAAGGTTTTTTGGCTCTACCATCCCTGATTAACTCAAATGGCTTCTTGATGGTCTTTGCCGTAATGCTCTATTTACCTGCTCTCCTCTCAATTTTTGTGTGTATATGTATATGTATATGTATATGTATATGTGTATGTATATGTGTATGTGTATGTGTATGTGTATGTGTATGTGTATGTGTATGTGTATGTGTATGTGTATGTGTATGTGTATGTGTATGTGTATATGTATATGTATATGTATATGTATGTGTATGTGTATGTGTATATGTGTGTATACATATACATATATATAATTTGATATGTCCGTTTCATTGAAAAGTCTCCACATCAACTCTCTAAGATTGCTTAAATAACAGATTAAAAAATAAACTGTATTTATTTTATTTTATAATGAAGTTCCATTTATTTCTACATTAAAATGAATTTTATTGATATTTCATTTTATACCATCTTAATTTTTTGGGGGGGAAGGAACCTCTTCCTCCTCTCTTTGTGATAAAGAAAAATAAGTAAGTCTACTGGCCACAGTAGAATACAATGTCTACAGTATCTGCCCTAATAGTTTCTCTTCTTTTTGCTATAAAGAGGGAGGCTTATTCATTATCTTTTTTGGGAGGACCAGGCTTGGTCTTTTCAATTTTCAAGTTCAGTTTCCTTGGAATGATCTTTTTATTTACACTGCTTCAATCATCGTGTGCATGTTTATCTTGGTTTTGTTTATTTTGCTTTGCATCCATTCATGCAAATCTTCCCATGGTTTTTTTTTTCTGAATTCCTCAAATTCATCATTTCTTACTGTATAATAATATCCTGTTCCCTTCAAATAACGTAGTTATTTCAGCCACTCCCCATTGTTGTTACACACCATTCTATGTGCTTTGCTGTGTGTGTTGTGGTTCATGTGCATCTACTTTGTCTCCTGTTGTTTACTACCACCAAGAATGTCTATATAAATATTTTGACATATTTTGAATTCTTTGGGGGTATGCCCAGTAATAGAATCACTGGTAAAAATATATGGAAATTGAAATATTTTTATTATATAATTAAAAATTGAGAATCAAGAATTGTTGGGCCAATTCACAGCTGTACCATGAGTATATTAATGTGTTTATCTTCTCAGAGTACTTCTAACACTGACTTCTCCTGGGAGGGCTTCAGTTATAATTTCAAGTTTAGAAGAGGTAAGATAAATCATAAAGTTGTTTTAATTTGTATTTATCTTACTATTAATTTGGGGCATGTTTTCATATGGCCATTTTTAGTTTCCAAGGCTCTTGAAAACTGCAGATCCTTTAATCAATAACTTGAGGAATAGTTTTTCATGTTATACATTTATAATTCCCTACATATCTTAGATATCAGAGTTCTATCACTGAGATATGAATAAAAAATTCTCACTTGACAATTTCTCTTCTAACTTCATTGATTCTATCTGTATGACAACTTTGAAATTTATATAATGAAGACTGTCTTGTTATTGATGATCTTCTCTATATTTTGCTTAAGCATTCCTGTCCCCCCTCTCAAGTAATAGTTGAGAAAAGCAAGACATCTCCATTTGTCGTCTTTGGGTTTTCTTTTTACTGATACAAGCTTTCATATTCAGGTAGCAGGTCCATTTTAGGCTGATTGTAGGGTATGGTCTAAGATGTTGGTACAAATCTAATTTCTGCTAAACTGCTTTTACATTTTAGTAAGATTCTGTCCCCAAAGGCAATGCTTTTGTTCTTGGGTTTATCAAAAGTGAGACTGCCATTTTCTATTGCTTCTATTTAAGCCATTATTATATTTTAATTAATTTAAGTTGTATCATCAGTTTTATTTTGTTGTGAAAGCCCAACCATGAAAAGCCTAAGGAACCCCCTGTCTGTGGGAAGACGTGTTGCCAGAGGTAGAAATACTAAGAGAAATGGGTCTGTAATAATAACAAAAACAATTTATGTAGTACTTCAAGATTTGCAGAGTGTTTTATAAATATTAACTCATTTTATCCTTACAACAATTCTGAGAGGCAGGTGCTATTATTATTACCCCCATTTGACAGATAAGGAAATGGAGGATGATTGAGGTTAAGTGTTTTGCCCACGGTCACATAGCCAGTGAGATTTGTCTGCTTTCAGGTCTAGTGCTTGATGCGGTCTTTCAATTTTCCTCTTTTTGTCATTGATATGTTTACTGCATGTTGAGGGGCATTTCTCTTCATCATTTGGTGAGGTAGAGAAACTGAGTCTTAGGTTACCTCTTTGTCTCCTGTCCTCTCAGGATTTCCCACCCCTAACTGGTTTTAGTGACCTTTGGCTTTCCATATTGACAGTACTTCAGCTATTTCCAGACTGTCTGCTCTTCTGATGAAGTCCTCCTGTTTGACCTTGTTCCTTGAGTGCTTCGAACCTAATCACAACCCAGATGTTACCTATTTTCTTTTCTCTTTTGGCATCACCTTCAATAAAAGGCACAAAATCTCTTTGGCATCTAAAGTCTCTGACTTCACAATTTCATTTCTATTTTCTACTTTTGTCTGGAAGTCCAAGGTGAATATGTGTATTTGGTAACAACTTTCATTTTAAAAACTAAATTGATAGCACAGGAAGAAACACACCCACATTCATCTCTTTTATTGCTCTGCAATATTGAGTACAAACTACTCTAATTTAAGGAATTAATAGGTACTCTGAGGCTTAAAACTTTCTCAAGTGTCTAACCCATTGTGTGATCACTGTAGCCAAATCTAAGGAATTCTCAGAAGTCATTTGGAATCACAAATATGGAGAATTTTAAAGGTGGAAGGTAAAGATCAGCTAATTCAATTCCTTCATTTTTTTTTTTAGGCAACTGGGGTTAAGTGACTTGCCCAGGGTCACACAGCTAATAAGTGTCAAGTGTTTGGTCTGAGGCTGGATTTGAACTCAGGTCCTCCTGACGTCAGGGCCAGTGCTCTATCCACTGAGCCACCTAGCTGCCCCCAAATTCTTCATTTTATAGCTGAAGAAACTGAGCCCCCGTGGCATCTTAGTCACAACAACCCACATCTCCCAGAATTTGGATGCCCTTTTCTACTGCTTTCCCTTTACCTCAACACTACCTACTATAATAATTTTATTTGACCTAAAAATTAAAACAGTTATGTTCACAGTTCTGCTCCTCCCCCTGCCTATTCTGACCTTTTATTGGTACTCCCTGTGTCAATAGATTGAGAAAACACAAATTAGAATTCATAGCCAGCAGAGAAGCTCATGAAAATTCTGTGGAAAGGGAAGAGAAAGTGGAGAATGGATATTTTAGAATCATAGATGAAGAACTGGAAGAGAGCAATTTTCCTATTGTGCAGATGAAAATACTCAGGGAGATTTGGCAACTTGTCCAAAGTTGTAGTGGGATTTGAACCCAGGTCATGTGATTACAGAATCAGTGCTTGACATATTCCAGTTCTCTTAGCCCAGGGGTGGGGAACCTGTGGCCTTGAGGCCACATGTGGCCCTCTAGGTCTTCAGGTATAGCCCTTTAACTAAATCCAGACTTCAGAGAACAAGGTTTGTTTCTGAAGTTCATGACTTTGTGAAGTTTGGATTGAGTCAAAGGGCCACACTTGAGGACCTAGAGGCCACAGGTTCCCCACCCCTGTTTAGCCTCTGGCTCTTTCATGACCAACTCAATAAGTATTTAAAATAACTTTTGGAGTTTCAGATTGCCTCTACCAGAGAGAGATACTGCAGACTAAACTTTATGGAGGGGTTTAATTATGAGATGGCAAGGGGTCTGAAGAAAAGTCCTAGATTTACCAGAAGTTCAGTTTTTACATTAACAAAAGAAAGTCCACATTACTAGTCATGGTAAATATTTAAGAAAAGAAGCACCTTAATTCTAGTTCCATTTGTCCAGTGTATCTATAGATCTCTCACTCAAAGGATGGCCATAGGCTCTATGTCTCTAAAAGACATAAAGTACTGAAACAATACCACCACAAAAAAAAATGTCAGCCCCTGGGAAATGTCAGGATAGCTCAGATCCTTAGAGGTCACTGTATCTAAACTCTCGACTTGCAAACCTCTTTAACACTGCCCTTGCCTTTCACTGGGGGAATTTTTCCTTCAGTTCCTTCCTGCCTTTAAAAGACTGACACCTCCCTTTCAAACACTGTCACCTGCAGCCTGATGACACTTGGTTTGGCCCACCCATGAATAGCATCTTGTCGGAATGCTTCTAGTTTTTCTCTAAGAAATGTGAAACCTTTTGGAAAGCTGTGGTGTTGAGGGCCTCAGATAATGGCTGAAAATTCCAGAGTTGATTTAAAATATATATGGGCAGAATCTTAAGAGATGCAACTTCTATTAATAATCATCATCCCTTTGGGGGCATGTGCACTCCAACCTGAAAGCAATCATATGTATGCATGTATATGTATATCTCTATATATACATATGTATATGCATATATGTACACGTATAAATGACAATATATTTATATGTATGTGTGTAAGGTTCCTGTATATGTGTGTGCATGTATTTGGCAACTTAATATCTTAACCTTCCTGATGAATTATAATGGTCAATATGAATATTCTGACAAAGAATTATTTGTAAGCTGTCAATTATCCCTTTTTTATTTCTTGTGACAGGCAGTTTTATAAATAGCCCAAATTTTTCCTCAAGAATCTAATGTTAGATTGATAATTCCCAAACAACCTAGGTATGTTAGTTGATCTATAGATACTGACTCCCTGAAAAGCAGTCATTTCCCAAGCCTCTCTCGGGCCTAATTAGTGGATATTTCTGTATCTTTCATTGCTCCACAGAATAGCCACCAGGTCTAGAATAATGTGTTGTCAGACGTAACTTCTGTTCCCGGATCAGGTAACTGGTCACATCCTCAATATGATAAAGACAGAATCATAGAATTGGAAGAGATTATCTGTTACCATCACCTCTGTTTATAGATGGGGAAATTCAGACCCAGAGAGATTGACAATGGGATGTTTGGGAAAGGATATTGGTCTAGGAGTCAGTGGAGACTTGTATTTGAATTCGTTTTTAAACCTATCTGTATACCTTAGCTAAACAGGTCACTCAACCAGGAGTATGCTGGAGCCAGCTCCTCTGTTTGTGAAATTTTCAGTGTAAACTTTCTCATCTCTGAAACTGGCAAATCCTCCGAATCAGAGCTTGATTTTGATGTTTTGTCAACTGTCTAGTTTTAAGAAAGTGACAGGAAAACGTTAATAACACAGATTTAACTTAAAAGCATGTCTTGTCTTTTCAGAGATCCAGTTGTTAAGTATTTGCCTTAACCTCTCTGAGCCTCATTTGCACATGTAAGACATGTACAATTGGAAAAGGAGATGGACCAACTAGCCTTGTAGTTTTGTAGCAAGAATGGGCACTGATGTGAAAAGAACCAGAAGGATTGTCCAAGGCATCACATAGATCCTAGGCAGAAGATTTCTTTTATTTACAGAAAAGGATCATAAAACATAAGAAAGTCTGAATGGTTGATAATCTGCGTGAGTGGAGGGAGTATGGAATGGAAGTTCCTTGATGGCAAGAAATGTTAATTTTTGTCTTTCTAGTCCCTGCAACTTATACAATGCCTGATACCCATAGGCACTTAATAAGTATTTGTTGATTGATTAATTGATTGATTGAATACCCATATTGGTGAGATCAATGACTTGTTGAAGTGATAAAGTTTAAGTAGTTACAAAATCCCTTATTATCTTATTTATATTATCTTAATTTACATTATTTTATTTGGATCATAGAAACAAACACTTATTAGGCACTTGCATGTGCCAAGCATGTACTGTATGTTGGGGAATACAAAGGAAAAAAAATGAACTCAGTCCATGACCTCAAGATGCTTATATTCTAATGGAAACTCTCATTTGGCCCTTACACAACCCTGCAAAACACGAACTATTATTATTTCCCTTTTATAGATGAGGCTCAGCAAGGTCAAATGCTTTGCCCAAGATCATATAAGCCAATAGGTAATAGTAAACTTAATCTTTGGATTCCAAGTGCATGGCTCTTTCCCCTATTCCATGATACCTCTCAATTAGAGATATTTCTAGGAAATGAGAGAAGGATCAATGGACACCCAGGGTACCTACTCAAATTCATAGCTACCACAATTGAGTTGAAGTTTAAAAAAAAAAAACTCCAACTATATGCAGAACAGTGTTTTGGCACTGTGGAATAAACAAATTTAGACAAGATAGTGTCCCTAACCTTATCAAACTTACAATCTAATATGATATTAGAACACATGAATATATACCTACAATGCGAAATAATGCTTCAGTACATCAATATCGAGCCTGAGCCAATCTGGAGAATCCAGAAGATCCTTGGATGAGCAGCTCAGTTCTGGAAGCAGCTCAAATCAACCAATCAATAAGAATCTATTAAATGCCTAGTTACTATGTGCCATTCACTGCACTCAAAATCTCAAAGAATTCAGGAGCTGAGCTGCTCCATTATTTCCCTCCCCCTCCCCCCACTCCTTCACCCAGGTCCTTCACACCAAGAATAGGCCTTTCACTCTGGTGCATTCCCCTGAGCAATGCTGCATCCTCATCTCAGTCTGAATCTGAACATCTTAGGAGATCTCTGGTTCTCTAAAGCCTCTAGATCTACTCTAGGACTTAGGACGCAGGCCCGAGGGATGGAGGATGGTAGTATCTAGTACACATACCGGGGGGGGAAAGAATAAGGTCAAAGAAAGTCAAAGTCATGCCTACACTCTTATGATTGGCACTCCTCAGACTATTGTGTGCATATATGTTTTCACCTATGTTCCCTGGGAGTTTGATCAAATCCGAAACTCCAGATAATGTATTCCAAGCACATTCTGATTCATTTGCATGTAAATCATCACAGATGATGCTTTATAAAGATTTCTAAGATGCCTCTTAATAAGCATTTTCAAGCCCCTTTCATTTTCCCTTAAACATTCCCTTTAATCTCAAGCCCTAGAAGGTTCCAGTTTGGTTTGAAATGGCCAGCCCAGGGATTTGGAGCAGATTCTCATTTTGACAAGACCAGGCCCTCCCAGTCCTACTTTTCATCTGGCAGTGATTGCCTCTGAATCCCTTGACCAGACTGATGAAGAGTCCCTGTTGTCAACTCATGTCTCCCACTGGTACTTTAAACTCATTGGCTTTCAAAACAATAGTGTTTTCATGTTTCAAATGCTCCTTTACAAACCGTTTCTCATCTCTCCAGTCTCTCAGCAATGTTCCCTCTGAGGCCTCAGTGCTCCCAGGGGAATTTTCACTGGCTAAGGAATAAGGAAGCAGGAGGGGGTGGGAAGAACAAACCTCTTCTGATAAGCTATCCCAGCTGACAAGCCCTTCCCCTCTGAGTCCATCCACTTGGATCAAGGCACAGTGCACAGGCTTAACCAGTTGCCTTTACCTAGAAAACAACACTGTGGTATAGCCACAAATTACAGGGGGAAAAAGACACATAATTAAAAAAATATTTTCCACAGCTTTCAAAAAGAAATATTATGGTTCACCCACTGGCCACTCCCTCATCCATATATTCCTTGCTCACTCAACTTTCATCAGTCTGGAGATTCATTTTTTTTCTATTGTTCCTTCTGACTTTTCAAGAGTCCATTCCAATAAACCCCTTTTAAGGCATGTCTGCATGTGTCCTATACACTTTTCTATTTATAGAGTGATTTTTCACATAAGCCCACATCTACTGATTCACATTTTGCAAATTTGCTGCTCAGGGCATTGTAAATAACACAGATGATTCATGCGAATTCAAGCATAGCAAGCATGAGAGTCAACTTTTGAAGTCAGTTGGAGGATAACTGGCTGAAATGGCCTTCTGTCATACTTTCCTTCATCCTTCTCCTCCAGATGGAAAATGCATTACTATATGAACAATAGATAAGACTTAAAACAATCATTAACTTTCCCTCAAGTGAGCCTTCTTTCCAAACTTGTTTGTAAAGTCCAAATGGCTCACTATTCCCCCAGGCCTTAAGGATCCTAAAATTAGAGCCATCACTCTACTTCTGGTTCCCATATTCAGTTTGCCTGTAAGTCCTGAAAAAATGATAAGTATATTTGTTTGGAGGATAAGAGATCCCCGAGAACATATTGGCTTTATCATCTTGACAAGAGAAAGCAAACTCAGGTGCCAAAGATCCTTGGGTCCAATACTAATATATCTAGAATATTCCCTCTGTTTCATAGGATTATACACCATAGATTTAGAGCTGGAAGTGTCTGAGGTGGGATTTGTTATGCCGCTGCTTGTATCAAGATATGTATAATGACATAAATCGAGGGAAAGAGTGGGTAGTTATAATACTAGATTTGAAGTCCAGAGAACCTAGATTCAAATCCCACCTCTAGCTAGTTGTATGACCTTGAGCAAGCCACTTTGTCTCTCTAGTCCTCAGTTTCCACATTAGTAAATCAATCAATAAACATTTATTAAGTGCCCACTACGTTCCAGGCACTGTGCCAAGCACTGAGGATTGTGCTTTGTCCTTTGCTCTCTAAGGGGACCATGACATCAGGGAGATGATGACATGACTTACACTTGACTGTGATTTGAGTGCAGGAGGGTTGTGCAAAGTCACCAGCCTCACTTTCTCCTCCAGAGCCATCTGGGTCCAGTGGCCAGATATCTATCAGAATGACTGGAGATGGCCCAGGATGCAGTGGGAGACCTTGGCCCTTTTAAGTTAAAGTCTTTTCAAGTTCTCACTTTGAGTGAAGCAATGCCCATTCAATGAATAGGCCTCTTAAAGAAGTGAATCATGGGATGGCTCCTTTAACTAATAATAATAATAATAATAATAATAATAATAATAAAAACAGGGAGGGGAAGACCCTCAGGGTTGCTGGTCAAAAGAGAAACAATTACTGTTTACATTCATTCTGAGCCAGGAGGTCCAAAAAATAGCCATTAAATGGTATTTGGGCAGGGACCTATTGCTGCCCAATCCATGAGCTCCAGAGTGAATTGGGTTTAAGGCTTGGTCTTTGAGAATGAAATCTAGCCAGCAAACCCCAAGTTAACCTGCCTCACTCAAATCAAAGTTAATTGCAAGTCATGTCATTATCTCCCTGATGTCATGGTCCTCTTTAAGAATGAAGGACAAACCACAGTCTGTGAGTTGGAACTGCCTGAATGAGGACCCAGCTGGCCAGTTCCAGTTGGTCAACTCAGCTCATCCTTTCCTCTCCTCCCCTCCCTTCTCTACCCTCCCCTCCTTTCCTATCCCCTTACCTGAGGTGTTCTGCCCAAAGGAAGGTAAATTTTGATGGCCAAAATCTACCTAACTACCTTGGGATTTACTGGCTAGATTTCTTTCTCAAAGACCAAGCCTTAAACCCAATTCACTCTGGAGCTCATGGATTGGGCAGCAATAGGTCCCTGCCCAAATACCATTTAATGGCTATTTTTTGGACCTCCTGGCTCAGAATGAATGTAAACAGTAATTTGTTTTTCTTTTGACCAGCAACCCTGAGGGTCTTCCCCTCTCAGTTTGATTGTTCTATCTATCTATCTATCTATCTATCTATCTACCTGTCCACACTTATTTATTTAATTATTCATTCATTTGTTTATTTATTTGTTTGTTTATTATTAAAGGGGCCATCCCTTGACTCACTTCTTAAAGAGACCTATTCACTGAATGGGCATTGCTTCACTCAAAATGAGAACTTGAAAAGACTTTAGCTTAAAAGGGCCAAGGTCTCCCACTGTATCCTGGGTCATCTCCAGTTGTTCAGATTGATAACTGGCCACTGGACCCAGATAGCTCTGGAGGAAAAAGTGAGGCTGGTGACTTTGCACAGCCCTCCATTACCAAAAAACAAAAAACAAAAACAACAATCTAATGGGGGGAGATAGCATGAACAAAATACATACAGAGCAAACTATATATAGGATAAATGGGAAATAATTATCAGGGAGAAGGCACTAGAATTAAGAGGTATTGGCGAAGTCTACCAGTAAAAGATGGGCTTTTCAATGTGATTTAAAGGAAGCCAGGGATCATAAAATGAGGCCTTGGACTTGCTGACCTGTTAGGTCCTTTCTGGAGCAGCTAGGTGGCAAAGTGGATAGAGTGCTGGCCATAAAG
Organism: Phascolarctos cinereus; assembly: GCF_003287225.1. Taxonomy (NCBI): domain Eukaryota; kingdom Metazoa; phylum Chordata; class Mammalia; order Diprotodontia; family Phascolarctidae; genus Phascolarctos; species Phascolarctos cinereus. The sequence goes on from NW_027555736.1 coordinate 179,559,507, forward strand.
TCAAGTTCAAATCTGGCTTCAGACACTTACTAGCTATGTGACCCAGGGCAATCACTTAACCTCGTGTGCATCCATTTCTTCATCTGTAAAATGAGCTGGAGAAGGAAATGTCCTATGAGGTCACAGAGAGTCTCACACCACTGAAATGATTGAACAATAACAACATAGCTTCCTTTTGGTCCCAAGTCTATAATTATAGAGTGGACCATCACCACAGGTAATCTTAATATTAATTACATACCTCCCCTTACTCTTATCAATGAAAACACATCTTGCAAATTTACCAGCAAGGTCAAAGTGAAAATGGCAGATATGCCCTTTAAGAGGTCGTCAGAAAGAAAAGGACTGAGGCTTGCAAATGTCTATAACAGCATATCTACCAAGATTCTGCTCAGTAGATAATTAAAAGTGTCATCATGGCCAACAAGAAATAGTTAGAGGCTATCTGCCCCTTCTCTAAAATATAGGGAGATGGGGAAAGGGGACATAGACAAGGTAGAAGGGCCACTCCAGCACACATCTCCAAGGTAGTGCCATCATCATCATAAGCATCATCATCACCACTACCACCACAACCACCTTCACCACCAGAAAGTAAAAGCACATTAAAATCCAGCCAATAATTCCCTAGCAAATTAATTGCATAAATATCACTAGAATTTCTTACTGCCCACCGAGCAGAAGAAATGGATTGGCAGATCTGTTCCAAGGTTATATAACATCCTACTTACAGATCAGTAGAGAGACCATTGGGAAATCCTGAGTGCTTTCCTCAGATTCTTCAGAATACAACGTGACTGAGTACTCTGAATGATTAGAAGAGAAGCTAGCATGATAGCACCTGGAAAATGTATGCAACCTACTATGATTGAGATGTTTCTAATAAAAAGGCAGCAAATTTCTGGTTGGTATTTTATACTTATATTTTTCAAATCTGATTTAAGGTAAGAAATGATTTTCAAGTTAATAGCAAATGGAGTAATTTAAGTTTTGGCCTATGAACACAGCAAGATATTCTCCCTATGCTTCCCATGCCCTCCCAGTTATGAAGAATTTCCTTTCCTTGTTTTAACCTATGATTTCATGGGTTTCAGACCGCTTGGACATCATTGAAGAATAGGAACTTGTAACCCCGGAGAGTTGCTTGAGACACTAAGAGATTAAGTAACCTGTCCATGGTCGTATTGTTTGTTGTTCAGTTGTTTTCAGTCTTTGTGACCCTATTTGGGGTTTTCTTGGCAAAGATATTGGAGTGGTTTGCCATTTCCTTCTCCAGCTCATTTTACAAATGAGGAAACTGAGACAAACAGGGTTAAGTGACTTGCCCAGAGTCACAGCTAGTAGTGTCTGAAGCCAGATTTGAACTCAGGAAGATGAGTCTTCCTGACTCTAGGCATGGTGTCTATCCACTGCACAACCTAAATGCTACAGAATGTAAGCTCCAGCCTACTTTGCTAATCTCATAATGAATCACTCTCCTTTACCCAATCTGCCACACAGGTGAATTGGCCTTCTTGTTGTTCCTTACATAGAGATTTGTCTCCTACCTCCATATCTTTGCATAGGCTGTATCCCATGCCTGGCATGCATCCTCTACTTGCCTCCTATTAGAATCTCTAGCTTCTTCTTAGCTCAGATGTCATTTTCTCCCTCAAGCCTTTTTTTCCCTTGATTCTCCATACCCCCTCATCCCATTCCCCAGTCTTTGCCCTGAAATTATCTTGCATATATGTTTCAGAAGTAGGACTTGAATCCAGGTCTCCCTAGTTCAAGGCCTTTCTTCTACCCACTATACTACTTGTACTATCTTCCATAACCATTTATGTTCCTTACATATTATCTCAGACCTAAGCCCTTCCAGGTTGTACAAATTCAATAGTCAGTGATAATTAGGGACGAGGACTGTAAAAGAAACTAACACTTTCTCAAGTGACCATTTTCATCTTCCTTAATGGGCAAAGTGTAAGAGAATACCAAGTATAATTCCTAAAACAAACGGATTAGCATCCTATCTCCCTATTCCCTCTAAATCACATATACATTACTTGGAATTGTCAGACTCCCTGCTTATTACAAAACGAAACCAGGTGAAAGCCACTTTCCTACTTCATCAGAAAGCACCACCAAGTTCTTTCTCTCAGACCACAGCAATCTAATTTTCAATTCAACAAAACCTACATCTTTATGTAAATGCTTTTGAACTACATTTAGAGCAGAACTTGACCTAAGAACAGTTAAAATTCATTCCACTGCTACCTTTCTAAAACAATAGCATTCTACCAGATGACTTTGGGTGGATTTAGCAGGCTTGATTTTCCATTGACTCCGTGTTCAAGTGGAGTGCTAGATTGTTTCAAAGCAAAACTAAAAGGCAGTTTAAAAAATAGATTGGGAAGTCAGAGGACAAGAAGAATTCTCCATTCCACTGAATTCCCTAAATTGCATCTATATTTATTCTCTTATTTTTCTGGGGTTTTTTTGTTTTTGTTTTTGGTTTTTTTAGTATTTGATGAGGACAGAGACTAAAAACACTGCTCATAAGAAAGAACCTTTATCAATGTAGAAATCTTTAGGCAAGGATTGGTATTTTTCCCCTATTGAAGTTTGGACTTCCCTAAAAGTGACAATAGAGAAAGCACATGAAGGTGACTAGGTGAGTGAGTATATGCTTTGGATGGAAGGGAAGGATATAGGAGGGAGCATTGTCATGTGAAAGGAGAGAGAGAGAGAGAGAGAGAGAGAGAGAGAGAGAGAGAGAGAGAGAGAGAGAGAGAGAGAGAGAGAGAGAAAGAGAGAGAGAGATTCAATGCTTTCTATATGCTAGGCACTTTATTAAGTGTAGGGGATATAAATAAAAACAAAAAAGGTAGTTCCCTCTTCAGAAAAACCAGGAAAGACTTACATGAACTGATGCTGAGTGAAATGAGCAGAACCAGGAGAACACTGTACACAGTAAACAGTCACACTGTGATGACTGACTTTGATAGAGTTGGTTCTTCTCAGCAATTCAAGGATCTAAGACAACTCCAAAAGACTCACAGTAGAAAATGCTATCCACATCCAGAGAAAGAACTATGGAGTCTGAATGTAGATTGAAGCATACTATTTGCTCTCCTTTTCCTTTGTTGTTTTGTTTTATTGCTTCATTCTCATGGTTCCTCCCATTAGTTCTAATTGTTCTTTACATCACGACTAATGGGAAAATATGCTCAATATGAATGTGTAAGTACAGCCTATATCAGATTGCACACCATCGTGGGGGAGGTAGGAAAGGGAAGGGGAGAAAATTAAAAAACTCAAAATCTTATGAAAGTGCATGTTGAAAACTAAAAATAAGTAAGTTAATTATTAAAAAAAAAAAGATAGTCCCTGACTTCAAGGTGCTTACATTCTAATGGAGAAGCCAATACATATAGGGATGCTGAAAAGTTGGAAGGGAAGGATACTTGTGAAGGGAAATGGCATGGAGACTGTAATAAATGACTACTATGGAGGCCTGGCTTCAATCAAGGTAAAACAAAGACTCACCATTCTGAGCTGTGTGTGCTAGGTGAGAAGCCAATGTTTCTGGAAGGGTAGAGATGAACCAAGGGTAGCTAGGTGGTACAGTGGATGGAGTTGCGGACCTGAAATCAGGAAGACTTATCTTCCTGAGTTCAATTTTGGCCTTAGACATTTGCTAGCTGTGTGACTCTGGGCAAGTCACTTAACCCCGTTTGCCTCAGTTTCCTCATCTGTAAAATGACCTGGAGAAGGAAATGGAAAACCACTCCAGAGTCTTTGCCAAGAAAACCCCAAATGGAGTCATGAAGAGTCTTGACTGAAAAGACTGAACAACAACAACAAGAGTTGAACACAGAGTGGGCTCAAATCTATGAAGAATCAAAGAATTGAAATTCAAAGCTTTCCCACTCACTCACTGCCTTTGTGACATTGAACAAGTCACTTAAATTATCTGGGCCTCAGTTTTCTTGTTGTAAAATTAATGGGTTGGGCTAGATGGTCTATTATAGTCCTAGAGCTACGATTCCACTTAGGTAAAATGTAAGTTTTCAACCAAGAAAATTTTTTCCATCTATCAAAAGTATGAGTGGCAAAGGGGAAAGTGATGGATAGAGGAGAGACTTTATAAGGAATTTGTTGTACCTGCCATTTAATTCTTGGAGAAAATGTGAACAGACCCAAGTGCTTTTTACTATTTTCAATTCTTTTTTAGAATTGGCATCCTACTTGAAATGCCTTTCCTCTCTCTTCTGCCACAGGCTTCCCCAACAAGCAAGTGAACTCTGAAGCTCACGTGGCCAGATGTCAGTGTCAGACAAAGTGGAATAAACCATATTGCCTTTACTGGGATTCTTCCTTCCCCCAGCCCACTCCCCACTCTTCCATGTGACTGGGAGGCTCTCACATTATACTCTCTGCACTTTTCATGTGCGCATGTGTGGGTGCATGCGTGTGTGCTGGCAAAACCTGCTTTTCACTTGTATTAAAACTGTCAAAACTGCCCAAAGGGAAAAAGTATATGTTTTCCCCTTGGTACCAAAAAGAGTGAAGAAGCATATTTTGGCAGTTTCAGTGTAGGTGTGAAATTTTTCACACAGCTCTACCAGGGAGGTACACAAGTCTGGCCCTGTTGAAGCATCTGATATTCCATGGATGGCAATTTCTTTAAAAGGTATGGCCTAGGGCTAAATTAAAAGATGAGGATTTAAACAAGAAATGATAGCATTCTGCTGAAACAATTGTCAATTATGTGAAAGATGCTGTTGTGTGTTTAGAAAACAAATGATGCCCCTTTTAAATATTTCCCATGGCAGGCTTTATTATAAAAGAAAGATTCGGGATTATACATTTAAAGTGTATTTTAGTTAACAGAACCCATAGTAAAACAATGCAAAATATATCTGACTGCATTATATTGATTTTTCATGAAAGCACATCAGTGAGGGAGGCACAGAAAACAATAAAGCATCACCCATGGCCGAGTTTGGATATCTCTAGACACAATTTATTTTTACATTTAAACCAATTATTGGGTTTGCTGCATTTAAAAATGCATGCCATAGATTCTTACGAGGTTTTAAAAAAAATTCAATCAAATCAGTTTCATTGATCTCCATATTCCATATTAAACACCAACCTTATATTAAAGTTGACACATTTTGAAGGCCACTGTACAAGCATCTAAATAGGAATAAATTCTTTGATTCTTGCATCATAGAATTGGCTGCCCAAACACTAATACAAATATTGATTTTTATTTTAACACACAATTTACAGGCTGTTCCAATGCGGATGCCATCCCAAGATTTGTTTAATAACAATGGAAATTTATTGAAATAAAACGTTGGCTGCAACTCCTTATTTCATCACAGCAGTATGATGTTTGATGAGTAGTAGCTCAGATTCATCAAAAAAGAGAACAGAGCTTATGCAGCCATATAGCATTGAAGATTTCAGAAATTTCTCAGCATAGCTCAGATTTGGGTTTCAGTACATTGAAAGAAAGCCTTTTAGAACCCACCATGAATATAATTACTATTCATTTTGATTTCCACTGGGGAGTTCAGTTACACAAGCAATGTTCCTGATTTACAATTTCTTTCCAAAGTTCTTTAGTAGATAACCAGTCTGGATGTCACAGACTTCTCAGATTGTCACTCAGCTAGCTTTTATTAAGTGCCTACTACGTGTCAGGCATTGTGTTAAGTACTAGGGATATAAAGAAAGCAAAAAAATAGCAAGAACAAGGAAAGCCACCCCTACTCTTCATTCATGGCTTATCTGCAATGTTTATTGGAGAATCAGAAGAGATAGAATCACAGAATAGTAAAGTGAGAAAGAAATCATTTAGTCCAGGGGTTCTTAACCATTTTTGTGTGTGTCACTCTCCTTCAGCAATCTGGTGAAGCTTGTGAACTCCTTCTCAGAATAATGCTCTTAAATAAATAAAATAAAATACACAAGATTCCAAAGATAAGCAATTATACTGAAATACATCTAAATGTATATATGTATATGTGTATATGCATATGTGTATACATATGCATATGTGTGTGTGTATACACACAGATATCATGTTCTGTGTGGACCCTATATTAAGAACTCTGCTCTACTATAACACTTTTATCTTATAGATGAGAAAAATGAGGTCTCAAAAGGGAAAATGATTTGCCCAAGATGAGACAGTGAATTCATGATGGACCTAGGATTTGAACTTGGAATTTCTGACTCTCTAGAATTCTCTTCACTATATCACAGAGCCAATCTCATCCAGTTTCACACTCAGCGAAGAAATTCATTGAAGCAAATGACTTTACAGGTGAAATGATCATATATAGGATTCTAGATTTAGAACTAGGAAGGACTTTAGAAACCATCTAGTCTAATTTCCTTATTTTACAGAAGATGAAACTGAGGCTCAAAGAAATTAAATGACTTAACCATGATCACTCAGATAGGAAGTAATAGAGGGGGCAACTAGGTGGCACTGGGCCTGGAGTCACTTGTTAGCTGTGTGATCCTGAGCAAAATGACTTGGCCAATGCCAATTACACAGTTTAGTGGCAAAGCAAGGACTTGGAGTCAAATATTCACCCACTGTCAAGCACTGACTCTGTAAAATTCCTTATATATGGCTTCTGCTTAAATGTTTTCAATAATTCTCACGGCAACTCTGACTGTTAGGAAATTTGTCATATATTGAGAAGGTATGATTTTCCATTGTTTCCTCTGGAGATACACAGAACATCTACTCTTCCATATGACAATGCTTCAAGTTTTTGATGGCCACTAGAATGGACCCCTAAGCCTTTGTTTTCCTTCATGCTAAACATTCTCAATTTCATCAACTTTCCCTCTTAAGACTTGGCTCCAAGACCCCCATCATCCCTGTTGCCCTTCCCCAAATTCACTTCAGTTTTTCTGTGTGTTTCTTATCCATGGGACTCAAAAGCTCTGAATTTCATCAAAAACCACATGATGTCTACACCTTGCTGAAGCCATCCCGCCCTTTCCTTTTCAATTTTATTATTCTTATTATTTTTGCAGATCCACAAAACACTTAAAAATCTCGACTCAGAGCAGAAAGCCTAGTAAAACTTGACCATATTTCAAGGTATCACCTTGCCAGTTGCTTGAATAAGAAATATTGTAAAGGGTTCCAGGATGTTTAGACTGGGTAGTGCCCTCTCTAGCTTTTCTCATCTAGGCATGCATACCATATAGTCTTCCAACCAACAGTCTAAGAACCAGGCAGGGAATTTCTCAAATACTCCAAATAGCTGCACATCACTACAGATTATGACTGCTTGGATTTAGGGAACATTTTTTTGGCTGGGGAAACATTCCAATGGGATAGATTAATCTATGTAAACCACATAGCTCAGCCGAAACTGCTGCTCAGCATTCTAAATTGCCAGCTCCGTCTTCTTTCAGCACAAAAATGCACATTTCTTCCTATAATAAAGATATTTTATAATAGCAATAAGGCAACTCCAGGGTGTGTGGTTATCACGAGATAATCATACCCTAGAGGGATTATAGACACTTGGCTGTGCCTCATAACACCCCATGTGTGTGTTTATCTCATGATAACCATACTCTCTTTTGTATCTTATTGCCTAATTATCCTCTTCTAATGCAAAATACTAATTTTTTGTCTGAAACAATATGTGCAAGAATGCATTGCTAACAATCACTGGAGGACATTGACAAACAATGCCTCTATTACTCAAGACTTACTTCCCATAAGGAAATTGATACACAAGGAGCATCCATCCAGAAGCTTCCCGGGTCAAAATTTTAGTCTCTCTTTTTATGTGCTATTTTCTAAAATAGATGGTACAAAGGCCTCAGACTTACCCAGTATTGCTATATGGCCAATTGCCAAAGGGATTTTGCCCCACTTTTGTTCAACTCTTAGGTTTCTGAAAGCCATAGCTGAGCCAGAGCCATAAGTAGCAATTTTTGTACCTCAGTCAAGAAGCAGACTAGCCCTTAAGGAAAGTAATACAACTGTGTTAGGAGAAACACCAACACTAGTGTATGGGGGGAAAGAGCTTCTGAGACATTCATTTCACGGTGATGACATCCCAGTAACAAGAAGAGAGTAGTGCAATGGAATGCATGCCAGATTTAGAGTCACAGCACCTAGTTTGAGATTCTGGCTTTGTGACTTATTGCTTATGTAATTCTGAACAAGTCGCATAAGCTCTAGGGACCTTAGTTTTCTCATCTATAAAATGAGAAGGTTAGATTAGATGACCTCTAAGTCCCTGCCCAGCTCAAAAGTTATGATTTTATAATCCTAAGCTGAAGGCAAGGTAGGAAGTCCATCTAGTGAAAAATGTCTCACATTCTAAATGCTAGGGCTCTAAGACAAAGGCCCTGTTGTCCAGTTCTAGTTATAACTCTGGTGGAAGTCACGACTAGATATAACTCTGAGTGGAAGTTTTGAATATGGAAAAATGTCATCTGGATCTTTGAGTTTTCAAAAAGGTAGTTGATAGCAGAGGTGATCTATATGTTGTCACAGAAGTGATAAGATTAGAAGGGACCTTTGAATCTAGTCCAAACTCCTAATTTTCAGAGGACTCAATCAAGTGAGTTATGGACAGGTGAAGTAACTTGCCTTGGGTTGCATGACGAATAAGTGACAGAACTGAGGCTAGAACCAGGCCTTCTGACTCTCAGTTTAGTGTTTGTCTTACCATATCAAATGGTACTTCAGTCTCTATTCATAACTCAAAACACATCTTGGATGCTGTCATTTTGGATTTCTCTCTTGTGCATTATTACAATGGCACAGATTATCCAAGGACATCTGTCTCAAATCCTATTTTTAAATTGCATGAAGTGAAGGCAGAGAGTGTCTTAGTTTTTGAATTGGTATCTGAAGAACTTAGGACAAATTAAGTGTTTATTAAATGCTTTTTCACTTATTCATTTATCTATTCACCCACATATAACAAGCCTCCCCCCCAACTCAAATTATAAGAATGTGTAAAATTAATAGGCAGCATGGTATAGTAGTGGGAGTGGGAAGCTTACAGGTAGAGGTTCGTTTTGAGTCTCGCCCTTCCACGTGCTAACTTACCTTGGGCAAATTACCTTCTCTGAGTGTCAAATGCTTCTTTGGTAAAATGAGGATATAATAGTTTATAATCAAATGAGATGATCAATGTTCATTGAAGATCAGGGGATTTATAGGGAACCTTGAGTCCAGGACTCAGCAAACTGTAGCCTGAAGGCCAAATCCAGTCATACCCTTTTTTTTTTAATTGCCATAAACTATGGTTTTTTACATTTTCAAATACAGTAATAGTTTTACTTAAAGAATATTAAAAACAAAACATTCTTAGCTCACAGGTCTACCAAAATAGGCTTAGGTTGCAGTTTCGGGATAACTGATTTAGTCTAACCTTCTCCTCCTTTTACAGCTTAGGAAACTGAGGTGAAGGTGAAAAGACTTGCCCTGTATTACAGAGAAAGCAGAATTGTAATTTTAAAATAGGTCTTTTAACTCCAAATCCAGTGCCTTTTCTCTCCACAATACTAAATTATGAAAGTGTTTTGTTACTTCAAAACCCTATGGAGATGGAAGTTATCATTAAGTGAGAACTGGTGCCATAAGTAATTATTTGTACAGAATGTCTATGTACCTGAACTCAGACATGCAAATCTTCTTTAACATAATGTTTCTTCATAGGTTTTTGTCTCTTCAAGATCTCACAATGTTCATCATTTTAGATTATTACAGACACACTCTTTTTTTAAATGCTTCCTTTATGTTTAAAATTATTTGAAGTAGAAATGATATTCAGATGAATGTGGAGTTGACCCTTGAATAAAGTAGTAAGATTACTCTTGAAAGCTCATAGGTGTTTATTAATTGTGCTTTCCTTTTCTTCACATCTTTCAGGTGATAAAAATTAATTATTCCATGAACCCATGATTATGGGACTAAATTTTGCTTGTAACTTGCATCACGATAAAATTTTCAAATGTCTCTTTCTCAAATACTCCAATTTGTATCTACCTACCCATTCTTTTTGGCTATTTTCTATTTATCTAAGTCAGTCAACAAGCATTTATTAAGTGCTTACTATGTGTCAGACACTGTAATAAGTGTTCAGAATACAAATACAAACAGAATGTAAGACAGTCGTACCCTCAAGGAGCTTACATTCTAATAGGGAAAGGCAACATATAAAATGAAAGTGAAAAATGGAGGTGGGGGCCCAAGAAGGGAAAAGATGAAGGCAGCTGCTATGGGGGAATAACACAGAAAATTTGGGAGAGTCAGGAGTACAGCCTAGAGAAAATGAAGCCAGGGTTGGCTCGGGCATGCTCTTTAAAAAGGGAGTTCTGGAAGGAACCAGATAATCAGAGGTAGAGGCCACAAGGACCAAAGGTACTTCCAGTGTATGAAGTCCAAGGGTGGAGTGATCTTCTAGGGTAAAGAGGTTTCTAGGGTGTTGTAAAGAAAGTCTAGGAGAGGCAGGAGTGCTACCTATATAGATACCTGTAAGGCCATTTCATTTAGGAACTTTCTGCATTTTCAAGATTTATGACTTTCTATAGTCCCTGGTTCTGGAAATCCTTTTCTCCCATTTGTGGAGTATGGATGAAATTTCACTTAAATATTTCATGGCTTTTCTGCTACATACTAGTCTTGAATCTATTTTTTTTTCCCCTCATCAATTCTTTCCTTATTACTCTCTCCTTGGCTTCCAATGAAGTCACTTCTATTCACCATGGCTATCCTGGGGATGCTACCAAGGCACCTATAAAAAGTTAAAATTGTCTGATTCTTTGAAGTTTGAGGTAATTTTCTGGCCAAAGAGAGTAAACAGTGCATTTCTAGATACCGTAAACTTTCATTTCTAGAGTATAAGCTTCCTGAGGGCTGGGTCTATGTTCTTGTTCATCTTTGCATTTCTGGTGATTAACACAGTGCCTGGTGCATAATTCAGTGGGAGTTTCTAAAGACTTCTGGATCCTTATTTCTTGTTCCAGAAGGGAGGCCTTCATTCTAATATTAATGATGTCCCTGTATATATAAAGACTGGAATTCACATTACTTCTCACTGATGAGAACTTTGCTTTGGTATTGGAGATATCTCCTTAACAAGTTAAAAAATTCCATTGATAAAGTTAATGCCTCAATTTGTATGAATTCCTTGCTTTGTATTTGTTACCTTATTAACACCTCATTGATAATGAGTCACAACCAGTTCATACACTAAGCTACATCCTTTGGTTTGGTCTTAATAAAAGAATACAGATAGAATCCAAGAAGGCGGGATGAGAAAAAGATTTTGGAGGTCAGATAGAAGTTTTTGAGACATTACTAGGCTCAGTTCCATGGAGGGAAGCATGTTCAACCACATGGCTGACCCAAAGATCCATCTATTCTATGGAATCATATTTCAGGGAACTCTGGACATAAGGAAACCATATACTTAAGGGGACTCATGACTGTTGAAGCACTGGACCCAACTGAAGAAAGCTGGTTGTAAAGAAGTCCCTGGACCAAGAAGGATTTGGAACTGAAGAACAATGAGGGACAGAGCCTTGATGTAGAAGAGCATACTTGGACCTGGCTCTTAATTGATACTGTGAGTTATGTGGACTGTGCTGGTCTGGTTGAAAAGAGTTTTCTTTCATGCTTTCTTCTTGCTTTAAGTCCTTCACCCAGGGAAACATTGTATGTCTAGAGGACTGTATAGGTCTCTAAAAGATTGGCTTCATTTTAGGAGTGGGAGGCTTAACTCAGTAGCAAACTCAAGAACTTCCCCAACTTTTATTGGAAAGCAGGGGAAAATCCAATATAATTCTACAGGTTCTCAGGAACTGTTTAGGTCCTTGAGAGGTCAAACCTTATAGAAGAAGGAAGAATGGTCTTGAATTTTAACAGACTAATTAAATGAAAATCTTACATATTTTATGTAGGGTTAAATAAAGCCTATATGTCAGTCAACATTTTATTGGTCTAAGTGTTTGCATGGAAGCTAAAGATCTTTTCCCTTTAGTTTGAGGACCAAGATTTGAACCAAATTCTGATGTTGTTAGGGGAAATTGGGACATTGAGGCATTGGTGCATGAGTTAAAAAGAGATCAGAGAGACTGAACTCAGGCCATAGAAACCAAGAATTTTAGTTCTAAGCCACAGGTTGCAAGTGTCTGTTGAGGTGATTTAATCTCAAAACTACTTGAGATAAATGATTATTCCTCTTTCGTATTTAATAACTAATTATTGTACTGGGATCAAATATTTTCCCCTTTTCTGCTTCCTCATCCAGAAATCAATCAGTGTGGGAAATCTTAGGCAAAGACTTACCAAGGCTAAGATCTAATCCAAGAAAATTTTAAGTTTAGCAGAATTGGTGAATTCCTTTTCATTGTGTTTGGTCAGACAGGTCTGGGATAAAAGTGAATTCCCTCTTTGATATCTGTATTGATAAGTCTCTTTCACCAAAATTTAGATACTCAGTGTCATGTCCCTTAAGACTTTCATTATAATATCCATTCTCTCATTAATTGTTAACCAATCTGGATTGATTGCCACCCTCAGGAATACCTACTCCTCCAAGAGCATATAAACTATGAGCCTGCCATCAGTAGGGGTCTTTAGCATTTGAGAGTGCCACTGACCTCTTTTATTAATAAAATGCTAGTGTTATCAACAAAATGACTAATTACCCAGAAACTATGTCTCTTGAACTTTTTAAATGTTACGTAGTCTTTATATTTTTTCAGAGCATACCATTTCCATTTTCTTTTCCTGCTTTCCGGATTCATAAATATCAGTGAGTTAAATCTGCCTTAATTCAATCTGTTCTTTCTGAGAACTGCTCTTAGGTATAGTGTAAAAATAGATTCTTTTCGTCTCTGGAGACCTGGATAAAAGGATGAATTCTTGAACTTTGAGTTAAGGGATGAACTCTTAATCTATATTTACCAAAAAAGGTAAACTACAATTCACAAATGAACGAGCAGATTCAACAACAAAGATTAATTATTTAGGGACCGTGGTTTGTCCGTTGTTCTCGCAGAGCACCATGACATTAGGAAGATGAGGTAACAAATCAGTGTAGGAGGATGACTCCTCTCATCCTCCTTGCCCCCTGGGGGGGAGGAGGAGAAGCAGGGAACAGAAGAGGTAGAATACTCTATCAATAAAAAAGATAATCATGGTGATATAAGTATTTTTAGAATTAGGATTAAATATGTGATTTTATTTATTTATTCTGTTTTCTCTTTTTAAATTTTTAAATTTATTTTATTTCTGGACCAAACAAACATTTCCATAATATAGTATAATGATAATAATAATAATAAAAAAGATGATTACACATGAAACTGAGATTTCAACTATTCAGCTATTCCTTTTAAATATAAAATAAAGTTATCCATTCAGTTTTTTTCTTTTCCTTTTCTTTTTCTTTTTTTTTTTTGGTGGATAAAATAAAGCACAAACAGTTAACAAAAGGTACTATCACATAGGTCCAATTGTGTTATTTTACAGATAAGATAATTGAGGCCTAGTTAAGTTAGCTTAATTTTTTTTTGTTTTCATTTTTTAAAAGGAAAAATGTTTTAGTTTTAGACTAAATTTTATTGAATTCCAGGTAGAAGTAGGCCAATATGGTAGAGTTTAGGGCTGGAAATATTGATTTGAAAGGCCTCTGAAGCCATAAAAGGAAATTAAATTGGAGAGACAGAGACAGAGAGAAGAGGCAGAGACAGAAAGTGACAGAGACAGACAGCGAGACAGAAAGAAATACAGAGACACAGAGACACAGACATAGATAGAGCCACAGATAGATACCGAGACAGAATACAGAGACAGAGACATAAAAAGAAACAAAGAGATAGAGAGATAGAGACAGAGAGACCAAGATAGAAAGAGACACGTAAGGAGAAATAGAGCAAGCAACAGACAGATAAAATAGAGACAGAGAGATAGAAAGAGGGGAGGACCAAGAACCTTAGGACCATCCACATTTTGGGAAAAGGAAGATGGATGAAGAAAGAAGACCTCAAAAAAAAAACCCAAACATGTAAGAAAAGAAACAGTAGAGAACAGTGATGTATTAACTTAATACCAAGAAGTTATTAATAGTGTCAAATTCTACAGAAAGGCCAAAGAAAGTGAAGATGGAGAAAAGGCCTTTGAATATGGCAATGAATAGGTAATCAGAGACCTGAAGAGAGAAGTTTCAGTAGCAGGATAGAAGCCTAAGTTACCGGCAATGTAAGCAATCTATGATATTTATTTTTTCCACATATGATCATTAAGAGCTACAAAGGAAGCATTTAATTTGGTGAAAACAAGCAAACAGCCTTGATTATATCCATTAAGGAGGATGTGAGACAGAAATATAGCAGGTTTAGACTGGGCAGGCTTATTCAGACTGATGCTTCGTATTAAGGTAATATACTCAATACTTTGAATGGAATGGGGAGCTGGGAAGTTTTCAGCAGAGCAAGATGATGGAAAATGTGGACACCAATTTTTAAACTACTCCAAGTGAAGCTTTCATAATATGACATAATATTTAATTTGACATTTTGAGAACTGCTTAGGGCACCAAAAATTCATGTGCAAATAAGTACAAGTCTAACATCAACAATTTTTGGATTTTCTGCTGTTAGTTTAATCCATTTCTATTAGCATCGATGATTGAAAGTTGGTTATATTTACATAAATTCTTACATAGGAATTCCCAAAGGGCCTGGAATTAGGAGATCTGAGTTCAAATCCTAGCTCCATGATTTACTGTGTGACCTCAAATTGATATCTAACTTTTCTAAGGCTGTTTCCTCAGCTGTAAAATGGCGAAAATAAACCTTATTGACCTATCTCAAAGTGCTGTTATAAGGCTTTAATAAAATGAAGCTATGTGAATGCATTTGGCAAAACACTCTATAAATGTCAGCTCTTACGCTATCATTATCTGAGGATCTCAGAATACCTTAAGACCATTAGGAAAATTTCATTTTTTTTCCATATGTAGAAGAACACAGGAACTATGTTTGCATAGGAATTCACAGATTGAACAAATAATTCTCAACTTCCAGGCACAGGCATCCTCCCTCCCCAGTGGATAGGTCAGACTCTAGAACATTTCTAATCTGTTCCCCAGGTGGAAAGGTACTTAGAGCATTCCAAGCAGATGGGCCTCCATCCCAATCTTTAAAAGCCTCAGTGGGAAGGAGATTTTATCATGTTCCTTCAAAAACCACATTCCAACATCTTGTAATCTTTATTAAATTCAGGAAGTTCTTCCTCAGGATTCAGTCTAATACAGTTTTTTGAGAACTAAACTATAATTGTAGAATGGAATTCCTGTGAGTTGACTGAAATCAGGCTCCTACCATTCTGGAAGGGAAAAAAAAATGTCAGAGAAAATTGGAGTAGTACAGGAGATCACATAAACATCCAGACATCTTTGCTTCCTCTTGTATCTCTAACATTTTTTTTCCCAATTTCCAACCAGTGTTGCTGGAATTAGAATAGGAAAACAGGGCCTGACCCCTCATGGTAACATTTATATTTGCTTATGGTTGATTCTTTAATTCTTACTGTGTGTGGTACATGGTCAATAAAATAGTGATTGATTTGATTTGATAAAGCCCAGCAGGGCTAGTCATAATAAGTGAAAAATGTGTCTTAAACAATTCTATCACAAAGTGAGCGTTCAACCAGGCATAGGCTCATTGCCAAATGTTTGTAATAGAAGTCTTAGGAGAACTTCAAAGGATTCTGTTTAAACACATTTATTCAACCTGTTTCTATGTAAAAACGCAAACTTTTTTTGTTTAATATTCCCCCTGTTTCCCCTTAAGCAAGTCCCAATCATTTTGCTTTACAAAGTTATGCACTGTCCAGAAGTCTGAAGCATCCAATTAGCTATAAACACATGCACACTCTTTTTTCTTCCATTTTTGGTAGTTGTAATGTTTTATTGATTCTTCTTTTTTATTCTTTCCTTCTTTTCCTTCCTTCCTTCCTTCCTTCCTTCCTTCCTTCCTTTCTTTTTTATTCTCTTTCATTTCCCACTAACTCACTTTTTTTTGATAGAACTCTTTCCTTATAACAAATAAGTTCAGTCAAGCAAAATAAATCAATGTAGTGACCTTAATACAAAAACGTCTGTCTCATTCTACAACTCTAGTCTATCACCTCTCAACAGTCACCTGAAATCATGATTGGTCACTATGTTGATTAGCGTATTGAAATCTTTCCAAACAATTTTTCTTTACATTCCTGTGGCCATTCTATTAGTTGTCCTCCTGATTCTCATTTCATCAGTTCATCCAAGTCTTCTGAATCCATAATATTCATCATTTCTTACAGCAAAATAATATCCATTACATTCAAAGAGACAGAATGACCTAGGAAGCTGGGCTCAGCGTCAGGAAGACCTGGTTCCAAGTCCCTCCTTTGATTCTAGGCAAATCACTTAACCTCTCAGTGCTCTAAGAAATTCTTTGAGACTATAAGTTGCAGACAAGGTATTCACCAGCACCCGATAAACAGAATTTCTTCATTTGAGGGTTTCTCATACCGATGAAAACATAGACCTAGTCCCTGTCCTTACATTAATATATGACAGTTTGCTTGGCTGTTTTCCAGTTGATTAGTACCCACTTTGTTTCCAGTTCTTAGCTACCATCCAAAGTGTTGCTATCAATATTTTTATATATGAGTTCTTTCCCTCTGCCTTTCTCCTCTTTGTATTATTTATTTATTTATTTATTTTGCTTTTAGGCAATTGGGGTTAAGTGACTTGCCCAGGGTCACACAGCTAGTAAGTGTCAAGTGTTTGGTCTGAGGCCGGATTTGAACTCAGGTCCTCCTGACTTCAGGGCCGGTACTCTATCCACTGCGCCACCCTAGCTGCCCCCTTTCTCCTCTTTGGAGCATATGTCTAGTACTGGCATCACTAAGGCATAGGATATTGACAGTTTACTGGCTTTTGAGGTACAATTCCAATTTTTTTCACATATATATGCATATATATGTATATATATACACACACACAAATACATATACATACATACATATACATGTCTGTGTATGTATATATTTATATATTGCCAAAGGTAGTAAGTGACTATATTTTTAATGAATTAACATAGAATATGAGGATAGAGAGAAGTAGGAAAAGATAGGCAGAAGAAGATTAATAGGATCTTAAGATTTTGTACTAGATGAACCTTAAGAAAATATCTGTTCATTTTACATATGAGGAAACTGAAACTCAGAGAAGTTAAATGATTTGCCAAAGGTGATACATATAGTAACATACATACATATATGCATATACTACACCATAACATATAGACACATATTGACACTATAGCATATAATACACTGTAACATAGACACATAC
The DNA here is from genome assembly GCF_003287225.1 of Phascolarctos cinereus. Classification (NCBI taxonomy): domain Eukaryota; kingdom Metazoa; phylum Chordata; class Mammalia; order Diprotodontia; family Phascolarctidae; genus Phascolarctos; species Phascolarctos cinereus. The sequence goes on from NW_027555736.1 coordinate 179,576,912, forward strand.
AGTAACTTAAGACCTCTGATTCCAAATCCATTGGAGTATCAATCATGGTATAGGAGTTACCCTTACTTTCCTATGTTACATTAATACAAATCATGTGAGATGGAAGATACATTTTCTTTGGGCCAGGAATCATTTTTAAGTACACAAGATTAGAAATAAGAAAAGTAGGGTTCAAATGCTGGACCTGCCACTTACTTTGGGAAAGTCGCTTCTCTATGACTCAATTTCCTCATCTGTAAAATGAGGTAACTGAACTTCGGGTCCTCTGAAATGCCTTTCAGCTCTAAATGCTCTGATCTAAATACTGCCTATGGCTCCAAGGTATAGACTATAAAGTTTTTTTTAAAACCTAATTCCTTCCAATCCATCAGGCACTCCATTAGATTAATCTTCCTAAAGCACAGTGATAACTTCTTTCCACTGAGCTTTCAGTAGCTCTCCCCTGTTAACCGAACAAAGTAAAATCCTTAAACCATGGGCTTTTCTCATCACTTCCTGGTAAAACTCCTACTCCTTCAAAGAATAGATCACAGAATTTAGAGCTGGATATATGGAATCTCATTTTAAAGATGAGGAAACTGAAACTCAGAAATGTTAAGTGACTTGCCCTAGGTGAGACAACTATTGAGCCTCAGAGATTAGAACCCAGACCTCTTGGTTATTGGGTCTGTATTTTTTGTCTTCTACATTTCCTTCTACATTTAAAGACCAGTGTAAATGTCATCTTCTATATCAAGACTTCTTTCTTGATGCCTTCCTCATTCTCTTCTCCCTCTCCATAGAAAGCTGGAAGTAATCACTCTTACCTATGACCCTTAAAACACCCTATTGGTACTTTTCTTATGCACCTATAGTCTGTCCTATTATGGAATTTGCTGTATGTATTTCTTATCTTTCCTGGTAGATTGTAAGTTACTTGAGGCCAAGAACTCTCGGTTTTCATAGTTTTATCTCTTTTTTTTTCACTTTCCCTCCCCAACCTAGCAGTGTCTAGTAGCTTAATAAACTTTTACTATATTCTGTGTTGAATTATATGTTAATTTAGAAAGCAACTTTTACAATGAAAATATATCTAGAGGATTATCTTGGGCACACCTTTCTACCCACTGGTTATCAGACAAATATTGAAACTAGGCCCATCAGCAGCAGCTCTTTGGCAAAGCTGCTTGATCAATTGCCAGCTGAAGATATCATAGTATTCAAGTTTTAGAGCTGTAAGGGATAATCATAATAATAGCTAATATTTATATATTGCTTAATCAATTCAATCAATTAATTCAATCCATTAATAAGTGTTTAATATAAAGGAGATATTTCTCCTATACCATTATTAAGTGGGCTAGGGAACATGTTAAATTCTAGGAATAAAAGTAAAATGATGAAATAAGCCCTATTCACAAAAAGCTTCATGTTAATGAGGGAGACAAGTGCGTATAAAAATGTATATAGCATACATATAAAATGAATAAGTGCAAATATAATCAGAAGCATATGTATGATCTCATGTGATTCTCACAATGACCCCGTGGAATAGGTGCTATTATTATTCCTGTTTTACAGATGAAGAAACTGAGGCCTAGATAAAGTAAGGGATTTGCACAAGATCACAAGCTAATGACTGTCTAAGGGAGGATTCAAACCCAGGTTCTCCTGGCTTCAAGGGTAGCTTTCTATTCACTATATCACTCTGTCTCTATTAGCTTACAAGATCAAGGTCACTTTGCTTTCTCTAGGTCAATTTATAAAGCTAGCCCTGTGTGATGCTAACTGAAATCTGAGTATGTGCTCTCTAGACCTCAGTAGAGATGGTAAGAAAGTAGACTTTCTTAACTTTAACCTATGCAGGCCTAGGTTGAAGAGAGGCACAAGGCGCAGGGCAGAAGGAGCTGGTCTCATAATCAGGAAGACCTTGGTACAAATCCTGCCTTTCATCCTTCCTTACTATATGACCTGAGCAACTCACCTAGATCTTCAGCATCCCTCCAAGATTTTAAGGGGAGATCTGTATAGGCAAATGGAGCTCCTTCCCAGAAGATTCCTATACAGAGGAAATCAAAGATCTGCTGAAAAGAAAACAACAACAAGTAAATTGGTTGTCTCTTTTACTCCTTCACTTGCCTATGCTTGAAGCAAAGGTTGGATAGTCCTATATGTGAGAGTGTTGGAGAAAGGATTCTTGTTCTAAATGAGAGGGTCAAATCAACCAAATTCAATTCAATTTAAAGATCACTGATCTATTATGTGGCTGGCACTGTACTAGATGCTGAATATACAGTCACTCAGTTAGAATTTAGTAAGCACATATCTTGTGGCAGTCACTCTGCTAAGCTCTCAGGATACCAAGAAAGCTTCCATCCCCAAGCAAAAAAAATCTCACTCTCAAGGAGCTCACAGTATAAGGGTGGACAGGAGACAGCATGCAAACAATTATGTACAAAAAAGCTAAATAGGAAGATAATCCATAAAGAGAAGGCAATAAGATTAAGGAAGACTGGAAAAGATTTTTAAAGAAGGTAGGATATAGAAGGTGACATTTACATTGGTCTTTAAATGTAGAAGGAAGTGTTATAGTGGAACAATTACAGACTCAATGGCCAAGAGGCCCGGATTCTAATTTCAGCCCTGAGGCTAACTAGTTATCTGACCTAGGGCAAGTCACTTAACATTGCTGAGTTTCAGTTTTCTCATCTATAAAATAACATGTAGCAGAGTTGTTATAAAGATGACCCCAACTCAGTTCCAAAGACTGGTGTCTCAAAGACTTTTCTTTAAAGAGGTTGAAGTGCGTCATTTCGATTCTTGCGAGAAGCAGGTGTATCTCCTTGGAAGTGGAGAAAATGCGCTCGGTAAAAGAAGCCAGGGCAACCTTTATAATTAGGAATTACCTAACTCCTCCTTTCTGGATCAGGATTGGTCCTAATCCTTCTGGGTTGCAATCTTCCTTATATGCCCCACCTCTAACATACATTATGTGCCTAGAATTGTCTTATTACTCCTCCCCCAACGGAGAAGTTAGCCTGTCTGTGCTGATTTCTTATCTACTTATGTGGAAACTTAACTCTTTCATTTCTCACATAGTGGATAGAGTGCCAGGCCTGGAGTCAAGAAGCCTCATCTCCCTTAGTTCAAATCTGGCCTGAGACACTTACTAGCTGTGTGACCCTGGGCAAGTCACTTGACCCTGTTTACCTTAGTTTCCTCATCTGTAAAATGAGCTCCAAAAAGAAATGGCAAACCACTCCAGCATCTTTGCCAATAAAACCCCAAATGGGGTCACAAAGAGTCAGATATGACTGAAAAAAAGATTGAACAAGTAGTGGTAGGGTCAAAGGAGAGAAGTCAGAGACAAGCAATTTGAACTTGGTTCTTCTGGTGCTGTCTGATGGTCTTTAAAACTCTGAAATTGTCAGTTCTTAACAGAATCACAAAGATTCCACCTGAGAGTGTTCTCTGTTTAAAACAGTTGAATCTAATTACCACCAATCTCCAAATATATTCATTTATTCTCTGATTCACAAAGTCACTCCTCAGACATAGCACCTACTATGTGGTAGACATTGTAAGAGATGCAGGGGTTAATACTCAACTTCTGCCAGCCAGGGGATAACAATGGGGGTGGGGTGGGAAGGATAGAGCTGGGGAGAGATAAGACTTGTACACAAATAGCCATTTTAAAGGGCAGTAGTTCTTGAAATAAGGTTGGTTACCTTATTTTTTTTGTAATAATTTTATTTCCATTTAATTGGCTTCCTTTGTAAACCTACGTATTTCATTTTATGCATTTAAAAACCTGATTTGGAAAAAGGGTTCCTAGGCTTCATCAGGCTGCCAAAGGGGTTAAAAGTTAAAGGAACCCCTCAGTAAAAAAAGGAAAATCCATAGGATCTAGAATCAGAAGACATGGGTTTGAATCCAGAATTGGCATTAGCTAGGTGGCACAGTAGATAGAGCTTGGGTCAGGAAGACCTAAGTTCAAATCCAGGCTCAGAAACTTACCAGCTATGTGGCCTCAGGGAAGTCACTTCATCTCTGTATTTTTCAGTTTCCTCATCTGTAAAATGGGGATAATAATAGCCCCTACCTTATAGGGTTTTTGTGAGGCTCAAATGAGAGAATAATTATAAATCACTTAACACAGTGCCTGACAGATAGTAAACTCTATGGAAATATTAGTTTTTATTATCACCCATGACCCTTGGAAAAGCTCTTCGCTTCTCTGGGGCCCTTAGGTTTTTACTTTGTAAAATTAAAGGTGTTTGTGGATCTCAGAGAGTGGTGGCCTATGAGACTGAACAACAAACTAGAGCCACCAGAGGTTCTGCACCTCTAATTCGCCCTGTGTTAAGATCTCATCTTGGGTTCAATGTTCATTATTGGGTTTATTATTGATTAGCAAAAGAGGGGAGCTTAGCCTAGGAAGCCAGATGAAATAGCAGATGAATATGTAACTTCAGTTGCGGAGGATGGGAGTAGAGTAAGAAAATAATGCTGACATTAATCTCAAGTAGAATCCCTCCCTTTCCCCTGCCCCCCTGGATGATATGGATGGGTTTAATGCTCTTTGTGGGTCTGATTTGGACATTCCCTTCAAATGCTAATGAAGAGCTACTTTAACACCCTTTTCTGGTGTTCTTCAGAATAGTCCCCTTCCAATGCTCATGAATAGCTGCCTTTGTCTCTATAGACAGCAGAGCCAGATAACTTGGGGGCCTAGAAAGCAAATTGCTGCCTGGTACAGACCTACCCTGAATGAGCAATTGGGCCTTATGGTAGCCATGGAGCTGAACACTGGCTTTCCCTCACTCCCCCAAATGAACCAGGCCAAAAAAAAAGGAGCTAAACCATTTTCTCCTCATTATCACCTCATTAAGTTCCCCTTGCCAGCTTGGCTTGGGGCAGGGGCCTGGTACAGGTAGCTTAATGAGTTTCTTATTTATGGGCCCCTGTGTTACTATGCAAAAGCCTGGGATTCCCAGGAAGGGAGCATGGCATTTTCTACTGTGGCAGCTTAAAAAAAGGCAATTCCCAGGCTTTCCTGAAAGGCTGAGCATCACAGCATGGGCCTTGACACCGTCTCTTGGACTCTTGGTCTCTTGGTTAGCAATAACTGCTTTGCATATTGTTTACTATTGTGACTGTAGTATTTTTCCCCAATTTTCTCCTTCGGTCCCCCTGACAACGCAAAGCAGATGCCTCCCCAGATGTGAAAGCTGCAGATGCTTGTCAGCTACAGGAGGCGGCAAATTCATAAATGGGAAATGCATTCTGCAAATTCCCCCGTTTGGCTTTCCTGAAAAAATTGTCCCTTGTGAAGAGTCTTCTGTGTGGTTTGGAGAGAGAGAAATTAAAAGGCTTCACACATTCATTTCTCTAAGGAAAGATAGCATGTTACCCTACATATGCAAAGGTGACACTACAGGGCCTCATCAGTTGAACAGAAGTATTGAGTTGCTTTTCACTTATTTGGCAGAGATTCTTTTAATGAGCATTTACTAAGTACTTATTCTGAGGGCCCAAGGTGTACACAAAGAATACTGTAAGTTTTAAGTGGCAGAGATGGGATTTAAAGCTAGGTCTTAAGGTCCTAAATTCAATACTCTTTCCACTAAGCCAAACCATATTCTGCCTTATATTATGACTATTTGCATATATGCCTTAACTCTCTATTTAGTCCTATAAAATTATAAGCCCTTTACAGTAGGGCCTGAGAATTATTCAGTTAGGTACTCCACTGTGCTATTTGATAAATGTTTATTGAATAAATGAATGAATGAATGAATGAACATATGAACTGGCTTTCATAGAGAACAATTTAGGCTTTTACTTTCCATAAAATGTAGGGCAAAAGGGAGTTGTAAGAAGTGATTAGAATTGATTAATTCATCAGTAAGGATTTATTAAATGCCTACTGTTTGTCATGCCCTGGACAGGTATTAGGGATATAGGTAAAAAATAAAATAGTCCCTGTCGTGAAGGAGCTTACATAACTTCCAGGCATTGGGGACATCTAGAGCGAAGATGGAAGATGGAGGGTTCTATATGAGGAAAAGTAAGAAGACTAGTTTGGTTGGGCCATAGATTTTAGGAGGGAAGGCTATGTATACTGATGCTGGAAAGGTAGGCTGAGGTCAGGTTGTCTTTAAATACCAAGTGGAAGAGATTATCCTACAGGCAATAGAGAGCCAATGGAATTTAATGAGTCGGAGAGTGACTCCATCAGATCAGTGCTTAAGGGAAATAAGTCATTTTGCAGCTATGGGGAGGATGGATGAAAAAGGAAAGTGCCTTCAGGCAGTGAGATGAAGTATGAGGTTATTATGATAGCGTGGATAAGAATATAAGGTCTCATAAAATAGTTGCTGAATAATTAGAAGAGGTAGAATTCAATAGGTATCATGGAAATTAAAAACAAATGACAAGATTTGACAACTGATTGGATGTATGGACTGATATATAGTAAAGGGCTGTGATAAGACCAAGGTTTCAATATTGAAATTTGGCTATCAGTCTTTAGAGTATGAAATCCAAGCTCTTAGTTGCCATATGCAAATATATATATATATATGTATATATGTATATATATATATATATAATATATATATATATATATATATATAAAATGTCACTAAAAATTAGAAAAATACACAGTAAAAGAACTCTGAGGTTCCATATCACAGCTATTAGATTGTCAAAGTTGACAAAAAAAAAAAGGAGGACATGTAGAAAAATATTTACATTAATGCACTTTTGGTTGAACTGTGGACTATTCCAGCCATTCTAGAAAGTAACTTGGAACAATGTCCAAAAGTTATTAAACTTTGCATTTCTATCCTGCAATACTAATATTAGGTCCATCCCCCAAAGCGATAAAAGAAAGATAATGCAACCCAAATGTACAAAAATATTTATAGCAGGTCTTTTTCAGTGGCAAAGAATTAGAAACTTAGAGTCCAAAATATAGATATTAGAAAATAAAAAAAAGTGAACCAATACCTGATGAAATAGAATCTTGTGCACTTCCAAAGAGAACATGGAACAGCAAAAAATTCCAAAATGTTTCAAAAGGAAAATTAAATCCATAAGAGAAAAAAATTAGGAATAAATATAGGACAGAATTTAGATCTGTCATGTAGAATTTTAAAACTGACTTAAAATGTTAGAAAACAATTGAATCCATAGTAGAGAGTTTCTCTAAAGAAGCAAAGGAGAGATGAACAGCTTTAAAATACAAAAGTAATGAAATGTGGAAAAATATGGAGGAAGAGCAACAAAAGATAAGAATATTGAAAGATCATGTTATCTCTGCCTAAGCCAAAGAACTGACCTTTAAAGACAGGATGTGCAAAGATAACAAGGATCACAGGTCCCCTGAAAGAATATGAAAAGAAAAAAAAAACCTCGTGCAAGATTTAATGCAACAATTCAAGTTGATATAATGGGAAATGATCTTCTGTGAGTACATGGGGCCCCACATGTGGTCTCCTGGTCCAGGAAAAGGTGATAATTGAAGTTCTAGGGGAAGCTGGTATCTAGAAGGGTTGGAACATGTGTCCCAAGAGATGGCACAGTCATTGGAAAGAATGATCATGGGAAATTGCAAGGGTAGTAGAATTGGATTATTTAGTTGGAAGACACAGAATAATTTCTACCAAGCTGTGCTTTTTCTGTCCAATATTAATTCCCTCACAAACTGATATTTCTAAGAGTGAAACATAGCAGAAGAAGAAAGGGAGAGGGGTGTGATGGGGCAAGATCTGTAAAAGCAATAACATGGGCTAGAAGTGGGAGCTCAAACTTAATATTCTAGAAGCTTGGGCCCCATGAGGAAATATATGTGAAAAATATATTTTACATATGCATTTGCATGTTGTCTCTGTCATTAGAATATAAGCACTTTGAAGGCAAGGAGTATTTTTACCTTTCTTTGTATCCCTAGGTCCTCATACAATATTTGGCACATAGTAAGTACTTAATAAATGCTTGATGATGGGAAAGATAAGACTGTATGATAAAACTGTAATCATTAAAACTATTTCATACTTGTCAAGAAAACAGAAAACTAGGTAAGTATAATAGACCAAATATGTAAGTAATATAAACAATGAAAAATTTTGCCCAGTGTTTATAAAACCATAGGAACATAAACTTAAGGCATAATAACTCCTCTTCTTTTTTTTTTTAAAGAGCTGATGGAAAAAATGGAAAACAGTTTAACAGAAATTAGGTGTAAATCAACACCTTATATACCATAAGCCATAATAAACTCAATATGGATATGTGAGATTACTAGAAATGGCCACATTATATGTGCATACATATTACAGATATGTATGTGTGTATATGTGTGTATGCACATGCACATATACATATACATGTATGTGCATACATTATATATTTATATATACATATACAAAGGAAATGAGCAATGGGATGGCTAGGGGAAGACTTCTTAGCCAAACAAGGGATAGAGGAAATCTAAAGATACAACAGAGAAATGAAAGGGAATAAGCATTTATATAGCACTTATTATGTGCCAGGTATTATGCTAAGTGTTTTAGAAATGTTATCCTATCTCAATAGGCAATTTTAAACAAACTCAATGAATCAACAACCATTTATTGAGTACCAGCTGTATGCCAGGCCAGACTCTGTTAGATGCTATGTATATTGATATGAAGAATTAATTCCTACTTTCAAGGAGTTTAAATCCTGTTGGGTATGACAACATGTATATAAGTACATATGTACACATTTATGCATACACACAAATATATGTATATATAATATGTAAATACAAAGTATTTAAAAATGCAAAATAAATTCAAGGTAATTGTGGAGGGAGGGCTCTGGAAGTTGACTAGATCAAGCAAAGTTTCATATAGAAGATGATTCTTGAGTTGTAGAGGTAAGAAGAAAGTGCATTTTAGGCAGGAAGGATGGCTGGTGCAAAGGAATGGCCATGGAACGTGGAGTACTTGTGCATGAAAAGAGCAAGTCAATTTGTCTAGATTATAGAATGTGGAAAGGGATATTAGACATAAAACAGAGTTGGAAAGATAGATCAGGGATAGGTTATGAACGATTTTAAAAGCCAGAGAAGTTTGTATTTGATCCTAGACACAATAGGGAGCCACTGGAGTAGGACAGTGCCATGATCATATCCATGCTTAAGGGAAATCACCTAGATATCTGTGAGGAGGACGGATTAAAGTGGGGAGAGACTTGAAACAGGGAAGTTAATTGGACTGTCTTGTAATAATCAAAGTTCTAGGTGATAAGAAGAAACTGGTGACTGTGAGTAAAGAAAAGGATTTGGTTGTAAGGAATGTTGTGGAGGTAGAAATGACACGATTTGGCAATGGATTGTATATGTGAGGTAAGGGAGAGTGAGGCACTGTTAATGCCAAGGTTTCAAACACATCGTTTAGAAGAATAGTGGTTCCTCTAACAGAAATAGAAAAGTTTGCAACAGAGGTTCATTTATGAGGGATGATAATAAGTTTGGTTTTGCACATTTTTAACTTTGAAATGCCCAATGAGTGGTTGGATATATGGATCTTGGTGTCATTAGCATGGAGATGCCAATGAAATGCATGAGAGCTGATAAGATCACCAAGAAAAGAGAGAGTATATAGAGAGAAGAGGGAACATATAGAGACAAGACAGAACCTTGGGGAAAACTCACAGTTAATGGGGGTGATATGGATGCTAATTCAGCCAAGGAGAACAAAAGGAAGCAATAAGGTAAAAGGAAAAGCAGGAAAGATTACTGTCATGAAAACCCATAGAGGAAAAGGTATCTAGAATGAGAGTGGGATTATTTATGCCCAGTGCAATAGAGAGGTCAGGAAGGAGGAGGACTACAAAAAACCTTCAGATTTGATAGTTAAAGGATTATTGGTAACTTTGGAGAAAACGATTTCAGTTGAATAATCAAGTTAGAAGTTAGATTTCAAAGGGTTGAGAAATGAAAGGAGAGCAAGTGGGAGACGATGAATGTAGATAGCCTTCCCCCCCCACCCCCCACCCCAGGAGCATGGCTGAAAAAGATAGGAGAAACATAGGGTAATGGATCATAGGTTATAGTGAAGCGTTAATTTTTTTTTTAAAGAATGAATGAGATTTAAGTGTGTAAGGAAGAAACTAACTAATAGAAAGAAGTTGAAAATTAGAGGGGAGGGATTATTGAAGCGATAATTTGCTGGAGAAGGTAGGAAGGAGGAGATCAAGACCATTCGCAGAGGGAATGGCTTAGATAAGGAGAAAACCACCTCATTATCAGAGCCTGCCTGAAGAAAGGCAGCAGAGTTGAGGGTTATGTTAAGGGGATTTGAGAAGAAGGAAAGGAGAGAAGAGCTGATAGCAAATGGTAAAAACTGTCATCCTATGGATGTTGAGTTAAATGGAGAGTGATAAGTATGGAAGGCTTGGAAAGAAAAAAAGGTTTGGGATAGCTTATGAAAAGAATGACATGGGGAATCAATTAATAAGGAATAAAAAAAATCGATTTGCTGCATTAAGATTAGATAACAGATTTGGGAGTGTGGCATTGAGGGGTAGAGTGGTGAATGACTGAGAGCCACCTACACCATGCCTCTAACTATGGACAGGACTCAAATGACATTACCGTTATTAATTATAACATCACATATCCAAAAAGCTTTGGCTGTGATTTTTACTGAGCGACAATGTTTAAGAAACAAGGCCAAAAAAAAAAAAGATATCCTAGTTAAATTGATCATCAACCAAAATAGACTATGTTAATTTTTAAGGAGAATTATATAAACTTAATACTTGACTATTCCTATTTCAATTATTAGTCCAATTTAGAACTCAGAGACACCAATTTATTTAAATTCGAGTCTCTCCTAAGAACTTAAATAATTGCAAATACATTGTTTGTTTGTTTGTTTGTTTGTTTGTTTTTCAGGTGATAGCATCTTGAACACATCAGGAGCTCACAGAAACCACATGGTTACTAAAATTCCTCAAAGAGATAACAACAGAATGACTTTCCTGTCAGAATAAAATGGTTGTTTGAGAAAATGGCATGAAGTTTAATTCACCATCAATGAAGCTTTTAAACACATGTTGTTTTGATGTAGCTTGGAATACTTGCCTTTTGTATAGTTATGGGAGCTGGGGAAGTAGAACTACTTCCTGAACCTCATAGAACTGCCATTAACTCAGAGACAGACACAGTGAGAATTTGGTTAAATGACAAACAGATGAAACCTAAGTAACAGGCAAGGTAGACCTGTCTGAATATAGATGGAATCTCAGAAGGATATTGAGATGCTTCTATTTACTGTTATAAGTAACATTACCCCATGTCTTAAAGATACCTCATTGTGAAACTAGGGGCAAAGTGGATGGCCTGTGACTGAAATTCCTTTCAGTCCTAGATGTGTGATCCTATGATCCTGTATTAATATGGATCCCTCAATAATCAATGTTTCATGCATCTGAAATTTCTTGTAATGAAAGTAAAAACAAATGTATACAAAGCTAGGCAAGAGATCTGATTAAGCCAGTTCACCAGGAAAGCATTCAAAGATGACACTGTAAGGAGGACAACAAACAGATGAAAAACCCGGAAAATCTGGCAAGATTTCTATGCTGTGATAAACTGTATTCTTTGTCAATTACAGAGGGACTACTACATTAAGACTCTGATATCATAGTACTCAAAGTATTGCATGATGAAATTGAAATAGTTCAACCCAGATGAGAGTAAGGTTCCAGCCTGGGAGGGGGGTGATGTTAGGGAAGGGAAAAAAACAGAAAAAAAAGAAACTTACACGATAACTTTGCTCTGTGTTTGGAGGGAATAGCAAGTTGCACGTGGTAGATTTGCAGTTTCATATGCAATCATCTTTTAGTGTTGTACTGTGTTATGGAAATACTTGTTTTGGTTCTGTGAATAGAAAATAAAATAAATTCGTAACACAAAAAATAAAATAAGAAAAAAGTAATTGAAATAGCTCTACAGAAGACAAAAATGGGAAGAACAACTGAATTAGACTAAGTACACACAGAGGAAATGCATTCTAGAGGTCACAGAATTTGAATGTAGTAGGGAATTAACTCTTGAGGTATTTGAAAGAGAAGAAGATTGGGAGGGAGGGAAGGCTTAGGGGAAAATCTCATATTTTATTATTACCCAAAAGAGAGATTAATAAAATATCAATAAATATACCATCTCACATCTCTACCAAACCTTTATGAAAATAATGTACATATACATTGAGGTTATCCTTCATAAAGACATGTTTATATCTCTTTGTTTATATCTCTTCCCTTTTCACTGAGTTCCTTGAAGGCAGGTACTGTTTTGGCCTTTCTTTGTACTCCCAACACTTAGCATGATGCCTGGCTCTTGTAGGTGTGTAGGAAATGCTTATTGACTTGACTTGGTTAATGGCCCATGTATCATTTTTCATTTCTAGAAATCTTCGTGAAAATGATGTACATATGGATTGAGGTAATTTAATAAAGATATGGTTGGTATTAAGAGGCTTTCAAAAGTAATATTTGATAATAGAAAACATCCTCACAAGCACAAAATTGACTTAAACATGATTCCACTTTGCTTGTTGTTTGTTGCTAAAAATACAATATAAAGCCTTAAAGATCTGTATACAAAAAGATGATGCCAGGAAATTGTTAGAGGTAGCTAGGTGGCAGAGTGGATAAGGTGCTAAAGCACAAGTCAGGAAGACCTGAGTTCAAAATTAATGGGGTTACCCTGGACATGTCACTTGACCTTTGACCTCCTCAGTTTCCTCATCTGTAAAATGGGGATAATAATAGTATCTAGCTTCCAGGTTGTTGTGAAGATAAAATGAGGTAATGTTTGTGAAGTACTCTGCAGACCATGAAGTATATATAAATGCAAGCAATTATTAATATAAATCTTATATGATTCCTTGAAAGATGATTATAGAGATAATTTTGTTTGATGATCTTCTTGTTACTAATATTAAATGAGGAATAAAACAAGGAAACATATCCTCTCATGGAGGATGGATGTCTAATACAGAGTATAAATATGGAACTGCTTTAGCTGCTAATGCTTACAACTGATACTTGCTGATTGCTCTCAATCAAATAATCACCCAGTGTTTATTAGGATCCTATTCTAAGTCAGGCACTGGGCACAAAGGAAATAGTCTCAGACCTTAAAGAGCTTGTGTTCTATCTGATAAAGAGGGCTTCTATGTGTATAGGATGTCTCAAAAGGTCTTAGTGCAGGTTAACTCTAATAGTTTGAAACTGAACCACCAGAGTTACTTTAATTTTGTATATATTTATACAGGATGTCTCAAAAATCTTACTGTCAGTTTAAGCTTAAAACTTAAAAAAAACTTTTAAAAAGTTTTAAGCTTAGAATGACAAAAAGTTTAAAAAAAACTTTCAAAAATTAAAAAGAAATTTAAATTTTAAGCTTAAAACTATATCAAGATCCTTGGGGACATCTGTATAAGTGTATACAACATACAAAGTAATTTTGTTGGTGGGGTGGACTAGCAGCAAGGAGGATTGGGAAAGGTTTTATATAAGAGGTTATGTTTGAGTTGCATCTTTTTTTTTTTTGGCTAGACAGTGGGGTTAAGTGACTTGCCCAGGGTCACACAGCTGCTGAGTATCATGTGTCTGAGGCCAAATTTGAACTCAGGTCTTCCTGACTCCAGGGCCAGTGCTCTATCCACTGCACCACCTAGCTGCCCCTTGAGTTGTGTCTTGAAGGAAGAGAGGGATTCTATGAGACAAGTGAAGAGAGAGAGAACATTCTGGGCAGTGATAAATGGTCAATGCAAAGACACAGAAATGGGACATGGAGCATCAGAGCATTGTGTGCGCAGTGGATAGAGTACCAGCCCTGGAGTCAGGAGGACCTGAGTTCAAATCCGCCCTCAGACATGTAACACTCACTAGCTGTGTGACTCTGGGCAAATCACTTAACCCCAATTGCGTCACCAAAAAAAAAAAAGGCATGTTTGGCTAACCCTCAGAGTGTGGGAAGGGGAGTAACATAGAAAGGAGTGTAGAAAAGTAGATCATTTGTTCTTCAAATTTCCACCCAAGTCTTGTTAAACAGAGCCAAGTTAACTCCACTGACTCTAATACTTAATTTCTGATTAAACCCCAGAAGGCAAAAATCCCTGAAGGCAATTTCCAAAATGACCAATTAGAAAATTAGAAATGAACAGCAGTTCAAGAACAGTAGAGTTCTCCAATGGGTAAGTGGGAGTTAGGGGATAAAGGTGGGGAAAAGTTAAAAAAAAGTGTCATGCCAGGGGGGAAAAATGGCATACTTCACTCCAAGAAACCATAGCCTTCCCTGGAGCCCTGCCATGCCATTTGTACCATTAATGCCTTTTCTTTTATCTTTTCATGACAAGCTTTTCGAGAGGAGGTAAGGAAGAAAAAAAATTCAGCAAACTAAACAGCTGTCTCAGAGATCACAAGACATCAAAAAGAAATCTAAAGAGTGTTCTAATCCCAGAGGAAAACCTTGCCTATGTGGTAAAGTGCTGGCAGCAGAAACCTTGGAAAATTCAGGGAGTGGAATTTTATTGTCAGAACTTTCAATAAAAGAGCAGCCACAGATACTGAAAGCATTAAATAAAAATTACCAACAAGCTGTCTTACCTGTGTGCACTCCACTGAAAGGAAGGGCAACCAGGAGCCAGCAGTGCTCATACATCAGTCAAAACTCTGACAGCGACGGTGGGAAGTTTGACAGAGCTGCCACACACCAGACTACCTAAGATATTCCTAACTGAACCATAAAAAAGACAAATAAATTAGTAATACTATCGCTCCTGTCAATGTCCTTCCTCGTGAACTTCTCAAGCTGTTGGTTAACATTGTCTACAGTGATTTATCAGTATCTCCTTGGCTTGCTGAGAGAAGACAGACATATTTGATTTTTTGTGTGTTAGAAATTGTTTGCAGAATTGATTGAAGAAAGTGAAATAAATACTGTCTATTTCTTCATGGCCCTCCCTTTGTTTCTCTTTGTTGCTTGACAAGGAGCTAGGACCGGTGAGATTAGCATAATCTTTTCTAGAATTTACCATTTTTTATTTTTTAAATGGATCCCATGATAGACACACAATAAAATCGATAACTGGCTTCTCATTTTGTCAGAGCTAAATGACAAAACTCATTTTGAAATTCAATAGTAGTTACTGAAGAGTAGTAGCCATGCATTGTGGAGCTGTAGTCTTTCCATTTTTTTTTTCTTCAAAAGAATATGGAGAAGGGAATTTTTGCTGTTCAAAGCCTAATTCCGGGAATTCCCTAAGATTTTCCTCCTGAACCTCACCAATGCATGCCAATTCCCCTTCAAACTGAAGTAATTATATTCAGAGTGGCATAGTGAGTGGATGTAAAGCTGACCTCAAAACCAGGAAGACCTGGGTCAAGGAAGGCTGACCTCTGGCCATACATTGACCAAAAAGTCATAAATTCTCAATGCCCCCAGGCAATCCTTTAAGACTATAAATTACACATTGGGTGCTGCCTGCATGGGTAGAAGATGTTTCCTCATCAGGAGTTCCCAATATCATTGAAATCACAGAGTCAGAGGAAAACATAACTATAATAATAACAAAACTATCATAGCTCATTAAGAGTAGAGACTGTCTTGGTCTTCCATTTCTATCCCCAATGTTTGCACAGTGTTTTGTACAGAGTAAGTGCTTAATAAATACTTCATTCATTCAATCATTATTTGCCCTTATTCATTTGTGAAGGGAAAAACCTGAACAGGCAGTCAGCAAAGGTAATCCCAAATCACATTTTTAACCAATAGGATGCTAAACTCATTCAATTTTATGTTAAGCTCTTTGAGGGTGGAGATTAAATTTTATGCTTCTTTTGCATCTTCTACAATGATTAGAATAAAGTCTTTTTAAAAATTATTGATGTTTTCTGTTTCTCATACAACCTTAGTGTCCTATATATTCCTCCCCTTCCCTCCATCTGAAAGCCATCCCATATGACAAATAGAATTTTTTGGAGGGGAGAGGAAAAAGAAGTCAGAACAACTGATTGATACATTGACAGTCTGAAAACATGTCCAATGTGTAACACCCATGAGCCTTCCACCTCCATGGAGTGGTAGGTTAAGAGTGTCTTTTCATATTTCTTCATTCAGTCCCACTTTATCTTTATACTTTTGTTATATTTACTTTTGCTTTTTTGGTGTGTAATTCATTCCATTAAAATTATTTTAGTTACTGTGCATATTGCTCTCTTGGCTCTGCTTACATCACTCTGCATAAATTTGTATCTTTCCATGCTTCTCTGTATCCATCACACACAGTAGTATTTCATTACATTCGTGTACCACAAAATATTTAGCTATTTCTTAATTGATGGGCATCCACTCTTTTTTTCCCCCTAATTCTTAGCTATCACAAATTGCTGCTAAAAATATTTTGGTGTATGTGGGGAGTTTTTTCTTGTTGATGCCTTCTTTGGGGTATGAACCTAATAATGGAATTTCTGGTTGAAAGGGTATGGACATTTTAGTCACTTTATTTGCATAATTCAGAATAGCTTTCCAAAATGGTTGTGCTATTTCATATCTGAACCAACAATATATTAACGTGCCTATCTTCTCACAACCCCTCCAACAATGACAGTTGATACTTTTTTGTCTTTGCCAATTTTCAGGGTAAAGCTTCAGGGTCATTTTGATTTGTAGTTCTCTTATTATTAGTAATTTAGCCCTAAATTTTTTCATGTGGTTGCAAATACTTTGCAGTTCTTTTGAAAACTATTCATATCCTTTGACAATGTATATATTAAGAAATGGCTATTCATCTTATATATTATTAATTTATATATCTTGAATGCCAAACCCTTATCAGATAAATTTGATACAAAGATTGTTTTTCCCCATTCAACCATTTCCCTTCTTATCTTAGATGCAGAAAATTTTCAGTTTCAAGTAATCAAAGTTATCTATTTTTTTTCTTTTGAAATTGCCTTTATCTATTATTTGGTTAAGAATTAATCTCCTACCCATAGCTATGAGAAATACATAATCTATTTCTCTTTTTTAAAAATAGAAGGATCTTTTATTATTAAGGTCACATATCCATTTAGAATGTGTTGTGTGCCGTGGTATAAGATGTTGGTCTATGCCTACTTTCTACCAGACTGCTTTTAAGTTTTCCTTGCAGTTTTTACTAAAATAGGAAGTTTTTTCTCTAGGCAACTTATGTTTTCCGCTTTATCAAACACTGAACTGTTTAGTTCTATTGTTTCTGAATCTCCCTTATCTAGCCTGTTCTGTTGTTCAGTCTCTCTTATCTTAGTTTTTTTTAACCAATACCAGATGGTTTTGATGACTGCTGCTTTGTAATATAATTTGAGGTCTGGACATGCTATTTCCCCTTCATTTTTCTTTTGTCATTTCCACTGTTATTCTAAATCTTTTTTTAAATGAATTTTGTTATTATTTATCAAGCTTTAGAAAGTATTTGTTGGAAAAGGTTCTATCCGCTGTACGCGATACTTGGTTTTGGTTTTAGATAGATGCTTTTTATGACATTGAAAAAGGTCCTTCTATGCTTTTACTTTGCAGAGTTTTCAAGCATAAGCGAGTATTATACTTTGGCAAAGGCGCTTTCTACATCTATAGAAATGATCATATGGTTTCAGATGTTTTGATTTTTTATGTGTTTAATTATGTTGATTGCTTTCCTAATATTGAACCATCCTTGCATCTCTGGTTTAAATTCCACTTGATAATAATAAATAATTGCTTGGATAAATTGCTGTAATCTGTTTGATAGGATACGTTTTAAAATCTTTGAGTCAGTAATCATTAATGATATTGGCCTATAGTTTTCTTTCTGAGTTTTACCTTTGCTTGGTTTGGGTATTAGGATTTTATTTGTCTCATAAAAGGATTCTGGTAGGGTTCTTTCTCAGTTCTTGAGAACAATTCATGAAGTATGGCTACTAATTGTTTTTTTAAAGTTTGATAGAATTCAGGTCTAGGGTTTTTCCCCCCTTTTGGTAGTTCCTTTACAACTAGATCTATTTCCTTTCGTTAGATTGGGTTCTTTAAGATCTATACCTAGTCTTTTGATAATTTAAGTATTTTATATTTTTGAATATTCTTCCATTTCTTTTGTGTTCTCAGATTTGTTACCTCATACCTATATATAACATGTTATTATTCTTTAATTTCTTCTGATTTTGCTTTAATTTCATCTTACTCTGTTGTTTTATTAATTTGATTTTTTGCGCTCTTAGGTTAATTAATGGTTTGTTAATGTTAGTAGTCTTTTCAAAAGACAGCTTTTAGCGTTATCATTTCTATGGATTTTTTTTTCATTTCTAATTTATCTATTTCCCTTCTAATTTTTAGTATTTCCTCTTTTGGTTTATTTTAGGTTTATTTGTCAATTCTCTAATTTTAAAAATGTACATTCTGTTCATTAATATTCTCCTTTTTTAATTTTTTTATTTTGTTAACAAATGATTGAAAGGATATACTTTCCCCCCAAGGACTGCTTTAGT
The DNA here is from genome assembly GCF_003287225.1 of Phascolarctos cinereus. NCBI lineage: Eukaryota > Metazoa > Chordata > Mammalia > Diprotodontia > Phascolarctidae > Phascolarctos > Phascolarctos cinereus. The sequence goes on from NW_027555736.1 coordinate 179,595,461, forward strand.
TGCATCTCAGAAATTTAGGTGCATTGTTTCATCATTATCATTATTATTTTATCATTTTATTATTTTTATCATTATTATTTTATCATTTTAACATAGTTATTGTTTCTACAATTTGTTCTTTGATCCAGTCATCATTTAAGATATCATTGTTAAGTCTTAATTTGGGACTACATTTTTTATTTGTGCTCCCTGCACCAATTTTTATTTTTATTGCATTAAGGTCTAAAAAGGATGTATTGACTATTTTTGTCTCCTTACATTTTTTTTTTTGCAATATTTTTGTGCCCTAGTGTATGGTCAATTTTTGTAAAAGCTAAATGTGGTGCAAAGAAATTTGATTTGGTTTTTTGCTGTCCCATTTAGAAGATGTCATAATTCTTTTAACTCAAATTTATTCCAGAATTTATTCAGTTCTATATTTTTTCCTTTTGTTTATCTTTCTATAGATTTAACCAAAACTGATAGAGGGATATTGAAGTCTTCTGCCACTATTGTGTTACTGTTTATATGTTCTTGAAGGGCAGATAATGTTTCCTTTATGAATTTGGACACCAAGACATTTGGAACGTATGAGAATATCACTAATATTGGTTTGTTATCTGTAGTTCCTTTCAGCATAATATAGTTTCCCTGTTTTTTCCTTTTTATTTTTTGAATATTTATTTTTGCTTTGTCTGATAGCATGATTTGCAACTCCTGCTTTATTAGAATCATTTGATGCATAGTAATTTTTTCCCATTCCTTTAGTTTTATTTTTTTGTATGTGTTTTTAAGTGTGTTTCTTGCAAGCAGTAGATTAAAGGGTTTTGTTTTCTTATCCAATCTGTCATTCTTTTGTTGTTTGTTTTAACAGATAGGTTAATTCATTCACATGTAAAGTTATTAGTTAGATTTATATTTTTTATATTTATACTTATGTTTTTTTCAAGTTATGGTTTTTCTCCCTCATCTACTGTAAGCACAGTACCATGACTTTGCTTTAAACTTTTTTTAAGATGTCCCTGTTCCCACTAGCTCTCTCCCCCTAATCTCTGGTCCCCTCTTCTCATTTGTTAACTTTTTCCCTTTAGACTTTTATTTAGTTGTTTCTCTCTCCTGCTTTTATTTGGTTATATATTTCTTCTTCCCCCATTTTTTCCCTCTCAGTCAAATTCCCCCTTTCTTCTCCTTCAGCTATTCTTGCTCATTAGGTTTTTTTTAAAATTTTATTTTTATGCCCCTTTCAAAAAAGATTTCTTTCACTCTCTTAATTATCTATTTTATCTTTCTGTTTACTCTAGACTCTCATTCTTTGATTAATGGCCCCTATAATCATCTGGTCTTTTTTTCTTTTCTCTGTATTCTTCATATACTCAAAGCTTCTAAGGTATTCATTCTAGGTTTTGCCTTTTAGGTGCTTTCTGCCACTGCCTTGTAAAGTCTTCCTCATGGATTCCCTTTTCCATTGTGCCTTACTCTCAAAAAATACCAGTTATTACATGTGTCAGAGAGGACACAGCCTGGTGGTATGGTACTTCCCCTAATTAACCTTATTGATCTGTACTTTCTCTTATTCTTTTTTTTTCTTTTACATTTGCCTGGAAATCTCCTTCCTGGTTCCATGCTCTCCCACTCCTCCAGGTGCTAGTTGCCCCCAGGGGTTCCAGCTCTTCACCTTTCAGAGCAAGTAGACTTTTCAGGCACCAAATACTCCAGGTCTCACTCAGTGTAAGGTTCTCATCTCCCTTCATTTATAGGAGCATTCATCAGTGGAACTCCCGCCCACCTCCAAAGTAAGGCCTCCTTCCTTTCCTACCCTTTTCAATCTTTCTGCCTACTCCTCACCCACTCCTCTGTAGACTCTGTAGTCTCTTTCTGAGATCACAAAGGTTATCTTCCCTGCATTGCTAGCCCTTGATTTGACCCTGGCACATCCCTTACTCCTCTATATCTCCCTGTTCCCCTCCCCCTTTTTCATGTATCTTCTTTTGTTGAAATGTAGTCCCATAAAAGACGCATTCACCTGTAGGTAGGGTGTCAACAAGTTCTGATCATAATGATTTCTCTCTACCTCTTCACTGCTACCTATCCCAGATTTCTGCATCCACCCTGGTCACCAGTAAAAGAACTCTTTTACTGGTCTTTCTGTTGTTACTCTTTTGCCATTGCTCTTGTATTTATTCAATCCTCCTGAATTTCTGCTGTTTGAGGTGTTTGAGATGTAAATAATCCCTTTAGTTCTGGTTTTCTTTCTAAAAATGTTTTAACCTCTTCTTTATTATTGAACATCCATCTCTTGTCTTGTATGGTTAGGCTCAGGATAGGTCACCCTAAGCTACATCCTGAACTCTAGTGCTCATTGTTTTTGCTGTGCAGGACATAAATTCTGCTCTCATAATTCTCACTTTTCTTTTAAATTACTAAGGAAAAATGTGTAATGGTTCACATTGCTCCTCAACTTCCATGGGGTTATCTGTCTCATCAACTGTTGGATCATTTTCCTTTGTTTTGCAGTTTTCATTCACAGATACCTGAACTCACTAGATCTGGAGTCCATATTTCCTTCAACTGTTACTGGTTTTCCTATTGATTTATCTTTTTATGTTGAAGGTCTTTGAGATTTATTCTTCTTGGAATCTTTAATACTTCCAGCCTTTCCTTATTTTCCTTATTGCTCACTTATGACTCCCTCCCCTCTGATTGTGATTTCCTTTGGGGTTGGCTTTCAAAGCATCTCAGCTTGCTTTTACACTGGTCAATTCCTGGTTTATCAGCCTAGGTCTCTGCTCAAGTTGACTTTTGTATGGTCAGAACTGGCTTCAGTTGAATGCTTGTGCTCTTTCCTCAGGCAGTGCTGTACAATTCCTCATATTCATAGTGTCCTATCCTGTTGATTTGTCCCTTGGTTCTCTGGTTCTGTACCAGCAATGCAGGGACTTCTGGCACCAGCCTTTCAGAGCCTGCTTTCCCTGCCACCAGCAGAGCTTGTTTTCATTGGTACCAGCAATTCACACCTATCTGCAGTTCAGAGCTTTGTGGCATTGATACTTCTGGATTGTAGCTCTTGGCAGGTTTTTGCTCCTGAAGAAATATAACCAAGCCAGCTGTCAATGTCTGAGAAAAATTCCACAGCTTGGAGCTGGGATTTTTATGGCACTAGAAAAAGGGATTCTATTGGGGTGGGCTTTATGTAGGCCTGTGTCATGCCCTTGGGTCTGTCAGTGCAGACTCATTGCAACAGTACGGATGGTATAGGAAAAGTGGTCAATAAGTGTCAGTGAAGGTTTTTATTTTCACTTTTTTTTTTATTCTTAGTGTCCTAGCCCATGGAAATAGCTGAAGTTGCTTTATCTTTGGCACATAGTTTCTATGTGGGGGAGTTTGAGAAGTTGTGGGGATCAGAGAAAATATTTAGTATAGTATCTTATTGCTCATATGACCTGGAACTCTTTAGTATTGGCTCTTGATTAGTACTCATTGAATTGAGTTGATCTGAATTAATCTGTGGCTTTGATCAGCGAAATAAGCAGAAGTCTTAGAATAATAGGCTTTCTTATTTCATGTTAGTTGCAGAGCAAATGAATTTTCAACAGAGAGGAATTCTTTCCTTTTTTTCCAATCACTTTGCAATATAGGGGAACCCTTCTTGCATCTATAATTTTGCCCTAGTCTCCCATCATACACTTTAAACTTATGATCTATCTATATTATCTCAATATAGATATTTATCTTATTTTTATATCACCTCCATTTCCCAGTATATCCCTCCATTCTCTATGCAGAGGAATTAAAAAAAAAAAGGTGGGGGGGAGCAGTTTAGTAAAAACTAAACAGCACATCAAAAAAGCCTGACATTATATGGAGTGTTCCACATTTCTGCAAAGAAAGGAGGAACAACCACTCCTTTCATGGAAACTGCAAAAATAATGTAAAGTTGATTGTTGTTTTGCTTCCATTCCTTCCTGTTGTTGACCCTGTGTTGAAGCTGCAAAAAAATAAAATGATAAAACAAGCAAAGTTGCAGTAACTGGGAGACTAGATTTTTCTTGTCATGTATTAAGAATAATGTTATTTATCTGAGACTAGAAGTTTTATTAAGTGTCTTTCTCACAACAATTCTATAATGTGGGTCATCTAAGTATTATTTCTCATTTTTACAGACAAGGAAACTGAGACTCAGAGAAGTTATATAGATCTTAAATAGGGAGATCTAGGACTAAAACCCAGTTTTTCTGACTCCAAGCCAATTGTGTTGTTCTCTCAGCACACAGAGAATTCATAAGCTTTATAGAAGTTTCTTATATTTCCCTAGAAACTCCAAATCAGAGTTTATAGCTCTGTATTCTTTCCAAGCTGCCTTTTTCTAGGCGGTGTGCTGCATATTGTATTGGAGAAAGTCATACTTTTGAATAATCAGGTCAGATTCAGTTTGAAATGTCCTTAGGTAATGGATTTCTTAAATTGCTTGAGGGTACAGGAAGAAAAACCCCTAGAAGAGGGAAATTTCTTTTTTCTTTTGCATGCACACTAACTTAAGTAAAGTGATACATTTGCAATGGGCATCGGAGCACTCCTGCTCTACAAGCTTCTCTGGAAACAACAACAACAACCATCACCACACCTTTTTCCAGGATAAAGTGCCCTGAGAATAGGAGCAGTCACTGCCTTTGATTCTTTGCTGAAGAGAATCCATAGCACTATGATTTCCTTTTGGAGCTGAGCGAAATTCCTAAGTTTAAAGAGTTTTGAGAAAATTTGGGTGGTGAAAGGTCAAAATGGAACTCACCTCGGTAAACACTGATTTTGTAAAAGTGAGGGCATCTTGCCAAGTCAAGGACCCACTCAATGCTCACAGGTTCTAACATCTGGTCCCAGCTCAGAGCATTACCTCATAGGGTTGCTGTGGTAAAAAAACACTTAACCAACTCTAAAGTACTATGTAAATAAATGTTCAAGATGGTGAGGTTGAAAAGCCTGAGGAAACAGAGCTATCCTGCTGCTCTCTAAAGTTATATTTCCATTGCTTGTGCAATGGAGAATGTTTGATTTAACTTTCCCAAAGACAGTCCCAAAGTATCCTCCTCCAGCATGGTCCCCACTCTGATTGTCCTAGCTGCCAATTACAAACAGCTCTAGGGATATTGGAGGTGACTGACACTTAACACAGCAGGCTGTTGGTTTGTTTTCTACACCTAAATGCAGCCTGTCTATAGATCTCAAAACAGGTGGTTGAGAAATGAAAAAAAAAAATGTAGTAAGTTACTTAGGTGTTTTGGTTATAGGTCTTCTGTAGAAAATACAGGTCACCTTTTGAGAAATTCTCTATCACACAGATACAGAATCTTGAAATTGCAATGGGTACTGCATAGCTTTATTCCATCATTTTAGTGATAACTAAATGAAAGTCTAGGGACAGTGCTTGATCAAGGTCTCCTAATGAGCTAGTGCCAGAGGCAGAGCTAATAACCACTTCTTCCTGATTAAGTTAGCTGACTGAGCTTCTAATCATCAACAACCAGCTCCTATGATTTCCCTTCTCCAAAGTACTTTGTATTTTTTAGCCTGGAAAAGCTACAAGGGCTCCAAGTGATAGACAATATCTGTATCATCTGAGGATAAGCTCAGCTAAGTCGACCGAGATTGATCAACAAAATATGGAACTCAGCCATTCATAAAGACTTCCTGCTAAGATGCAGAAGGTGCCTTTGCTGAGACACTCAACTGGGACTCAGACCTGAGGTCAAATCATACTTCAGTTCCTTAACGCAATATGACTTGGTCAAGTCATTGAATATGTCTATACCTCAGTTTCCCCATTTTTAAAATGAGAGATGGACTTGATGGACTCTAAAGTACTTTCCAGTTCCAAATCTTTGACTGTTTCTCTATGCTTCAGTTTCTTTATCTGTAAAAAGAAAGGGTAGGATGCAATAATTGCTAAAGTCCTTTGAGCCTTTACATTTATGGTCATACAAATATATATAGGGCAGCTAAGTAGCACAGCGGATAGAAAGACCAGGCTTGAAGTTCCTGAGTTCCTGAGTTCAAATCTAACCTCAGACACTTACTAGCTATGTAAACCCGGGCAAGTCGCTTAACCCTGTTTGCCTTAGATTTTCATCTGTAAAACAAGCTAGAGAAATAAATGGCCAACCGCTCCAGTATCTTTGCCAAGAAAACCCCAAAAAGGGTCATGAAGAGTAGTCTGAACTGAAAAGTAACTGAATAACAACAACTGAGTGAAATCAAAAATATTTTAAAGCATACTATGTTCAAGGCATCAAGACAATTTCCAATCAATCAACAAGCATTTATTAAGCACCTACTACATGCCAAGCAATATGCTAAGTGCTGGAAATATAAATGCAAACAAAAGTATGACAGTCAAAGACAGGTCCCACCTTCAAGGAACATAGAATCGAATGGAGGAAGACAACGCACAAAAGGGACTGAAAAGCAGAGTAGCATGTATGTTATAGTAGAGAAAGTTTAGAGAATCAGAAACAGAGCTTGGAGAAGATGAAGACTTGGCTGTCTTGTGCATTTTTCTTCAAAAAGCGCATCTGGGAGGAACCAGCCAATCAGAGGAAGGGAACTCAGGGATTGTAAGTATTTGCAGTGTGAGAGACCTTCAGGAGTGGAGTGAACCTCAGGTATGATCCATCAATTAAGATGTATTTATTAATTTCCTCCCATATACCAGAAAGTATTCTAGGTTCTAGGGATATAATCTAATAGGGGAGATAAACATTAAGCACACATAAGTAAAATATGAGGTCTTGTGTGAAAAGTGCAACAAGAGAGGTACAAATGACATTCTACACCAGTGATCATAACAGGGAGAGGGCAAAGATTCATGCCAGATTGGGCAGGGCAATGGTTGGGTGAAGGCAGGGTGCAGGAATCAAAGAATGTATCTGCCAAGAGGAGGTGGCCTTTTAAATGGGCCTTGAATTATGACCAGGATTTCAGCAATTTTACAATTGGAGGGAATGACCAGAGGGAAGATTAGGAGGCAGAAAATCCCAGAGCATTATCTGAGCAGTGGAAAGTAGTTTGGTTTGGTTGTAATGATATTGGGAAGGAAGGATAGAGTGAGATTATGTCATGGAAGCCATCAAATAATTGGCCACCAAATCTGGATTTTATTCAGCTAGTAAGTAATAAGGAGCACTGACAGGATGTGTGTATGTGTGTGTTTTGTTTTGCTTTTAAGTTGGGAAATGATAAAATTAAAAAATTAACCTAGGAGCAGTATACAAAATGGATTAGGGGAATGGGGATAGGGAGAACTGAAAATAGGAAAACTAGTTGGAAATTACTATTGTAAAAGTCCAAGTGAGAAGAAATGAGGGTTAGAACTAGGGTGGTAACAAGTGGAAACAGACAGTAAAAGATGAGTCTTATAGCATACCAGTACTGGCCATAGGCAAATTTGTCTTGATTTTTCCTATGTCATCTTCTCTTTTAACACTGACCCATAAATCCTGTGTTCTTATACTGACCCACTTTTTCCATTCATGATAAAACAGGTGTGAATTAGTATGAATGAATGCTGATTCTAAAATCAGAGAACCTGAATTCAAATCCTGCCCCTACTCTTACTTTCTGTATTACCTTGAGCAAATCACATAACTTCTCTGGCCTTATTTCTGTCTCTAAAATGAGAGGGGTTGGAGAGGATGGCCTCTCAGGCCCTTTCCAGTTTTCATCCTATGATTCCAATTTATAGGGCAATTTCCAGGAAAGGGTTATCAACTTTGTGTTTTCACCCACCCCCTGCTTAGACACAGCTGTTTTTCATGAAGCAAATGCCAGGGGTAGACGGGAGCTGTCCACAGCTGAAGCTCATTTAGAGCAACAAGGAGGGTGGGGCTAGCATCACATGGTTGAGCCCAGGCCTTGGTGGACACCCAGCTTCTTTGAATTTTTGCCTGAAATCAGACTGCATTTTCTGTTTGCCTTTGCCCCCTGGATTTCATTGACAGCACATTGCCAACCTATTCTTCTGGTCCCTGGATGAATAGCTTGCCTCAGGCTCCTGTTTGCTTTGTATTTCATGCTCATTACTCTGATAACTCACCTTTCTATGTTGAGAATGATTCACCTCTTGCTTCTGGTGCTTCATAATCTGAGATTTCCTGCTGTAAACTTTCCTCCCCCAGCACCATATCTCCAAGATTTCAACCACTGCCATGGAAGACTTTAGGTATCAGTCCCAGCCTGGCCCTGTCTGCACAGGTGGGACCAGGGAGAATAGCATACACTTCTCCCATAGAATACATATGTCAGAGCCTAGAGAAATGGTATTAGTTCAAAGAATTGAAGAGAAGCATCATGGTATAGTGGAGAGAACAGGGGATGTGGATTCCAAGGACTTGGGTTCCAATTCCAGCTCTGATACTTACAACTTGTGTGACCTTAGCCAAGTCACTTAAATTCATAAGCCTTAGATCCCCCACCTGTAAGTTGAAGAATTGGAATTGGACTAGATGACCTCTGGGTCTCTTCCAGCTATAAATCTATTATCTCTAATAGTATAATTACAAGTTCTGGGGGTAGATATTATGGGGTGTGTATGTGTATAATGATATGTGTTTGTAGGGGGTGGAGGGAGGAAAAGCTACCTTCCAGATGTCCTTCCAGTTCTACCACAGAGACAAACATCTATTCTTTCTCTTCCCTTTGCGTAAGATTATTCTTCGACTCAGAAATTATCTTTGCAAGGGAAGAAAATTAGCATTTTTCTCTTCAAAGTATGCTTTCCTCTAATCCTCATTAGAAATCCTTTAATAGCATTAAGAGATCACAGGCAAGATCGTGTTTCAGAAGGGAATTTACAAAGCAGCTAGTTCAGTTCTCTCATCTTGCAGATGAGGAAACTAAGTTCCAGAGAAGGAACCCATCCTAAGTCACACAGGTTAGTAAGTATCAGATTTGTTTTTGTTCAGTCATTCAGTTTTGTCCAACTCTTTGTGACCTTATAGACCAAGCATACCAAGCCTTCTATCCTCCACTATCTCTGGAAGTCTGTCCAAGTTCATGTTCCTTGTGTCTATGACACTATCTATCCATCCATCTCATCCTCTATTTTCCTTTTCCTTTTGCCTTCAATCTTTCCCAACATCAGGGTCTTTTCCAATGAGTACTATCTTCTCATTATGTGGTCAAAGTATTCAAGCTTCACTTCAATATTTGACCTTCCAGTGAATAGCCTGAATTAATTTCTTTAAGCATTGACCGATCTGATCTCCTTGCTATCCAAGGGACTCTCAAAAGTCTTCTCCAGCATCAATTTTGCGGTGCTCAGCTTTCTTTATGGTGTAACTCTCAGAGTCATGTAAATATCAGAACCATGATCCAAATCCAGGTTTTTCTCATTCCCAATTACAGCACTCTTTCCCCTCCTTCCTCACCTCTGCCACTCGGTTTCCCTAACTTCATTCAAATCTCAGCTTAAATTCCACCTGAAGGAGGCCTTTCCCTGTCCTCCCAGTTGCTAGTGCCTTCCCTTCTCAGTTTACCTTACATTTACCCTGTATATATCTTGTATTTTTGTACCTAGTAATGTCTTCTCCCCTATTAGAATATGAGCTCTTTGAAAGCAGGGATCAACTTTGCCTTATTTTCCATCCCTAGGACTTAGCAGTGCCTGGCCCATAGGAAGGTCTCAATAAATGCTTTTTGGCTCACTGGTTGATGAGAATACTGTTTACTTATGGAAAAAAAAAGGGAGGATGAGACTATTGTGGGGTAGAGTTGATAAGATCTCAGAACAGATGATCCAAAATTATGTGGATGTATCTAAAAGTCTTTTGTTTTTAAATTAATAATAAAAATCCCTGTCCTGAATCTAGGTTCAAGTCTGCACTCTGCTTCTTAGTACTTGTGTTACCTTGGATTGATTCCATAACATCTCTGTGCCTCAGTTTCCTCATCTTCAAATTGAGGGGGTTGGATTAAAAGGGGCCTAAGATCCCTTTCAGCTCTAAGCCTATGATCCTATGAGCAGCTGAAAATAGCAAGTCATAGTAATTGGTTTCAAAAGAGTTCAAATTCTATTCAAGTGTTCAACTATTGAGGGATTTTTCTCCCTTTCTCCAATTCCTGAATGTGGCAATCCTTCCCCTTACTCAAATATTAAATCCAAGAGGCTGACAAACAAAACTTTACACATGGTATGCATTAAAAAAAGGCACAACATTTGTCTGAGGCCAAATAAAGAGAACAGAAAGATTGAAGATGTCAAGCGTTCTTACTTAATGCAAGATATGTCCATTATTTCTTTTCCTTTTAATAAAGTTCACACTTAGTTACTCTCTTGAAAACCAATTCTTCCTCAAGCTTCTCCCTTCATCTTTAATATGGCTCTTCTCTGAAGCTCTCATTTCTATCCAGGCAGGTTATTACATATCTTACAAAAGCGAGCATTAGAGATTAATTACATGTGAAGTACGTCTGATGGCTCTGGGGTTTCTCTGGGTGGTGGGGAAGGCTACCCACTGGTATAATAAAAGCTGTGTAAATTTAATTAAAATGTAGCTGTTTCATTGGGTCTACTATGCAAGTAGGGACCCTGGAGTTCAGGAAAATAGCGGAAAAAAAAAATCGATCTCCTGTAACATCTCACAAAGTCAAGGGAAAAAGAGGGGGGGAAAAATGACCGGTAACTGATAGGCTGTTGGAGCCAGGCAGAGAGTAGGGGAAATATCCCTAAAGGCAAAAAGAGAGGAAAGGGTGAAAGTCCCAAGGGTTCATTGGAACTCATTGTCATATGATTTGAGTCATAAGAATCCCAAGTGCATTTTATGGGCCCCACCCCCTTTCCTTTTCAAATCCAAATAGCTACTCCCCCTTTCCCAAGCCCCTTAGGGAGTTGTAAATGGAAACTAAGTCTAGACTGTGCTGATTCATTTGCACTTTAATCTTCCATGTGACTTTGTAACACTCTTTACTCCAAACCATGTTTACTTCCTAAGAGGATGACTCCAAATAACTAAAAAGTGCAAGTTTGATTTTAGTGCCTTGGAGCTGAGAAGCCTACATTTGCTCTAATAGGAGAGTAATGGACCCAGGGAAGAGCAATGGATTTAGGGGAAGTGCTAAAAGAGAAAATATAATTCAGGTGACAGGAAATATATAGGTGTAAGAGAGAGCGCTAATGATTGATTCACTTGAATTCAATTCAACTTAAACATTTAATAGGTTTCATAGGTACTTTTAAGTCAGTGTGGTAAACACTGTGGATAAAAAGATTTTAAAAATTTCCCTACTCTCAAAGAGCTTACATTCTATTGGAGGATATAACATTTAGGTGTAACATCTGTATTACATATCTGTGCCGATATGTAAATTAAAGGCAATTTGCTTGTGTAATCAGGGAAGGTTTCAAGAAAGAAGTGGCCCATGGCAAGTAAGACATCTGAAAGGCATGGATGAGCAGGAGTGCATTCTGGGAATGGCCCATGCAAAGGCAGAGGTGGGAGTTGGAACACCAGATTCAGAGAATCATACTCATGCAACTTGACTGGAGAGTAGAGAGAATGAAAGGGAGTAAAACAATTAGAGAGGTAAGTTGGAGCCAGAGTATGAAGAGCTTGACTTGCCAAACAAAGTTTAATTTTTTTCTCATGGAAGAAATGGTTGTTGTCCTTTGTTCTCCAAGAGGACCAAAAAGACTTGAATTACAGAGGCAAGTTACAATGTATCCGACTGGTTGATCAGACCAATGTGAGCTCGGGATGCTCTACCACAGGTTGAGCCCAAATAGTCTATGTGAATATTTTGAGTAGATTCTCTAACTCTGTGTATCTCGCATTTCTTTTGAGCGACTTCATTTCTGCTTTGCTCATAGAGTACATCACCTTCTCTGATGAGCACATGCCTTGCTGAACAGTCCTGTGCCACTGTCTCCATGTCACACAATCAATTTCAAAGTTCTTAAGAGAGACCTCGAGAGTGTCCTTGTATCATTTCTTCTGATGACCATGTGAATGCTTACACTGTGCAAGTTCTCCATAAAATAGTCTTTGGTAAGCATACATTTTGCATTCGCACAATGTGGCCAGCCCATTGGAGTTGTGCTCTCTTCAATAGAGTTTGAATGCTTGGCAGTTTAGTTCAAGAAAAGACCTCGGTGTCTGGTATCTTATCCTGCCAAGTGACCTTAAGAATCTTCCTAAAACAATTCAAATGGAAGCAATTCAGGTTTGTGGCATGGCACTGGTAGACTGTCCAGGTTTCTCAGGCATGCAACAATGAGGTCAGCACAACAGTTCCATAGACCTTCAGTTTGGTAGTTAGTCTAATACCTCTTCTCTCCCACACTTTTCTTCAGAGCCTTCTAAACACTGAGTTAGCTCTGGCAATACATGCATCAACCTAATTATCAAAGCGTACCTCCCTGGAAAGTACACTTCCAATGTAAGTGACCTTATCCACAGGATTCAAAAAGTCTCTATTTGCTGTAACCAATGGTTCCGTGTGTGGATGGTGTGGCAGTGACTGATGGAGCACGTGTGTTTTCTTGCTGTTAATTGTTAGGCCGAAATTAGAACAAGCAGCAGCAAATATTTTATCATGAAAGGAATAAGGAGCAATAAAGACTTATGAGGAAGTAGTCACATGGTCAGACTTGTACCTCAGTAAGATTATTTTGGCATCTTTTGTGAAAGAGAAATCAAGGAAAGAAGAATCTGGAGGGGAAATGTTATTGAGATGATCGTATCTGACTTTTCCCCTCTTTTTCCTTCTTTATAAAAGGTTGGGTTTTTTTGGGGGGGCCTTCCTTAGTAGCAATAAGAAAGTTAGTACAGTGGTATCAGTCTTGAACAGAAATGGATCCCAAAGGACCACATATTGATTTAGATAACCACAAATGAACATAATCTATGTTCTATTGTAGTTTTACTAATTTTGTTAAAGATTTCCCCAGTTATATTTTAATCTAGTTCAGGCTACTAAGAGTTTTGCTGACCCAGCTGTGAGTTTGACACCTCCAGTATAGTGAATAGAATGCTGGACTTGGAGTTCAAACCTTGCTTTGCATACTTAAAAGCTGAGTGACCCTAGGAAAGTCACTGTTTGCCTCACTTGCCTTTCTATATAATGGGGATAGTAATAGCACCTACCTCACAGGTTTGTTGCGAAGAAAATAATAGCTAAAATCTTTATAGCAATTGAAAGTTTGCTCAACGCCTTGCCTATGTTATCTCTTTTGATCTTCACAACAATTCTGTGAGGTTAGGTGCTATTCTTATTCTCATTTTAACAGATAAACTAAGACTGATAGAGCCGGACTAGCCTGTAATCACAAAGGCAATTAGTTACTGAGGCAGGATTTTTTCTAAACTCAGTCCAGCACTCCATTCTAACTGTCCAAAATAAATAAGGTCCAAATAAGATGATATAAGGAAAACATTTTGCAAACATTAAAGCACTGTATAAATGTAGCAAGATAATTGTACTAACACTAGAAAATGAACCTTCTTTAAAATGATTTCCTTAAAATGTATATATTCTCAAGGGAAATTATGAGAAAAGAAAAAAAAGTAACGATTGAGGAATAGTATTTCTAGACTTTAAATTGCATTATAAAGAAAGAACCATCAAAACTATTCAAGACTCGTTTAAAATTTTAAAGTGGATAAGTGTAACTAATGAAATGGATAAGGAAGAATCAGAAGGAATTGAACTCAGGCAGCTAGGTGGCAGAGTGGATAGAGTACTGCTAGGTCTAAAGTTGGGAAGATTTGAGTTTAAATCCAGCTTCAGACACTAGCTGTGTGATCCTGGCCAAATCACTTAACATATGTTTGCTTCAGTTTCCTGTAAAAATGGGGGATTTAAAGGGTTATTGTGAAGATCAAATGAGAGAATAGTTATAAAGTGCCTAGTCAAGTGTCTGGCGTGTGGTAGATGCTATATAAAAATGTTTATTCCCTTCAATAAGCCTCCAAACATAAATTACTTGAGAAAGAACAGCCAAGTTGACAAAAACTACTAGGAAAACTGGAAAGCAGTGTGACCAAAATCACATTTAGGCCAACATTTATGCCATATACCAAAACTAAGTTCAAACTGGATTTTAAAAAACTTGAATATTAAAGATTTTAAACAAAAATCATTCCATAAAGAAAAAAGTAGTAGAGCATTAAATCAGGTTTCTTTCACAGCAATGGCTAAGGGGGCTAATTCATAACTAAACAAAGGATACAGAAGATAACACAAGATAAAATAAATTATTCAAATTGTATGAAATTAAAAGATTAGAAGGGATTTAGAAAAAAAATCCTAGCACTAAATATCTGATAAGTATCTGATATGCAAGATATGTTGAGAATAACATAAATGTCTAAGAAAAAGAACTTTTCTCAATGGATGTGTGATCAAATGATGTGAACAGTCAGTTTTCAAAAGAAGAATTACAAGCTTTTAATAGACATGTGAAAATTGACCCAAATCATCAAAAGGGAAATGCAAATCAGAACACTTTCTCTCATACCTAGAAAACTGGCAAAGGCCAAAAAAAGTTGAGTCAATGTTGGAGTGGCTGCAAAAAGCCAAGCACACCAATACACATTTGGTGGAGCTCTGAATTGGTCCAACTATTCTGATTAGTTCAGAGGATCATAGATCCTATAGCTGGAAGAGACTAAGGAAGCCATTAAACTCAACTGCCTCATTTTACAGATAAGAAAATAAAGTAGAAAGGGATTACGGTGTCTTACCCAAGATCACAGAGTTATTAAGTGGTAGGCTGAGGATTAGAACCCAGTGTCCTTTGACTTCAAACTTAGAATCCTTTCTACTATACCATGGCACCCTTCTATTCTGCCTCTGCATGGGGCTGAACTGTTCCTTCCCTCCCTCCCCCCACTTTCTTTTTCATTCTTTGTTACAATAGATAGTTCTTTGGATAGTGGATGGGGAAAATATATACCTGCAAATAAAAATGGTGTAAAACTAAAAGAATTTTTAAAAACAGAGGATTACAAGAAGTAAAGGAGTATGGCTGTGGAATATTATATATGCTGTAAGAGAGTTAATGATTGGTAGGTTTTTGCTAGAATGATTTTTCTCTTTCTTTTTTTTCCCCTCTGTTAAAAGGGATGAGTCACTCGAGGGTGAGATTATTACAATATAAAAACAGATATCAATTCAGAAAATCACAAAATCACACAAGAAGAGGTAGATGATGTTGTATGGGAGTAAAATCTGCTGACCCTAGAGTAAAAAGACCTGGGTTCAAAGCCTGCCTCTGTCACTTACCTGTGTGATGACATCTCAATCCCCCTGGTCCTCAGTTGTCTCATCTGTAAAATAAAAAGTGTAGGACTGGATGATCTCCCTGATATCTCCTTCTTGTAACAAAGAATAGGATCTATGACCCTGTAGTATGAGCTGTCTCTAGTCTAATCCTATCTTTTCAATGCAGAGAGTTTTCTGCTCAGAGGTCTCTAGAGATGGGGATTATATAGCTTCTATGCATCATAGTCCATTTTATTCTACTGGCAACAGACTAGATTACCTTTAAGGTCTCTTTTAATTCTCAGCTACTTCCAAACCTAAGCCTTTTCATGACTGTAAACTGTGATTTTTTTATAATATAGAGCTATATTGCTGCTATAAATCTAATTACAAATTAACTTAATTGCCTCTAATCTGTATGCTTCTAATGATTCTGATCAGCATCTCTAAGTCATCATTTCTGGGCTCACCCCTATATAAAATATGGGATTGAACTAGATGAATTCTAAGACAATTTTCTTCTCCAGCTCATGATCCTATGGTTCTCTGATCCAATATAAAAATTAACTAAATATGCTAGTTAGATGCATCATCATTGTTATCAATTAGATTCTAAGCTTCTTAAGGGCAGAAATTGTTTATTTGATTTTTGCCTCTTTACCTATACCCAGCACTTAGCACAGTTCCTGGCAAATTTTTATTGTTGTTCAGTTGTTTTAGTTGTGTCCAATTCTTCAAGATCCCATTTGGGGTTTTCTTGGCAAAGATACTAGAGTGGTTTGCCATTTCCTTCTCCAGCTCATTTTACAGATGAGGAAACTGAGGCAAACAAGATTAAGTGATTTGTCCAGGGTCACACAGCTAGTAAGTATCTGAGGCCAGATTTGAACTTAGGAAGAAGAATCTTTCTGATTCCAGGCCCAGCCCTCTATCCACTGTATCACCTAGCTTCCCTGGCAGCAACCTGGAAAATAGTACGTGCTTAATAAATATTGATTGATCGATTGATTTGTCAGTTCCACATAGATAAATGTCGTAGATCTTAGAACATTCATTCACCTTTGATTCATCTGAGAGTAAAGAGGGTATGTATCTGTGTTTATATAAAGGTGGAAGAGTAGAAGAATAGTTATGGCCCGAAAGAATGTCCTGATCTTTGTGCAATTAATAAGAAGAACCAAGATGAAACACTGTCCTGACCAAAATTTACTTTTTGGGACCCAAGGCCTGAGGATATAACTATGCTCACCAGTTATGGATGTCTCCAATTTCTAGGAGGACAATAGAGCTTCCTTCCCCCCTCCCATGGTTGGGAAACCTAGAAGGCCTGAAGGAATAGCCCTTTCTATCAAGGACAAAGTCTAGTCATCTGGCACTAGGAATAGGAGTGGTGAGAGAAGGAAGTGTCATTAGCAGGTTCTCTTTATTATTATAAAAATCTTTCTCACGTAGCCATTGACAGTGATTCAGATTTTCAACTTTTGTTTCTATAAACTAAGTAATACAGACTCTCTTAATATTCCCTTTATTATTTCCTATAGTTCCTAGCTTTTTAGCATTTTTTTTTCTTTTCCAGATCATTTTTAAGTTCTCTATATTTCTCTTAGAATTTGGAGAACAAATGTGAGTAAGGCTCGAATAAAAGAGTGACTGACAGAACACCAGAAGACTCAGCACATGGGAGGAGTGATTCCTAATGTTTGCTTGGATGAAATCAAAGGAAAGTCTGAGTTCAATCCCTTTCCGTGTGACAAGAGTTTGTATAGAAATACTTTCACCAGAAAAAGCTCCTTCATATACATCAAGTCATTTAAAGGGTTGAATTCAGTATATGTTTTCTAATAGACTGCCACTAGTCATTTATTAAGTACCTTCTCTCTGAAAGGCATTGGGAATGCTAAGAAACTGTGTCTGGCCTCAAGGAGTTTACATTCCTTCTATTGATGACACTGTCATCTTGATGACATGACGCCTTTTGAAAATTACGAATCTGCTTCAAAATTGCTGTGTCACTCAGCCTTCAATTATTTATTATTACTGTGTTAGGCATTGTATAAAATTAAAGTTATACCAGATACAGGAAGACATATCTCAGGTAAACACAAGATGTGGACACTCAAACACTTCATTTAATGCACAGTGTGTAAATCTATTGGGTTAAATTATATTCCTTTTCTCCCCCTAATGATCTGCCCAGTTGCATAAGTTTAGTTATCAGGTGGTGTTGCTACCCACTATCCTGATTCTATTCAAAAAGAAAGAAACGGAAGCTGTAGTTAGCCCCACACTTATTCTGGCCATTAATAAGCATGAATCCCATTTGGCAGAAGCATTGAAGAAATGTTAAGCTCTCTGTTATTTTCAAACTTAATATTTCTCATGTCTTCCTCACTATAGTTCTCAGTCTTTCTGTTCTTTAGCTCTTCCTTTCTCAATAGTGCCACAAATTTACTATTCAGGAAATGTCTATTAGTGTGGATTAACCAATTGGAAACAGCTGTCAAGCCTTCATCTCCAGCAAACCTCTTTTCTGAACTTGCTATATATCAACAAATATGGTGATATTGGAGTCAAAATGGAGTCATTTCCCACAAAAAGAGACAAACACACATATAGCTGCATACTGTTTTACTCACCATAGTATCAGTAAAAGGAAATTTAAAAAACAATAACAGCAATGGAACAATGCCTTATAAAACATCAATCATTTGGCTGCTCCTATGAAGCCTTTCCCAGATCCCTACCATCTTCAGACAACACATAAGCCAGTTGAAACTCAGGAGTCCTAACAAAATCCACAATATGAGATCATTTGGTTCTTCTTTCTATATTTGCGGGTAAGGGATAATAAATTAAAAAAATACTACGTAATTCTCAAGGGATGTTTGACTCACATATCCTGTAGAACTGGTCACTACATGGAGGATTCCCTATTCTGGATCCAGGATCCATTGGGACACAATTCATGAAACTTAGGATCTTCTGGAAACTGAAGATCTTGAAGATAAGCAGCCATTCCATCACTAGAAAGAATTCCAATGGATTCAAGTAGTGACACAAACCTAGGGAAGTGTAGGCCAGGCTAGGCCAAGAGTGAGGGACTCTGTCTTCATGGTGAGCACTAATTTTCCTTCTTTGATCATTTATCAGTTCTGTCTTTGAGCCCTTTAGTTTCCTGTTTTTTATGATTAAGAACTAGGTTTCTTTTCCTCTATCTCTTCAAATCTCATTGGTTTTTCAGCTAATGGATGGGCTGACCAACAGCACTGAATTGTCATCAGCGAGGCATATTTAACTCCCTATATATTAAAGTCCCCAAACTTTCCCAGGCCACTATTATCCTCCCTCTTTCACAGCTTCAACATTGTCAAAGGTATAGAAGTGTCAAGGTCAGTTCCCTATCCACTATGTCATGTGGTCTGTCACTGGTGCCATAAAAAATACTAATAACCCTTATGTACCAAATTTCAAAGCTCTGTGAACATTATCTCCCAATGACTCTGAGAAGTAGATACTATAGGCATTAATAATTGCATATTATAGATGAGAAAACTGAGGGATGTAGTGGGCAAGTGATTTGTTCAGAGCTATTGCATAGCTTGTAAGTATTGAAGGCAAGATCCAAATGTTTTCAGTTTTTTTATATACTTCTCTGCTGCTGTATACATAATTTCTTGCCTTGGGAAAGTACTTGTCTTTTCTCAAAATTAATGTTTTATTGATCTCCTTTGTTTTATGTACCATATTCCTTCCCAATTGTTCCCCCTCTTCCCAAACCATACACATATTCATCCACCTAGTGAACTGGGAAGCTTTTTTTTTACTTCTTTTGTCTACACACACACACACACACACACACACACACACACACATGAACAGTAAGTCCCAAAATCCAGTCCTAGATGGGCCTAATTTAATTTTTTTCATTAACAGAAATTTTTGAAAATCAGAAGAAAAAATGTGTTTCACTTTTGAAACTTCTCAAGCATCTTCCATTTTATCTCTCTTCCCTTCTCTACCTTATGCCTCAATCAGTATGTATTAAACCTTTGATACCCAGCTTACATGGGCACCATATTGTTCAGCAATGCTACTTCTAGAAATGAAAAGGTGATGAGGCTCTTGGCTTTGGACTACAAAGTGAAACATTAAATTGCCTCTAGTTCCACTATTTGTTTCCTTGACAATTAAGAAATGCCAACAATAATTAGCACTGGGGTCACCTTAACTCACTGCTCATTACCATGCAGCAGGACACACAGATGAGAAAACCATGTATGGTAACAGCCTAAAACTGATGTAGATACTTCAGGCAAGAAAAACTCACACCAATGATACTGCTACCTTTGTGATAATAAGATTAATTATTTCTCTTAGTCAAGCTAATAAGGTAAGACCACCAATAACCCTCTCCGCTCAACATTAGATTAGGACACTTTCATCTTCCAGTTAACCTGTAATTATGTGTCTTGCTATCTGACGTTCTCTTGGATTTTGGTCAATCCATACAATGCCAATATTTAAAGATAAGGTCCCCAGGTTAATCAGCTAGAAAACCATTCCCAGAAGTTGTGGCTAATCAAATTTGTTCTTGCAATTCAGTGAGTATATTGCCATGAGAAGTTTTAGGACAGATGTTTGACTCAGAAGAAGCCTCTTTATGGCAGAATTGAAATTTCTCTTGTTCTGTAATGACACTGGTTATTAAAAATATACTTTTTTGGGTGACCTAATTAAGGTACTCAATCAAAAACAATCAAAACAGCCACCCCATCGCCCTTCCACGGATGAGGCTTTTCCCAGCCTCAAAATGTAGCACTGATGAAAGCACAGCATGAGGAATGGATAAAATTATGATCTCGGCTGAGAAATTAGCCTTAAGCACTTGTTAATAAAAGCAAATAGGATTTTACAAACCAATATATAAACTTAGCAAGTGTAGATTCTATTTTATTGCCTTCTGCTCCAACGTAGATTGATATAATTACCTCCATCGTATTATTGTTTAATTCATTTTTTTTTAGTCTTTCTTGGTGATGGGAAGTCTAAGAATTAGAGGAGATTGGAGATTGTTATCCTTGTTGCTCTCAGTGCTCTGATTGCATTGACTCTCCCACTTCTTGGCACTTAGATGCCCTGGGTTCTCTTTACCTACCATTTTGGGCCCTGGGTGTGCCATCATGCTCCCTGATGTGACTGGTAATGGAGAATTCAGGGGTCATAGACAGACACCTCATTCTCATTTTCCCTCTACGCTCAATGACCAAAATTAATCACTCTGGAAGTACTTGTTTCTTTTTTTTTCTTTTTTTCCTTTCCTTTCCTTTTTTCCTTCCTTTTCTTTCTTCTTCTTTCTTTCTCTTTCTTTTCTTCTTCTTTCTTTCTTTTGTTCTTTCTTTCCATCTTCCTTTCCTTTCTTTTCTTTTCTTTCTTTTTCTCGGGGCAATTTCATGGAAAAATTCAGTAAGAAGCAGAGTAGCACCTAAATGCTTAAAAGCATCTCAGCATAGTAGATAGAAAGCTGGTCTCAGAGTTAGAAAATTCTAGGGTTCAATTCCTGACTCTGACATGTGACCCTGGGCAAATCACTTAACCTCTCAATGCCTCAAACAATTTTCTAAGACAATACATTACAAAGCAGTTGTACATCTACATTAGTAGAGGACCAGGTAGATAGAATCCCAGATGTAGAGAGAATACTTATGTATGTTCTCAATATCTAAATAACTTCATTTATTTGAAGTCCACAAACACTGAGTAAGAATATTTGATGAATAATGCACTATTTTAGGCAATAGTCATACAAAGATGAAATCAAATACAAATCCTGCCTATAGGGAACTTGCCATCTAAGAGCAATGAAAAATGAGACCACAAATTAATCATTTTTAGCATATAGAAACACCCATGCTTCCAAATAACTTATTTTTCTTAAACACATTGGTGGAGGGGAGTGTGTGTGTGCGTGTTATGGTGGGGAGCTTCCATGAAATCATTTGAATTAGAGGATTCATGTCAATTCTTATTTAAGAATTTGTTCAATACTAGTAAATATAAAATCATAGAATGTTAGACCTGAAAGGATTTTTTTGTGGTCATCTAATCCAGCCCCCTCATTTTTCAGGTGAGAAAACTGAGGGCTGGAGTAAAATAAGTTTTCCAAGATCATTCTACTAGTAGGTTACAAATCACATGACCAAGAAATTAGAGGGATTGTTCCAAAAAAATTTTTGTTGTTGTTGTTGTGATTGGGTTTTTTTGCTATATTAGTTAAAACAGATGGTCCATAGCTTAAGCCTTGGGCAACTTTAGGATCTATAGAAAATTTCATTGAAGTGTATTGGTGTTTTTCATATTTGGATTTGATCTATTGACCATCTCAATTAAGACAGAAACATACCTCATCTTACAATAATTAGCAGGAAAATTCAGAGTATGTTTTAGCATAAATACAAATTAGATATAGCATTGTTTTTCCCCTTCTAATTCCAAATTTCATAACTATTCAGAATATAAAAATTCTGCTAAGTGATCCATTTGCTATTTTCTAGAATGTAAAATAATTCAGTTAAAGGCTATTTCCAGTTTACTACCCTATTTTTGATCTTCACGGAGGATGTCCAACGTGAAAACCAAATTTACCTTTCCAAGAAATCCAAGAAGAAAGAGTTCTCTCTCCCCTCACTAAAAAAAAAAAAAAAAAAAAAAAAAAAAAGATTATGAATCAAAACTAGGCTGGTCAAACCCAGTTTAACCAAGACTATCAGAGTTTAAGTCAAAGAACTATTTCAATAGAACATCTGTAAAAAGTTAAAGTAGGCTGTGGCAATTAAAAACTCATGAACACAGGTCACTATTATATTCCTATGTATATTTAGAGTGGATCTTTCCCTTTAAATGTTATTAACTTTACGATTATTCATCTTTCCAAGAAAATCACGGCAAGCCCATGTGTTAAATGAAAATATTATCAGGATAGGGACTGCAATCCATATCGTTAAGGAAAACAAACCCCATAAGAGACAATCCTGTAAATGAGCTGTAGCTTTAAAAACATACCATTGCCTCTTCCAAAAAAGGGACCCTTACAAGATCAGAGGCCTATTAAAAACCAGAAATGTTAGACATCTGTTGCTGTGTTGCATGAAGGCAAAGATGAGATATATTAGTACCATATGTGAAGGAATATGATTCCAAAATCCAGCTTTGCTGGTATTTCCCAAAATAGGTTGCCAGGTTTATAGAATAAATAAAATCAGAGATAAATGAGTAAAAAAAAAAATCTCATCTTGAAAATTAAGAAATCCTTCCATCAACCCCCCCCCATATGACATGATGCATATAACATGTAATAATGATTTTTTAAAGGAGATCAGGGAAGCAGACAATGGTGATGGGTAAAGAATCACATCCAACCAAAAGCATGCAGGAAAACTCTTTTAAAGCCAAGTAATCTCATGTTTGGCTACTTGGTAAGAGAAAGGTAGCATTAGTATACATTTTGTTTGTATTATCCTGGAAGCTCCACTTTGTTATTGTTTTTCACTGGCCATTGTTTGGGGTGGAGGGAATCAAGAGCTGGTGCCCGGTTTTACATGGGGGAGCACAGGGAACAAATTACTGTGGAGTGGCCCATTAATGGCCAATAGATGGAGCACCATTAACACTCTGTAGTGTAGGCCAGTTCTCCTGGCTGCATATCTTGTACAGCGCTAGACTGTGGCAGTTTCCAGGGGAAGGGGGGAGGGGCCCGAGGGAGGAAAGGAAAGCCCAGAGGCCTAAGGGAATAAGGTTTTTCCTTTGGAAACACATCAGTACCACCACCAATTTGTCTTCTCTTGGGACAATCCCTGGGAAAAGAGGTGCCCCTTCTTATTCAGGAGTGAGGCAGGTCACATTTACCGATAAGGATTGAATTTTTCTAAGAACAAAACCCTTGCATAGTCTTGGCAGTGTTCAAAATGAGGAAGTGTCTAAGGCACTATCTAATTTAGGAGAGCTTGCTAACCCCATAAAGCATTGATTAATCTAACTAATCTTGTGTAATCTCATTGTTCTTGGAGTAATAACTAGGCCTTTCTTAAAAAAAAAAAGAAAGGAAGGGTGGTTTCTTAATCAGTTTACAGCTATGGCTTTCAAATAAGAAAATAGTCATTGGGGGTAGCTATCTCAGGGAGTAGATTCAGTAACTAAATCTAGAGTCAGTAGAAGTCAGTCTATGCTCATGAAATTAAAGCCGATATATTGCCAAGGAAACTCTCTTTTAGAGAGTTAACCACAAGGATATACAGCCATCTTCCTGGGGTGATTTGAATTAAAGTCTATATAGAGGGAGTGGCATGGATTTCTGAGGAAATTTACAGCCTGGGATTTTACAAATCTTCCTCCTATTCTCTTAGCCAGGCTGGAAATTTTCCACCACTATTAGGTATTGCAGAATAAGACACATTAGGAGTTCCCTGCACCTGTGGATCATGGGTCTGGAACAAACAAAGAAGTGACAGTTGTGAAATTCAAAAATATTCCCTCTTTAAATAGATTTTTGATAAGTTTGATAAGTTCATTTGAAAATTGGACCCAGCCAAAGACCTATAAGAACTGATGTGAAGTGAAGAAAACAAACCAGGAAAAACAATATACACCAAGACTACAACAGTGTCAATGGAAGGAATAAAAGCAATAGAAAAACAAAATGAACATTGTTTAATTGTGATGACCAAGCTTGAACCTGAAGAATAGAAGAGAAAAATGTACCATTCTTTGTTCTTTGGGGAGGTAGGGAACGCAGGGTATAGGACCTCAAAGGTGCTGTTAGACTTGGTTGACATGTTTGTTAGTTTTGCTAAACTGATTTTTTTTCTTTCTCTTTTTTTATTCTCTGTTCCAACAGATGACTCCGAGTAGCAGAGAAAAAAGGTGGCGTATTTGGAAATAAAAGTGATATAAATCAAAAATACCTTTTTTTTTCTTTTTAAGGAAAGATCGTGGAACCAGCTAGCTGGGTATAGGACCTTGGGGAATATCATATTAAAACTAAGATACTGTAGAAAGAGAAAAAATACAGTCTAATTCAAGAACCACTAGTGTAGGTGGAATACAGAAAAAGAAAGAAGTGAACTTGCTCTCCCTAATTAATTATATTTAGATTGTGCTGGCACATGGAACCTTTGGATTCAGAGGAAAAGAAAAATCTTGACTTCCTTATCCATCAAATATGGATACAGAAAGAAGACATGATAAAACTTGAAGACCCATTAGATTTTGGGTAGCTTGGTTTCTTGAATAAAATTCATTTACATTTTTCAAAAGAATTAGAGAATTGAGACAGCTTCCTTTTAAAAAAAATGTTTTATGTGTAGAAAAAAGTGCTAGGAAATAGAAGCTGAAGTTTCCTGTTGCCCTTGGTAACATAAAAGCAATTCTGGGGCTTGTTCTGGGAGGGAATACATACAGAAGTAAAATGTGATTGCTGCAAGTCACCAGGTCATAATGATAGGCATCTGACCCTGCTTAAACTAAGCTGAGCCCTGGGGTGAACTAAGGCAATGTCTTCCCTTCAGGGAACTCAGAACTAAACTCTAGGGGCCCGAGTTATAACTAGCCACTTTTGAGCTTGGGAAAAGCTTCGTAAGATACACCCAGGGCAACCAGCAATGTGCCTTCGAATCAAAACTTTAAACTAAATTCGGGGAAGGCAGGATGAAAAAGATCCAGATTATCCCAAGGCTATAGCTAAGAATTCCACCATTGCTGGAGAAAGAGCAGTAGGGCTGAGATAGCTTCCTATTCTAACTATTATTATTGTTAATTAGGTGATAAGAGGACCCTCTTCCCCCCACCCCTTTTAAAGTTTACTAAAGGAGTACAAGTGATATCAGGGTCTATTCAATGGGGTCAAAGCTCTGGTTACCCTGCCAGTTACACCTAACACTATGTTTTCTGGGACCAGTATAGATTCAGTCGAATCTCCTAAGTCTACGTCTAACAGCAGAGAGGGAAGGGAAGGAATAATCAATTCCACACTGCCTACAGTGTGCTAAATTCTGTGCTAAGTGCTTTATATACAAGTATCATCTCATTTGACCCTTACAACAATCCTGTAAGATTGTCATCATTTTACATTTAAGGAAACTGAGGCAATCAGCGGTTAAGTGTCTTGTCCAAGGTCACACAGTCAGGAAATATCTAAGGCCAAATTTGAGCTGTGCTTAGCACAGTGCCTGGCACATAGTAGGTACTTAATAAAAATTTATTAATTCATTGATTCCTGAATTTCGAGCTGAGTGCTCTATTAACTGTGACACCATCTGCTTCCTCCAGTGAGTGCTATAAGGACAAACTATCTCTGTAAGATCTTAATTTTAAAAAAATAGTTTATGTAAACTCCTAGATGACAGTAATTATTTTTGTCTTAGTCTCTGTAATTCCAGCACCTATTACTGGGCATCACAATAGACAATTTGTTGGATAAATGATTGTTTAGGGTATTCTACAATGGGTTCTCAAGGCTAAAGAATTCATCCCTTATGGTAGTTAAGCTTTGTAATTCTGAGAAGATTGTAGAGTTGGAGTAAGGCATTGTATTAAGTTCTTATCTCCAACTATTTACTAGCCACGTGATCACAGGCAACTTATTAACCTCTCTAAGCCTGGTTTCCCTAGTTATAAAAATAAGAATACCTATATTTCCTATGTCACAGGGCTATTAAGAGTCTTAAATGAAGTAATGTGTATAAAATGATTTTTCAAAAGGTAAAATGCTATATGCTATCATCTATATAAAATTACCAACCTGACTGTGATAACACTTGTCTGACTTAAGCTCTCCTGATCCTTGGATAACAGACGCAGACTGGGCTAATATCTGAAATCTTTCTAATTTGGTAGGACTTGCATTTATCCTTCAAAAAGCCATGGACATCTTCAAGCTTCAATGAGGCATCACTATAGGACTTTAACAGAAAAAAAGATACCTCTACATTTGAGAAAGATTTTTTCAATGACAACTGAAACAATGAGTTAGATTATAAAGGTGGTGATACCAATCACCTCATTCACCTAATCTGGTTGATCATATTTTACACAGTATTTAAACTCTCAAGCAGAAACAGAACAACTCAGTTTCAATCAGGTGAGAAGAGGGGTTGGAGGTTGGGAAGAAAATGACAAAAAAAAAGAATTAATAGAAAACTAAGGGCTGAGGGCAAGAGAATGTCAGGTTCTTGCTGGGAACTTCTTTATGGAATTATCTTTTCATGAATTAGTAGATTGATTACCGAATTTGGAGTCAAGAAGACCTGTATTCAGGCCCTCCACAGAATTATGTGACTCTGGGCAAGACACTTAGTTTCAGACTCAGTTGCCTCATCATAAAATACAAATGATACTATAACCAAAGGGTTGTTATGAAGGTGAAGGGTTTTTCCCCAAACCAATAGGAGTGGTCCTAGAAGAAATTATTATGCTTCTATTATTATTGTCCATTAAAAGTTCTGCAGACTTTTGCACAAGTGAATAAATATCTCATTTTTTTAACTGCATAAAAATCTTGTAAGGTAAGCTTGGTGCATAAGATGATTGAGATGATACCATACACCATTCTGTTACCAAATTATGTTGATTCCTTTTGCTAGGTCTCTATATTTTGAAAGTATTTTATTCCACATAGCCTGAAGTTTAGGGATATACCAGGGTGATTGAGGGCAACAGTTCTGTCTGTGATCATGGCCTACTTCCAGTACAGTTTATTTACTAAATTACCAAAGACATTTTGATATATTTATTTGTCAAATGAGTTATTGTCATTTGCTGGTCCATAAAGAGAAGTGAGTTTTTTTTATGTATAATTCAAGCCATTAAGTAGTATTTTGGTAAGTAGACGCTAAATTTTTGCAACCTACCATGATATGTTGCTCAGTTTCTGTGGTTTCCTTAAGTAATCTGTATTGATCAATAAATCGGGACTCCTGAAAGAATAACCCTTCTGTAATTCCTGGTAATGATGATGACCTGCTCTTCAATAGCCACCACAAACTCCTTTGTTTCTATGAATAAATCAACATGACTCAACAATTTTTCTTTCTTTTTCTTTTTTTTGGCTAAGCAATGGGGTTAAGTGACCTGCCCAGGGTCACACAGCTAGTGTCAACTGTCTGAGTCTGGATTTGAACTCAGGTCCTCCTGACTCCAGGGCCAACACTCTATCCACTGTACCACTCAACAATTTCTTTTATGCTTTTTTGATAACAAGCTATTGGTTCAGTTGATGTAGACATTATCTATGCAGAACAATTTGGTTCCTCTCTTGGATTTCACATTTCATAGGCTCCATCTGGAGGTAAAACCACTCTGGGTTACATTCAATAACACAAGCACACATACCAATTGTGAGTCTTTCTGTTACTTGCTCCAAAGTATTTCTTTAACTTTTAATAAGTTTGCCCCAGTGTCTGTCAATATTTTCTCTACATTTTGATGAGGATGTCTTAATCTCACTATAGCTATTGTGGGGTTCTTGTTTCATAAGTTCTACTAATTCCTTGCAAAAACGTTCATCTAGTATAATCATTATGATACTACCTAATTACATAACATTATTATATAATGTATAGTGTTATTATATTATATGTAATATTTATATAATAATTATTAGTGGTATTATTATTCAGCTCAATATGCTTCAGAGTGAAGAAAATCCCTCAGTCCTGGAAGAGTGAATAGTAGCTTTGGTTTCAAAGAAGAAAAGATGTTCTCTCAAGATTCAGATCAAAGCATCCAGAAGATGTTAGTAGAGTTGGCATTAAGGGCTACAGAATTTCTCTTTGTCATGCATGTCTTTTCTTTTTAAAACACATTCAAGCATTTTGACCAAGTTGGGAATTTTGTAATTCTAAGTAGAATATATCCCAAACATATTGCCAAGTATAAATCCCAGCAAAAATTGGACTGTGCTGATGGTGGCAGCAGGATGATGGTGATGATTTCTTACCATTTTTTGAGGTTCAGATAGAAGTGGTCCTAGAACCAGTAACTATTCTACGATTAATCATTTATATTTAATGTCCTCTGGATTATTGTTCAGATGTATTAGGATGTAAGCTCATCCTCTAGGCCTACCTCAAGCATCCTTGTTAGCACTCTAGTAGTAAATAGAACAATAGAGATGATATGTATATCTCATCCTATCCCTTACAATTTTAATCTCTGCTTGATTTTTATATTTTGAAAAAATTCATTTTATACTTCAGAAGATGGTGAGTTTTTGGTATGAAGAAAGCTATTTCAAAATGTTTACCCCTAAGGTTTTAGGGTGATATGTTATATGTAGGTGATTTGAGAGAAAAATTATTCTATGATAATGGACTAATTCCAGTATAATTTATTGGTTGAGTTCTCAAAGACTGAAGTCTATATCTGTAGTATCAAGATTTGTCATGTGTCAGTACATGAAAGATAGTAAGCTTCTGATGTGTAATTCTAGCCAGGAGGTAATGTCTTGCTAGGTATTCAGTAGGCAGTTAAGTTTTTATAGTCGGCAATGATGTCCTTCACAATTTCTGCAATTTCTTTGCACAAGTTGCATTGATCATTAAATATCTTTACAGGTAAGTCTTCTGTAATTTCAGGTGTCAATGATCTGGAATCGCCATCATAAAATCCTTCCATTTTCATGAACACATCCGCATGACTCAGCCATTTGTCTGATGCTTCTTTTTTTGACATGCTATTGGCTGAGTTCATGAGAATGTCACCCATGGAGGGCCTTTTGATTTTGCTCTTGGATCTTAGCCACTTCACAGGTTCCATCTGGAAGTAAACCACTTTCAATTTCGTTCTACAAATCTGACATTGTGTACCTGTTATCTGCCTCTAGTATTGCTTGATGAAATGGTTCCTGATTGTTCCAAAATTTTTCTCTAGGTTTCTCAATTGTTTATCACGTCTTCTAAGAAAGCTTACCAATCCTTTCTCCTTTTTGGTGAGGAAGTATTAACATTTCTATAGCTGTCCTAGGGTGATGGGCCCTATGTTTTGTTAATATTGTATGGTTTTTTGTTAGGACATTTCCCAAAGCTGTCATGGTCCATTTTATTATCCTGAAACTATACATTCAGACTGATACGGCATAGGTTTTAATTGTTTTAAACATGTTCTTCCCATTTAGGTTTGATATCAGGATGCATGTTAATCTTTTTTTTTTTTCTTAATTAGGCAATTGGGGTTAAGTGACTTTCCCAGGGTCACATAGCTAGTAAGTGTCAAGTGTTTGGTCTGAGGCCGAATTTGAACTCAGGTCCTCCTGACTTCAGGGCCAGTATTTTATCTACTGCACCACCTAGCTGACCCAAGATGCTAGTTAGTCTTAAAAAATCCAGTTGCAGCATCCTCCTCCTCCTACTTCTCCTCCTCCTCCTCCTCCTCCTTCTCCTCCTTCTTCTTCTTCTTCTTCCTCTTCTTCTTCTTCTTCTTCTTCCTCTTCTTCTTCTTCTTCTTCTTCTTCTTCTTCTTCTTCTTCTTCTTCTTCTTCTTCTTCTTCTTCTTCTCACTATTTTCTCCTTGAATTGTTATTGTTATCTCCATGATTTATTCATGTTATTCTCCTTTCCTTTCTTACTTTCATTAGTAAAATTAATTTCTTTCTAGCCAGGTGAAAAACAAACAAACAAAAAAACCCAACTTAATCAAGAAAAGCAATTCAGATTATGTTTTTGGAATTATATCTACCACAAAAATGCTTTTCAAATAATATAGCTCTGTTCATGTCACCCTCTCCCCACCCCATCCTTCTTCAAAAAATTCCAGGGTTTCCATATTGCTCTAGGATCAAATATAAACTCTACTTGGCATTTAAAGCTCTTCATAATCTATTCCTATCTTTTCAGTCTTTTAAAATCTTAATCCGTTCTTGCGCTCAATTCCAGATATATCAGCTTCCACACTGTTCCATACATAGGAAGTTCTATCTCCCATCTCTGTGTCTTTGCACTGATTATCCTCCATGCCTGAAATACACTGCTACTTCACCTCTCCCTCTTGATATTCACAATTTCCTTCAAGACTCCAACACTACTTTCTTAATGAAGCCTTTCCTGGTCCTCCCAGATGCTAGCCTATCCACTCCCCAAATTAAACGTGTTCATTTTGTACCTATTCCATTTCTATTCATATGTTTATATGTTATCTCTCCTATTTGAATTCAAGTTCCTTCAGGGCAGGGCAGGTTTCACTTTTCCCTTCATAGTCTCATCATTAAGGACAGTTTCACACACATAGTAATATTTACCAAATGCTTATTGATTGATTTCTTCTGACATGATACACATCAGGTCTGAAGTCCTTTGTCTATGTCATATTGAAAATCTATAGGGAAGACATCATATCAACATTTATGTTTCTTTAGACTTATCTCAAGTATACCATCACTGGTCAGTGAGAAATAAATGATAAGCAGATAGGACTGGGCTGGGGGGAGGCAGAAAGTCTGTCCACCTCTGGGCCTTCACTCAAGAGACATCCAAGGCCCTTTTCTATTGAATCTACTTCTCCTTATAAAACCAAAATTCCTTTTCCTTCTTTTGGGCCACAGATAATTTATTCCAATAATGAATATCACTTATTTACTTTCCAACAAACAACCTATGCACTTATTAATGTGAGTTATTTTTACATTAAAAAAAAAACTTAGAACATTAAACTCTTATACCCTGTTATGTTCCATGAACCACTGAATAAAATTTTCCATCAGCTCTTTAAAAACATTATGTGGAACAATATATCATTTTATATTGGTGATTCTAAAAATAAGTTTATAAACAAAAAATCAGAATCATGCATCTAACTGGGTTATAGAAGCCAGATGACATAAGTAGTAATTCTCCTGTGACACAGCATGTAATTACAAACAAACTCTCCCTCTCAGCTTGATCATAAGCTAGTTCTTCAAAGTAAATTCACATATTTTGTTTTAATCTTTAATGTATAGGTCATCAATAAATTACAAAAGACACAGTCCAAGTTGGCAATGCCCTTTCTCAACTGTTGTTACTAGAATGGTTCTTATTTAGAGTATGGCTAGGCACATGAGTTTTGCCTTTCTTATTATGGAAAGCCAAACTTTCTTAGTTATATTTTATTTAAATTTTTCAAGTTTTGGGGGCCTAGAGGCCTCTAAGGATGCATCTAGATACCCACCTCCCATGAGACCACATAGTAACCAAAGGAGGACTTTTTATAAATCATCAAGGATTGAAAGGTATACCCAGATGGAAAAGCTCCCAAGTACTATTCACTAACATTACCTCTTCATGTTTGATGGTTGGCCCATATCTATTATATGTGCCTGGGTATGTATTTTAAAAAATACTATCATCAATTTAGAGCTGGAAGGGACCTTAGAGATCATATAGCTCAATCCCTTCATTTTTCAGATGGGGAAATTAAGGCCCAGAGAGGAAAAGTGACTAGCACAAGGTCACACAAGTAGTAAAAGAGGTGGGATTTAAATCCAGATCTTGAGGTCTTTTCACTGCGACACTGTGCCTCCCAAAGAGACTGAGGCTGCATAACTAGCTCATCATTCAGCAACTAGTATCAAATGTAGCAGTCAGGTAATTCAGTGGATAGAGCACTGGAACTTGAGTTAAGAGGATCTGAGTTCGAAATCAGCCTCAGGCACTTATTAGCTGTATGACACTTGGCAAGTCAGCTGATTTCCGTTTGCCTCACCTCCCTCATCTGTAAAATGGGGCTTACAACCCCTTGCAGGGTTGTTGTGAGGATCAAATGGGATAATAGTTGCAAAGCACTTTGCAGAGTGCCTGCCACATAGTAGGCACTTTATAGATATTATGTATAGCTATTATTAGATGTAGGATTTGAACTAAGGTCTTCCTTACTCCAAGCCCACTGTGCTGTTTACCATGTTGCCTTCTCAATTAGTTTCCATTCTGTCCTAAGTTGTATTTAGAAGCAGAAATTTGTGCTGTGTTTCACATACACCCAAGTAGTGGGTGTATGTGGAGCTCAGCACTTTCGTAGCCCATTTGCCCACAGCTTCTCCGAGAGAAATATACGCCATTTCATTAGGAAACCACAAGTACTCATTAGTAGACTAAGGGACACTTACAGTCCAACAACACCATGTGAAATGTGGCATTAAAGAGATGTTGTCTTCTTAATGTACAGTTTAGGTGTAGAATATCAGAGGTCAATTCCCTCTATGAGCACTAATGTTAGAAGCATTTTATCGCATATGGTTAGAATGTCAATGGGAAGGAACTGCACAGACACACCAAAAATAGCAATAAAACAAACATAATTGATTGCATGATATAGCAGCAGCAAGCTAATGTTAGATAATGGCATAACTTTCAGTCCGATCTGTCTGTAAAAGGACCTGGGTCCTGGCATAAGAGTAAATGTAAAGGTGATGCTTTAAATCACAATGAACTGCGGTGGGGGGATGTTTTTCTATTAGCAGGACAGAACTGTAGGTCTTCTCAACAGGAATATATACTAATAAAGCCACGGAAGACACCATAGGTGTGAGTAGTCTCAATCACATGGGTACAAAGATATCTCCAACTCATTCTCCTTTAAAATTTTCAGTCAGTAGTATTTTCTCCACAATTAAGCTACAGTAGCATCTGATCATATTTCTCAGAAGACAGGCTATATTATACTCCAATCCCTATTGTTTGAGAATGGGAACGGGAGTTGTGACCTTCCCTCTTTGATGCCTCTCATGGATGACAATTAATTTGAGTAAGCCTCATTCATTCATTCACCCAGAGCCAGTAGTACTCAAATCACCATCCTTGATTCTAATCGTTGGCTTTCGTGAATGATCTATAGATGGTTTTGAGTTCCTGCCAAAAACAATACATCTGCTAGGAAAGAAAAAAGAATTAGCTTTATGGGAAGAGAAGCTCTTTTCCCATAAATGATGAATCAATCCATTATATTTGTGATAATCAATGCCATGGATCCTCTTCATGTCAAAGTAGGGGGAAAAACCCTTAGTGAAGTGGCCAATCATTATTAATTCATTCATTGCAATAACATTAATCATGATGAGCTAATGGGATATTAATGTGGCCATAATGTAGCCTTCCATAGGAATTTCTCTGTAGTATGGGAATTCACTATGTTTTTTTTTTAAAGTTAATAACCTGACAAGTGGCTTCCTTTGGGTTTTAAGGGAAGAATGGAACATTTTAACTTGGGAACCCCATTCTACATGCTAAAATGGGGCCAGAGGGGAATTTTAATGGGGGATCATGCTAAAGAATTTCCTGTTTAGCCCAAGTCATTTTTGAAAAGCAGTCAGCATCTTGAGCAGTACAATGTCATTCCAGGAAACAGACACTGCTGAGGATGGGGTGAGACAGATGGGGATGGGAAATGTGGGGATGGCTGTGTGGGGGGAGGTTGGCCACTGCAGGAAGGCTTCTGGAAGCAAAATTTAAGCTATGATGGTGTTTGCCAGAATGGAAAATAGGAGAATTAAGCCTAACTTCTGTTTCTGGGCTCCAGAATACTGTGTGTGCCCCATTCCCTTTTCCTCCATGTATGACCTCAACCAAACAGATAGGGACTACTCCTTTTTTTAACCTAATGAGTCAAAATGGCACATTTTTAACCACCTCAATGGACTAGTTTGAATCCTCCATTTACTTCAAGAAATCCTTATGTTGCATAGCTTTGAATTATCTCGCTATCCTGAAGGTTCTCTTTTATATGGACTCTAACTTATCAACATATAACACAGAAGTCACAATCTAAGCTTTGAATGATTTGTCTCTGGCGTGCCATAGTAGATATTAATAATCCAAAGAGTGTGACGGGGAGAGCCTCACAGTCTCCACTCAACTTGGTTTCTTTAGGATTGAACCCAATCTGGACACAAACAGTAGATTCACAGCAGAGGAGTCCCTCAGTGGAGAAAGGAGAGAACACAATGCCCCCAGCCCCTTGGGCTTTGCAGTAGTTCTTTATACACACATGCATGCACCTGCATGTAAACATATATGTATAGCTCCACATTTGCATGCTGACATGACAGTCCACATGGCAGAATGACTAGAGCACTGGCCTCAAACCCACGAAGAATTGGGGTTAAGTCCTGCCTGATGGCCATGTGATCTTGGGCAAGTCACTGAATTCTTAATATTCCAAGATGATGTGTTACAGTGGAGGTGGTGCCCTGTGTTGATAGAAGTTTCCTCACATGAGAGATCCTTATACCAAAGAAAGCACAGGTCCAGGACCCTCTCTAGAACTTCTCAAGGGGCTTAGTGCTCACCTAGAGCATAGTCTCACATCATCAGAAGCTTTCATACCAGCTTTTTTTCTTGACCCTAAAAAGACCTTAGCTTTGCTTTATTGTGTTGACTAATCTGCAGACATTTAGGGAAGGGCTTTGTGAAAGCGGGAAGAGCTACCTGCCAAAGCCAGGGGCCTGAACACGACCCTCAGCCATATTTTTGGCCAGATACCGCTGTGTTTTGAAACAAGTGGAGAAAAGGAAACTTTTTTTCTTTATTGGATCAAATCCATTCTTTGCTGCTGTTTTTTTTTAAATATGTTTTAGAAGGATTCCTCAGAATTTAGAGCACTAAAGACAAACAAAGAGAAATAATGTAGAACATTAATCTTAAACATAGTGTACCCAAAGTTGGCCCAAACAGAATTTTTAAAAAATGTGTGATGTGAAAAGCTGGGCAGTGAAAAACATTTCTTTTCCTGTAAATTCTCAAGCAGCTGTTCCTCTAGTACACTACAGGGAATCTAGGTGGCACAGAGAACATCAGCCCTGGAGGCAAAAAAATATAAGTTCAAATCTGGCCCCAGATACTTACTAGCTATGTGACCCTGGGGATGTCACCTAACCACTCTCTGCCTCAGTTTCTTCATCTATAAAATAGGGATAACACCACCTACCTTGTACAGTTGTTGCGAGGGTCAAATGAGATAATATTTGTAAACTATGAGATAACGTATGTAAAAGCAATATAGAATTACTATTATTACTACTAATAACAAAATACATGGTTGCTTGACTAGCATTTTAAGCAAAGATCTCCTTGTCCATCCATACATCAAGTTACTGTTTCATTTGAATATGTCTATTTCCTGTATTTTCTTTGCATTGGACATATCCTTTTCTGTGCTTTCTGAAGTGGCTTACAAGCACCTCATGGTCGGGGGCTTCTTATGTGACTTTCTTCCTACAATGCCTAGCACTACTATTTGTTCTTTACCCTCACCCCATCTGAGAGCTGATACATTCTCATGGCTTCAGCTGTCAGTTCCGTGGAAATCTTTTTCTAGTCAATATATCCAACCCTAAGTCATCTCCTGAGCTCACATCCTAGAATTCTAGTTGTCAGCTACACACTTATTTATATTTAAATGTCCTAACCAAACTTGGAGCTCAATATGTCTAAGGCCAAATTCATTATTTCTAACACCCTTCCCCCCCCCCGAAAGAACTTATACTTCTGATTTCCAATCACCCCCTTACCCATTTCGGTTAATGGCATCACTTTTCTTTCTAATCAGACTCCAAGTTTCTCTATTATATTTAACTTCTTTTCATTCCCTTGAGCCCACACCCAATCATGCTCATGATGTAGTGGAAAGAATACCAGTTTTGGGGTCAAAGGATGTAGGTATGAACCTTGGCTTTGCTAATTTAGTTGTGTGACCTTACCACTTTCTCCTTAGGCCTCAGTTTCTCCATTTATAAAGTATGAGGGTTTGACCTAGACCATCTCTGGTGATTTTTATAGTTCTTTCCTTTTTCCTTTACAACTTTTTTTTAATAGTCCAGGAGATCTATTAGAGCCAGATAATAAAATCTGATTGTTAAATTTTCAATGTGAATATTTGCTCTTTGAAAACCAGCAAACACCAAAAATGAAAACTAGATTTTTATTTGGTTGATCATACATAAGAAAGTGATGGATGGAGAAACATTAATGATGCAAATTACACTTAAAAATATCTTGTGGGTATACTATTTCCCCTGAGAGAGCTGGTTATTAAACAAATACCAGCACATTACTGTTTATTCCCTCTAGTTCAAGCCCCTTGACCATATAACTGGTTTACTGAAGTAGTTTCTTGAATAATTTACGTGTCTTGTCTCCCTTTAATCCATCCAGATTAATCTTTCTCAAAACACCTCTTTGATCTAGTCATCCTTCTGTTCACCCAATGGTTATCCACCACTTTTCTGGATAAAGTTCAAATTCCTTTGGGATTTAGTGCTCCACAGTCTGGCTCCAATAGCTTTCAAATCTTATTTCTCACTAATTCCCTATATTCCATCCAAAATTTAGTATAGGGAGCCAGTACGGTGAATGAACCCTGTTTTTGGAGTCAGAGGACCTTGTTTCAGATGACAAATGTGGTCCTACCTGACATACTACTTGAATGAGCATGGGCAAGTCATGTAATGGCCCTGGACTTCAGTTATCTCACCTATATAATAAAGGGGTTGTATTAGACAGTTTCTAAGGTCCCTTCCAGCTCTGGCATTATCTTTCTGTCAACATGCCCTTGTACTTTCTAAACTCTGGCCAACTCTGCCATAGAGAGTTGATTGTGGCCTGTGGAACCAGGGAAAGGAGCAAGCCAGAGGTTGACTTATTTGAGTTACATGATTCCTTAACCACATTAAGGGATTTAAGTCTGTTTTGGTAAAGGTCAGGGTTAGCTCTGCAGAGAACCTGACTTCTAGATGATGGAGGTTGAGTCAGATCTTCTGTTTGGACTAAAAATCAGTGTATTTAGGCCAGTCATTGGTTTAGACACACTGCAAATCTGATTGAAGTCTGAGAGGCAGTGTGCTACTGTTGAATGGGCATGGAAGCTGGAGACAGAGGACTTGAGTTCAAATCTCAGATCTGCAATATACTGCCCATATGACCTTGGACAAGTTACTTATTCTCTCAAGGCCTCTATTTTCTCACCTGTAAAATAAAAGGGTTGGACTTGATGATCTGTAAGGTCCCTTCTAGAACTAAATCTATGAACCTATAAAGATGAGAAAGGAGTGACATTACTGGGATTGTTTAATTGATTGAGATATTTTGTATAGTATTAAAAATTCACAGTAGTCAGTATCTACACTGTGTTATTCAAGGCTATCATCGTGGAATCCTCAATTCAGCATATAAAACATATTATGGGTCCAGTGTGTTTCTGAATTATGTCAATGGATCAGCCCTCAGAAAGAATGAACTTGCCTGGCCACTAGATATGAAGAACATGTTTATTGATTGTTGTGATGTCAGATGTGAGAGTTGGAAGTTTCAAATCTTGTAAACAGAGACATATGTCAATTACTGTGTCTTTGTAAACATTCAAGTTTGATTGAGACCTTTTTTTTTCTTCAATAGTGTGTGTGTGTGTGTGTGTGTGTGTGTGTGTGTGTATGTGTGTATGTGTGTGTGTGGTTAGACTCCTGATGTGGCAAACTAGGAGTCATGAGTTCAAATCTCACTAAGCTTTCAGTTTGAGGAAATCTTAGGAGCAATATGGTACATAATAGAAAGAACATTGGATTTAGACTAAGATACATCTTTTTTTTTTTTTTAGTATGAGGCAATTGGGGTTACGTGACTTGTCCAGAGTCACACAGCTAGTGAGTGTTATGTGTCTGAGGCTGGATTTGAACTCAGGTCCTCCTCACTCTAGGGCCAGTACTCTATCCACTGTGCCACCTAGCTGCCCCTAAGATCCATCTTTTTAACATTTCCCCAAAGTGACTTTGTTTGAAGACTTCCAGCTCTGGCATTATTAGTTCATTTGAAATCTTCAAGCAAAGACTAGATGATCACTTTGAGGAAATGTTCAAAACATAATTCTTTTTTCAAGTATAAGTTGTTCTAGATGTTGTGCAAGGTTCCTTCCAATTCTGAAATTCTATGATTTTGTAATGCTTCAGAGGGTCTGTGCTCTTTCTGAGGGCTGCTCCATTGTCATAATTCAGAAACACACTGGACCCATAATAGAATCATAACCTTGTTTTATATGCTGAATTGAGGATTCCATGAAGATAACCTTAAGCAACACAGTGTAGATATTGACTACTGTGAATTCTTAATACTATACAACATAACTCAATCAATCAGTATATTACATAGCCACTAATTCAGCTTGTACCCATTCTATGATTGAGTCATCCTTCATCAATTATTGTGTCCTACCCCAAACATTAGTTAGTGATTAAATTTCTGGTGATAAGCCTCTCTACAATTAGCCAGGTTAATCTGTAGACAAATGTCACACAGTTATTATTTGAAGCCTTTGCAACTTGATAGACTTTGCCAGAGTATATACTCTACTGACATATACTTTGAGAATGTAGGGTGATTTCTATACTTTGATGAGTTGTTGGAATAGGGTTTCAGGGGCAGTACCTTAAACTAGTGTTGGGATATCATAAGATCCTTGAGGACAGAGGCTTTATATTAACCCTCCATAGCATCTACCCCCATACCTTATGTAAGGTAGATACTCAATAAATAATTATTGATGTGAGTAAATTAACATGAAAACATCTGCAAAATATGTAGTTGTCATTATGTTGTGATTGAAGGGATGCCAGGAAGGAGCACTATTCAGAAATAAATCCTATCCATTGTCTTATTATAGTACCTGAAAGTCTCTCATTACTCATTTGTTCTTTTTTTGTCTTAAAGACTTTTCTCTTTAAGAATTCCCAAGTAAAATGAAAATTTCTTTAGAAGGAGTAGTCCATAAATTGTTAACAATACAATGCAGTGGAATGGGTGCTGGCTCTGGAGTGAGGGTGTTTGGGTTCAAATCCCATTTCTGACATCTTTGAAATGAACGTGGCCAAGTCACTTAACATCTTAGGTCTCAATTTTCTCATCTATAAAATAAAGGGATCAGACTAATGGACTCAGAGGTCATTTTTAGCTCTAGGTCTGTGATCCATTGAATGTCTTAAAGTGGATTAAATGATAACTAATTGAAAGTAGAGATGAGTTGACATCATAATCTCTTAACAATTTTTCCTTAGATAAGGTAAATTTCAGCTTTGCTGTTGCTTTGATTTCTCTTCTACTCTCCTCCCCACTAGTAGATGTATAGATATAGCTTAAATGACCTATAGAAAAGTCTATAAATATGAGAATATAGCTGATGACTTGTAACATAAAACATATGTATTCAATAGCCATAGCACCTAAGTGCTACAAAAAGGAGTTAAGACTCTGGTGGGGCCAGGAGATGGGGTAAAAGGATTTTGTTAGACTGCATTTTCCTCTTTAAAAAAAAATAGATGTAAGGGAAGCTGGGTGACTCAGTGGATAGAGCTCTGGCCTTGGAGTCAGGATGACCTGAGTTCAAATCCGGCCTCAGACACTTGGCACTTACTAGCTGTGTGACCCTGGGCAAGTCACTTAACCCTGATTGCCTCACCAAAAAGCAAAAAAAAAAAAATCCCAAATGTATACCTTTATATTTCAATAATGACTACTATCACTAATTGTATGACCTTGGTTAGTATCACAGTTTCCCCTGACCTCCATTTCCCCATCAGGAGATTGTAATCTCTAAGGTGCCTTCCAGTTCTAATCGCCTCTGGCTTTCTCCTTGGAATATTGCACGGTTTAGTAGCCATCCAAATGCTTTTTTTTTTAATTTCATGAAAGAAAAAGTGTGATATTTCTTGGGGGTTTTAAGTATTCTTTAGATAATATCAGTAATAGATTAAGAGCTGGAAGAAACCTTAGAGATCATCTAGTCTAACTCCCTCATTTTGCAAATGAAGAAACTGAGGCTCATAGAGGTATTGTGACTTGTCCAAGGCCACATAGATAGTAACAAGCATATCTGGCATTCTTTATCTGCAAATCCAGAATTCTTTCTACCATATTTAGGGAGAATGAATGGACTTATGATTATATTGGTGTAGAGAACTCCTAGATGAGAAAACTCCCTCTCCTAATACAGGTTTACACTTTCTCTGCCACTTACAGTTTTAAAAAAAGATGCCCAAAGCATGGAGAGGTTAAGCCACTTGTCAGTCACACCAAAGGTGTAGGTCAAAGGTTGAATCCAGGTTTTTTTCACTCCAAGGTCAGCCCTCTATTCACTAACCCACACTGACTCTCATTTCATAATTACATAATACACTTAGCAATACATGTCATTGCCATTAGTCAACTATACATCTGTATCTTGTCATAAAACACTAAAGCAACCTTAGCTAGGGAAGACATCTGAAAGATTTTCAAGGATAATTCACCTCAGCACCAAAGAGGTCAGGAATTTCCAAACTGCAGAAAGAAATGTCTGCTTCCACTAACCTTTCTCAACTTCATGACAGCTGAAGAGTACCACGCCTTCAAAGTAATTGAGAGGAGTCATGTTAATGTTCTGTTGCAACCTGAAGGTTTGTCTCTACCACCTGGGAAGCAAAACTTTCATTATTTCTGGTCTGATATAACTGCAATACTCATAGTTGAGTACTTACGGTTGAGTCATTTTTCTGTTGTGTCTAACTCTTCATAACCCCATTTTTCTTGCCAAAGATACTGGAGTGGTTTGTCATTTCCTTCTCCAGCTCATTTAACAGATGAGGAAACTGAGGCAAACAGGCTTACATGACTTACCCAGGGTCACACAGCTAGTAAGTGTCTAAGGCCAGATTTGAACTCATGAGGATGTCTTCCTGACTCCAGGGCCAGCACTTTATCCACTATGCCAGCTAACTGCCCTACTGGAGTACTCAGAAATCATTTTATCCTATAGTTTAATGGCATCCTAAGTATATGAACTGACCTACTCACTCACCATCAAACTTCTTATGAGACCATATTTGGTTGAGTGGATGGAGGCAAAACTGGGAAGCTAAAGAGGCTACATAGACATTGTGCTATTTTAACAGGCTTGACTGACATCCTTGCCATGTCTCCTGGCATACTATATTGCTGAGACATTCAAAAACCCAAGTCAGTACCAAAAGGATAGGCCACCTCATTGTTCCATCACTTCATTAGAAACTGATGTCATTAAACAACGAAGGCTGTTGTTCATTGCTTGTTCTTAACATATAATATCTCCTAATATCTAAAAAACATAGACTTTGAGCTATAAATGATGTTAAACTTGTATGTTGTGGTCTTCACAATGGAAATCTGACAATGATGTCTTCAGTTTTTCAGGGGCCTTTGGGATTACACATATGTGAATGTACATACACAAGGCTCACTCTCATTCACTTAAATATATCTACCTATCTTTCTATCTATCTAATCCATCTCTATCTATATACTCATTCATCTATGCCTGCATTTGTGTATGTGACATATGTACATGTATGTAGCTGAATATTTTTAAAAACAAACTTGGCAAAATCATAACAAGTTGCAGAAAGCATTCACCCGATCTCCAAACCTCTCCATGATACCCAGAACATGGACCCCCTTTTTTTTTTCTAGAAATGGAAAAATAATTATAAAGTATATTGTGCTAATAAATCAGAAAAGGCGCTTGAAATAATCTCATAAAATGTTATAGCTTAAATAATGCCCTTCATCAGTATTCTTTGTTTAACATTTTATGTTTATTGATAAATGAAGATGCATTTAAATAATTCAAACAAAACATTAGCTGCAAGCAAGGAATTAATAATTGATAGGACTGGAAGGACTCTTTTCACTGGGGAAATAGATAATATTAGCTTAATGTGGGGCTGTAGGAGCAGAGGAAATGTAATGGATCTGACTGCTTTAAACTGATGATGGTTATTGTGGTCTCAAAGTTGCTACAAAGGCAAAAGCAGGAAAGCCAGGCAAGTGTAATAGATTTCACTCATAGGAGCTGACAGTGCAAATTGTGGCCTGATACACCAGATTTATACCCAAGAGGAGACCTAATGATTGTGACATATACTAGACAGGAAAAAATAATAATAAATGCTACTTAACAGAAGTTAGAAAAATGGAAGAATGGCCCTTTGCAAACATCCAGATAGCATCCCTTAAGACAAGATCACCATGATTTTCTTTTCCTTTCTTTCCTTTTTTTTTTTTTAAAGAAACTGAGTTAGACAACAGTAGTGTGACATAGGATAGAGACCAGTGAGCTCTTTTGTTACCTCAGAGGAGGACTATTTAGTCAGGAAACACTTCTCTAAGATTTAGGTTAGAATCTATCTGGAACTTGGTCAAGCTGTTCCATCTGCTTGATGCCATCATCTCGGGGTAGAGAGAATAGACCACACCAAACACTCCCACTTCCAGGAGGTGGCACACATATATTGACCATTTATTTGCTCTGTGACCTTGCGAAAGACACTAAATGTCACTGAGTCTCAGTTTCTCTCATTGAAAAATTGGGGGAAATAAAGTCCTATCCTATCCTAAATGCCTACCCACCTTGGAAGAGGATGTCATTATATTCTATAATGACAGAGTGCTTTACAACTAAAAACACTACCTAAATATGCATTTTTATAATTTTATATTACATTTAGTGGTTCTTACCCAAACTTGAGAGAGGAAAGAATTATAAGAATGTAGTTAGAAGGAGGTCCCAGAAGTAATTTAGTACTATGTCTCCTCCTTCAATTATTCCCTACCATCAAAGTTTCTCTGTCTCTCTCTCTCCACCTTGTGTAACTCCTTTATTCTTCAGACGTTCCAAGGAAGAAGATCCCATTGATTCCCTTGGAAATACATTTTAAAAGTCCTCTTATCTAACCTGAATTCTTCTTGCCCTGCTTTAAAACCATTTCTTCCTTTGTATTTTTTGAAGAGTTAGACAACAATTATTCACCATATTCTATTTAATAATAGCATAAAA
Organism: Phascolarctos cinereus; assembly: GCF_003287225.1. Lineage (NCBI taxonomy): Eukaryota > Metazoa > Chordata > Mammalia > Diprotodontia > Phascolarctidae > Phascolarctos > Phascolarctos cinereus. The sequence goes on from NW_027555736.1 coordinate 179,638,535, forward strand.
AAGGATTTTTTTGGTTACCATTCAAATTTATTTTCTTTGGGTTTCTTCTAATTTGTTAATTTGCTCATTTATTTAAAAAAGCATTTTAAGCCCCCACTATGTGTAAGTTGCTTAGCTATGTTCTGACAGAGATACAAAAACAAAAATGACTTGACTCCTATTCTCAAGGTTATTGTCAAATAAAGCAGACAAGACATGCACACAGGATAAAAAATGATAACATAAACATGTAAGAGAAATATAAAATTTTATAAGGTCAGACAAAGAAGAAATCTCTTCCAGGTAGCAAAGACTTCATGTAGGAGATATTGGTTTGACTGGGTCTTCCCTAAAAGCTAGGTAGGTCAGCAACAGTCAGAAATGGGAATGAGGAGATAGCAGGAGGACATCTTGAGTATCCTGAGTATAAGGCAGAGAAGTTCCATACCACCCATTTCACTCACAATCTATGTAAGGGCATAATAAAATTTTAAATGTGTCAACCAGATGGTCTACACCCTAATCTCTTAGAGGTATGAGTCTTTTTGATTGTGTCAAACAGGGAACAACAGATTGGCTAACTGAGCCAGATACACATGTCTTTGAAGGCTTTACATCGCTAGAGGAATTTAATTAGTCAGCCAATCAAACAGTGGACCAGTCTAGCAGAGTAGGATTCGAAGTTCATTAGCTGAGGATTTTGGTATTAAGTCCTTGAGAGAGAATTACTCTTCTGGGGAGAATTTTTCTCTCTTCTCCCCATCCCTTATTGATTCTAAACTAGTAGGAGATACTGCATTCAGCCAGGAAGAGTCACATAGCAAGGACAAAAAGATGCACAAAGACAGTCAAAAGAGAGTGAGTAGGATCTTTTTGTTCCTGTGACTGTTAAAAGTTTTCATAAGACCTTGGTTTTTACCACTTTTATTATTATGTTCCTCCAGACATTCTCTAGGTCTTCCAGTCTTCAACCAGTTATTCACAAGGAGCAACATTTGATTTTCTCTAAAGTCTTCCTCCTCTACAATCATCATCTGATTTCTCAATGCTGCATGAAGGTGACTGTAGGTTCTCCCAAGGCTGTGCCAGGAAATTATGAGCCCTACAAAGTAGGTGGAAAGGTTGAAAGTATGGGTCAAGTGGCAGATTGTGTATCTGTTTCTGATGAATAGCTAGGCAAGTTTATAGAAGCTCAATCAATTCTAAACCCTAGTTATGTGGTCCTGAGTAAGTCACTTAACATCTTAGTTTTCCCATCTGTAAAATGGGGATAACAATGCCTAGAGCATATACCTCACAGGACTGCAGTGTTGATTAGGTGAGCGAGTGGATACCAGGGGCTTTGTTATGTTTAAAGTACCATGTGTATGCTAGCTGTCCTGTTATCCAATTCCAGAAAAGTACTTTGTCTCTCTCTCTCTCTTTTTCAATCAACATTGCTATTTTTACTTACTATAGATTCATTGTGAGTAGGCATCATTTAATTCTTTGTACTTGTAGCCCTAATGCCTAACCCAGTGCATGGCATATAGTAGGCATTTTATTAAAAAAACCAAAACCTTGTTTAATTATGATTTCCTATTATTGCCTGCAATACATATCCAGGCTTTCCACACATTATCTCCAAGCAGCCTAGTTTCCTATCTATCTTCCTCCCTCAGCTAACTTTCCCCCTCCTTCCCTCATTTGAGCTAAACTTTGTTTTTTTTGGTTTGGTTTGGTTTCCTGACACTTTTCCAACTTGTAAAGGTAATTTCACATTCTTGTCTTGTCCCCTACGGTGTTTGCTCTCCCACTTACATTGGTTTCACACACAAACTTAATAAGCACACTCTTCATAATGTAATTCATTGTCACCATTATCAAAAGAATTCATTAAGTGTCAATTTCTGCATAGCCCTCTGTTGGGCAAAGTACAAAGCCCATGAAATAGACATGGTCTCTGCCCCACAGGAGGCTCCAATCTAAGCAGCGGATAGCAGTCATGAATTATATGGAGGCCAGGACTAACCCATTTAGAATACCACCTCATTAAGGATTTTCCAGGCTAAAATTATGCTATTGGTTTTTCTCTGAGTTGTCTACATCACAGCATGGTGTCATAAGTGAAAAGAGCCTTGGATCAGGAGGCAAAAGACCTGTTTTCTAGTCTCAGCTCTTTTAGCAAATTACTGTGCAACCTTGGGAAAATCAGTTGACGTTTCTGTGCCTCAATTTTCTCATTTGTGAAATGGGAACGATGCTAGGCTTATTTACCATATAGACTTGTAATGAGGAACAAACAAGATTATGTGAGGGAATGTAGTTTATAAGCTGAAAATGCTGTATAAATGAAGATTTGTTATTGCTGTTACAGGTGGGTTCCAAGAGTAAAAAAAAAAGCTAGGTTAATATACAAATAAATTATCAATGTACCAATTTTGCTAGTCCAAGACAGTAAGAACTCTGAATTCCAAGTGCCACATGCTAATTGGAGGCGCAGAACTGCATTTTGGAAGGTGGAATTCTATTTTGTGACATTCCTGACCTTTTGTCTTATCCATGTTATGGACTTGCAATCACCCTCATGAATCTATACGTGACAGTAGGTGAAGTCCCAGCTCTATCACTAGTTAGTTGTGTGTCCATAGGAGAGTTATTTTACCTCTTTTGTCCTGTTTCCTCATCTCAAAAAGGAAAGGACTGGGGAAGAGAACATTCAGATATAGGTGGGATTGGTGTCCACTGAGTTCTCTTCCAAATCTGATACTCTGTGATTCTGTGACTATATTCATGACATCTAACGTCTCTTCTAGCTCTAAAGGTATGATCATATGATTCTTCTAGTCCTGGCATTCTATGAGTCTTAGATCTTTGGGAACAATTCACTTCAATTTAGTCAAGTTCAATCCACATTTGTTAAATGTTTACTACTGGCCTAGCATCATCCTAGGCACTATGACATATAGAGACAAGTCCATATCTCTTCCCTTCAGGAACTTGATGATTTTGTAGGAGATGGACATAGACGTACAAATCAGTTAAAGAAAAGAGGAGTCAGGGACAAATAGGTTATCATGGCCTAATGAATTCTATTCTATTACTCTGATAAAGAGAAAACTCATAGGGAGTGAGAACATGTCAGTTGTTGCCAAAAATTCAATAACGCTCATATTCCAGCTGTGCTCATAGTCAACATGTGTGTGGGGTGGAGCTGTGAAAATATTCTTTCCGCCCTTTTTCCCATTGGCTTTCACCCTGATTGAGAGCTGCCAACTCAGCCTTTAACAAAGTTCATATTCCTCAGATTTTCCCTAGCATTTGCTTGGATCTTTCAATTTGCCTGGTGTGTTCAATTAAGACATGCTGGGTTAATTTACTGTTGTGGGAGGGAGGGGAGAGAAGAAAAGGATTTATACGAGACAGAGGGAGAGAGAGAGAGAGAGAGAGAGAGGGAGAGAGAGAGAGAGAGAGAGAGAGAGAGAGAGAGAGAGGGAGAGAGAGAGAGAGAGAGAGAGAGAGAGAGAGAGAGAGAGAGAGAGAGAGAGAGAGAGAGAGAGAGAGAGAGAGAGAGAGAGAGAGAGAGAAATGAACTAACTGAAAGTGGAGGAATCCAGTGAGCTGGTTCTGGTAAATGAAGGAAATATGATTTGGTGAGATGTAGTAGCTTTTACTCCAAAGATCCTAGGATTTAGAGTCCTCAGACCTTGATTCAAATCACTCATCTTTTTAGATCTTCAGTATATTCATCTACAGTATGGAAAGAACTTCGACTAATTGCCTCAAAGTACCTCACAAAGGATTTTGCAAGGGAAAATAAAGCTTTGTAAACCATAAAGCATGAGAGAAATTAAATGTAAGTTTATAGGATCATAGATCCAGAGATAGAAGAGAATTCTGGTCCAACACCTTCATTTTTTTTTTTAGGCAATTGGGGTTAAGTGACTTGCCCAGGGTCACACAGCTAGTAAGTGTCAAGTGTTTGGTCTGAGGTCACATTTGAACTCAGGTCGTCTTGACTTCAGGGCCAGTGCTGTGTCCACTGAGCCACCTAGCTGCCCCCCAACACCTTCATTTTACAGAACAGCAAAATGAAACCCAGGGAGATTACCTGACTTTACCAAGGTCACAGAGGTAGTAAATATCTACAGTGGGATTTGAACCCATATTTTCTGACCTTAGAGTCAATGTCCTTTTCATTATACTAAAGTTATCATTAGCCTTGATGTGAGTAATTGCTTTGACATACAAAGGGAAGAATACAACTGTGAGAGCTACTTCCATTTAGATGCTAGGATGGTGGGATTGTAGACTTTAGAACTGGAAAGCATGTTAGAGATCATCTAGTCCAACCCCCTTCAGTTACAGATAAGGAAACTGAGGTCCCAAGAAATTAAACAATTTGACCAAGATTACACAGGCAATGAGTAGCAGAAGAGGGGGGTCAAGCTAATATGAGCTCCTTTTATCCATCGTAGCCTTGATTCCTTCCTTTCCCCTACCTTACCCTCAAGACTTAAACTATCTCTGCACCAGCACAACATGCCATAGGCCACGTATGTGAAGTTTGTCTTTAGAAATCTTAATGGCTAAAAGCAGCTTTGTTTTCCAGCCTCTGCAGCTCTCAGCATGACATTTAGCTAGACGAGCCGACAATGACAGTAGGCACATATGTCTGCTGTTTTGTTTTTAAAATATATGTACTGCTTTTAATAGCAGGATTACAGCTGTTCAGTAAATGATGCCTCTACATTGAAAGAAACTACAAGGAAAAGGGGCCTAGCCAAGCAGGCCTGGAGCAGCAAAGTAGTCTGCTTATTGCCAACGAGTGGGGAGCAAAACATATGGTCACTTTAGAAAGGTGAATTGCCCTAAAACAAGTGACAACCTCAGTCAAATGTTTGTCAGTCACATTGCTTTTCAGCTCTCTTGGCTCTGCCTGGCCCCTTTTCTCCCTCTCTTTTAATTTGTATTAATTTTTGATGGGGTGGGGAAAAATACACCTCATTTGCAACCAGGAAAATAACTTTTAAAAAATAAATTATTTCAATGACATGCTGCCAGTATGTTTTCCCACTTGTCTGGAGTTATCTTTTAAAAATTAATGTATAATTTTACAGCAGCCCAAGAATCGAATCCTATTAACAGTTAGTTGTGTAGCTAGAGGAAGTTTTAAGTTATACTAAACAGTCCTCTGTTGTTGCTGTGTCTGATTTTGTCTTCTGATTGATTTTGTTTGATTGAGCTCTCTCTGAAGGGCCTTTCTGGCTATGACTGAAATGTGGATAGGTGTTAAGATTAGGCTGATCTGGTAGCTGTCTTCCTGAAATGCCTTTTCTCCATCTGTCTAATGAACAAACAGGATGATGGGTAGAAAGTGGCCACTATATGGCGAGGGGGCATTTCTTGATGGAAACAGAGAGGTATACATATCTATATTTCTATACTTCTGTATTAGAAGAACTGAAAGTCAACCTGCACTCAAGGAATGTAGACGACTTAGAAGAGGCTATACACACCAACATTCTTCCATTTAGAAATGGGTCATAACATGGAAGATTTTGAAGAAGAAATAAGATTCTGTATCATCTTTACCCTTCTTTACTACAGGATAACAATATAAAATAATATGTTACACTCTATAAGAAAAATGGCAGGAAGGAAATGGAATCAGTTGACTAGATTTAAAAACTTTCCAAGCGGCTGCCCTGTTACTCCTACTACTGCCATGGCCTGAGTACCGAAGTGTGTATTGTGGCATGATTGAATGTGCTCCCAACTCATCAAATCAAAATTATATCTGCAAAATTTCTGTTTGGTTTTGGCCATCATGGTGCTCAGATCAAACTGTACCATCACCCTAATGGACTTCTAATGAGATGGTATTTTTTTAAATTAGGCATCCCTTCCCTGATCATCTTTATTAGTTTATTATGTCATTAATTATTACAAGTGTTACTAGTTAACCGGATGGTCAGCCCATTATGGAAAGAAAATCCACAAGAAGATAGAGAAAATAGGATGACATAAGAATAAGAAAAAGACAGGCAAAGGGGCATAGAAATCTATCCTTCCCTATAGGAAAATAAAAGAGGAAGGGGATAAGAGAAAGGGGGAGTGATAGCAGGGAGAGCAGATTGGGGGAAGAGGTATTCAGAATGCATACCATCTTGGAGTGCAGAGAGGGGAGAGATGGGGAGAAAATTTGGAACTCAAAATTTTGTGGAAGTGAATGTTGAAAACTAAAAAGAAATTCGTTAATAAAAAAGAATAAGGAAATAGAAAGTGATATAGGAGATCTAGAAATATCAGGATGAAAGTGATGTGAAGCAGAACCAGGAGACCAGTTTACACAGCGATATTGTGAGGGGAAGCAAGTGTGAAAGACCTAAGACCTCAGAACTCAGATCAACATAATGATCAGTCATGACTTGGAAAGACTGACAACATACCTTCCATCTCTTGGCAGAGAGATGATGAACTAAAGGTGTAGAGCCAGAGGTGCATTTTCAGATATGGTCTATAACTTTGTTTGGTTTGTTTAACTATACGTAGTTGTTATAAGGGATAGTTTCTACTCCAAGTGGGTTGGTGGATAGTGAAAGGTAAGGAAAAAAAAAACTTTGAGAAAGCATTTTAAAGAGTAAACAGAGAAAAGTGAGAGGAAGTACAGAAGGGGGACAGAAATTAGAGCAATATGTTACTAGTTTATTAAGTGTATACATATGTACACTTAAAACTGCACCAAGACATTTGGGAAGAACACATACATACTTTAATAGCTATTAACACTTTAAAACTTCACTAAAACTTTTGGGACACCTTGTACATTTAAAAATATCATATAATGGAGAAGTTTGTAGTTCCTTATTCTTTGTATCTTAAAGTGTTTGTGACTGATGATTGTTGAATTCAAAAATTTTAAAAAAAGGAATAGTAGGTTTTTGTTTAGTTGTCCCACTAGTACATTGTGCAAAGAGAATTAAATCTTTTTGGTTGTCTATTTATCTTTTTTACTTCCAGAGTCTTTGTTGTTCATCTTTTATTAGGCTATTATACCATTAAAGTTAAGAGATACTCCTGGTTAAATGGGTGATTGAACCACTGAGGGGGGAAAAAATCTATAAGGAAAGAAGAAAAATGTCTGAATGAAAGATCTAAGTAAACTTCCACTGAGCGAAAGAAAAGGGAAATTGTGATTGAACAGGGTAAAAATTCTGTGAGGCTATATTGGGGCCTGAATAACAGAATGACAGTAACACCTTATGTTTCTTTGATTCATGGGTTCCAATGGCAAAGGAAATCATCACACAGCATTCAACCTACTAGTTATGTGCCTTTCTATCTTTAGCTAGGCTGATCACTGGACTGCAAGTTCAGTCTGTCATCAAGACTACCAAGAACCTTACTAATATGGTAGACACTACCAAAATATATGTTCCTCTATTTAATGGTGTATAATTCCTAAAGCCCATTTACATACATTTTGCATTTGGTTTCCATAACCACCTTTTGAAATAGAAAAGGAAAGCATTATCATCTTTCCCATTTTTACAGATGAGGAAACTGAAGCATTGTGGGTAAAGAACTAATTTTGAAATCAGAAAAATCAGGCTCAATTCCTGGTTCTGCTATTTACTAGCAGTACTACCTTAGGAAGTATTGTGTAGTGTAATAAGACTAGCCCAGGAGTCAGAAAGACCTGGATTCAAATTCTGCCTTTAATATATACTATGTGACTCTGGGCAAGTCATTTAACCTCTAACTCTTTAAGATTTTAAGTTGCAAAGAAAGCACCAACTTGGTACTGTTAGAGGGAATTCTTTAAACCAATGAAATTACAGGTCTAGTCTCTTTCCTTCTTGTCTTCTGCAAGTCACTTCAATGCTTTGGGTATCAGTTGCCTCATCTGTAAAGAGAGAAAGGCTTAGACTAGATAATCTCTATGGTCCCTTCCAGCTCTAATATTGTGAGTTAAGGACTTGCATAAGCCAGAATTGGTGGGGTTAGAATTAGAACCCAAGTTATCTTTTTTTCACTTGTGATTTTCCCAAACCAGGTCTTGGGGAAAAGAAAAAAATCTCACCTGCCCTCATGGCAAACTTTGTGTGCTAGGCATTTGTGTTTGCTTCTGAGAGCTTCTGAGATAATAAAATTATATAAAACACCCGAGTGTGCTCAGGAGGTTCCATGGTTAACTATTTTTATTTGGTTCCAACAACAGCCAACACATTCCACGTCACTGACTTAATTTTCTCAGTGGTTTTGCTTTGCTCTCCAGTGATTTCTTTCATAAACTAGTAAGTAAATGACTAATTCTCTTTCATTTTCATGTTTTCAGTGGCCCTATTGTAGTTTGTTGACAATGGAACCAAACAATTGGCCCTGCTTTGCTGAGATTCACGCTAGATGGCTGATGTTTAAGAGGAGTGGTCTTTGAGAGGAGCCAGCTATTCCTAACTGATGGTGGTCCTTTGAAAAAAGGCTTCTCCAAATTTGTTTTCCTTCTGAATGAGAAGTGGTTGAGGATAGTCTAATACCCTTTCCAATGGGGAAGATTGATTAGTTTTGACTGACTCTGTGTAAGAAGAGCTTGGTTCTATCCCAGCTGGCAGAGGCATAAAGCTTAGTAATTACTTGAAAGTGGAAAGAAAGAAAAAAGAAAAAAGAAAAATACTGTATCTGGTATCCTTGATGGCCATTTGGAATTTGGGTTCCTTTTTGAATAAAAGACAGAGTCATTTCAATGGTGCCCAGAAAAAGCTTTGATAGCATCATGGAAAATCCGCAGTGGTTTGGGATAGTAATGGTGGTTTTCCTTTTGAGTCTCGTGAGAACATTAATCTAAATCATGCTAATTACCTTAGGCTTGGAGGCCCAGAATCACAAGAAATTATATGTAGAACAAGGGAAAATGTTAACCAAACCTGAAAAAGTGGACTGCAGTCCTGGTACTTTTTCTCTTGAGATAACTAGTACTTAAATATTTTAGTTATATTCATTTCCAGAAAGGTGTTTTTTTTAAAGTACAGTTATAAACATTAAGAAATAGATAGATATATGAGAATGAAGGAGAAAGGGACAAGGACAGGGACAGGGGGAGGGAGGGAGAGAGAGAGAGAGAGAGAGAGAGAGAGAGAGAGAGAGAGAGAGAGAGAGAGAGAGGAGAGAGGAGAGAGAGAGAGAGAGAGGAGAGAGAGAGAGAGAGAGAGAGAGAGAGATGGATAAGGATGATGGAGAACAGATAGGTACAGCCATGCATAACCAGTCAACTTCAAAAAGGTTGGATTTTTATGTTTCAAGAAAAAAGGGATAATACATGGATGGCTCAAGTGTTACAGTGGCATTCATAAAAATATTAAAATAACCAGAGAAAGAGAAAGACTTCCAATGTTGGATAGCTCTCCTCTGAAAATTATGGGTACACAAGCATAAGAATCACACAAGATAAGAAAGCATGATTGGAATTGTATCAGTGGAGACAGTACTTAACTTGATAAAATCATGGAGTTATCACCCATTATAGATTATACATATGTACAAGGCTATATTGAAATGGCAATATACATTTTATTTTTCTTGTGTTTTTTTTTCTCAAGAAAATCTAAGCACTATAGGATAAAGTAGGAGTATTTTAGGACCATTTACCTTTATATAGCATCTTTTCCCAAAGATCTCAGTAGATTTTAGGTACATGGTTTGTATCTTCACCTAAGTACTCCTGGGAGTTAGCTGGAGGTAGACTAAGATATTTCCAGAGTGTAATTATCAAAGGAGTTGATAATCCATCAAATAAGGGACCAAGGTAATGAGAGATAACCCACCTAGGTATATTGTTGGCTAGAACAAAGGGGCCAATAAGACAGAAAACCAGGAAAGAACAGAAACAGAGGTTTAGCTAAGCTACAGACATCTGACAGGTATTCTATGGGGTTTAAAGGAAGGAAGACCCATAGACCCAGATGATAAGACATAGAATCATAGATTTAGAATCGAAGGGACTTGAGAGATCATAAAACCTAACACCCTCATTTACCTGGGACTTAAACCAAGTCATCTGTTTATCAGTCTGGTGTTCTTTTCACTGTCCTGTACAAGTCTGTAACTCTCACTAAATACTCTACTCCATACCAAGTAACCCATTCTTTGCTTCAACCATTCTACATCACCAAATAGTGGCCTATGTCTGTATCTCCCTAAACACTCAAAAACCAGCTTCCTGCATATAGCCTAAGACTACTAAATACCATAGTGGAAATACTATCACACTCTTATCTCCCCTCTTCAGCAGCTTTCCCACCTGCATTGGCAGTTGTGAACTTTCATTCTAAGTTAAAAGTGGTAGAACCCGAACTCACTCTTTTCCTAATAAAATGGGTGAAAGGAGGTAGGCTCACCTCACCCCTATGCACTAATTAAAAAAAAAAGGAAGGAAGGATTGTATAGAGATCAAAAGAGAAGGGGAAATGTAACAATACTCCTACTATAGAAGACAGAAGGGAAAAAAGAAGTCTGAATCTGCCAGTCTCCTCAATGATTACCACCCCCTAAGATGAAAAACAAATCTTTTCTTATGCAAACTAGCTCATCCAAACAATTTAGTCCCACCAGAAACACTTAGAGAAACAGGTGCCTGGAAAATATACACTTACCCATTTTAAAATTGGCCTTAATAATTCACTGTAATTTAGGTTATTAAAATCTTTCCAGTAGTAGGCTCTACTTAAGCAAGAACACAGCTGGTGGGGAAAGCAACCTCTCCTACAGATGTTAAGCACAAAAGAGATTTATTGTTTGGGAGGGAGATACATAGAGCAGAGGATTAGAATAAGACAGGCTCACATTTGAGCACATAACATGGTAATTAGTTATGCTACTGCACAGGGTTTATAACCTAGGCAAGAAATACTTTTATTATTTTTTTGTATATGTGGGCTTGTGGGTTTGCAGTGTAACCTAGTAATCACCTAGCTCTGCAAGACACTTCTTACTTTTCAGAAATCACTAACCATAATTGAGCAGAATTGTAACGCAAGTAACACCATAGTACAAATAATCCTATTTCTGCTAGACACTTTTGCAGACTTGGCCTGGGAACCTAACCCTCATTTATAACATTGTTTCTAGAGGAAATCTCATTCCAAGTTCCAGACAACAAACTTAGTAATGAACTTTTGGAACACATTACGCCTGTCAATTGGGGACTTGCCTGTAACGCCATTGGTGATAGATGCCAAACTCAATAATAACCTAGGTCTTACTTTCTGTTCCTTGCCTACTCTGATATCAGTCCTAGCTAAAACTTAGAACTGCAAGAGACCATAGAGGTAAACTTGTCTATCAGGCTCACTTCATACAAGAGGAAATTGAGGCACAGAGGGATTAAATGACCTTTCAAGGTCACAAACCTATTTCTTTTGACATCCTCTGAAGCTCCCTCTATCCCTGTGTCTCCTTCCTTTGATTTTTGAGGAAATGCTCATTTAATAAATCAGTTGTGTTTGTTTGTCTGTGCTAAGTTTTTTTCACTACGCTGTCACAAGTACCTTTATCCCGAATACCTCTCCCAGTCACCATGCTCAAGAATCTCTCCACAACTTCTCAGTTCCCTTTTATGCGTTGAATTCTCTCCTCAGCATGTAAGCTCCTTGAGGGTAAGGGACTGTCTTTGACTGTCTTTTTGCTTCTATTTGTGTTCCCAGAACTTAACATAGCAATAGGCTTATAGTAAACACTCAATAAATGTTTGTTTACGTGACTACGTTGACAATAAATCCAGCATTTTTTCCTATGTGCAGTGCTATATTCTGGAACTGGGCTCTCATCTTCTGAATCCAAATGTTTTTTGTTTTGTTTCATTTTGTTCTATTTCACCATGCTATCCACACAGACCTCGTATTATGATTTCTGCCTTTTTGGTTTTAAAAATGTTTTTATTTAGGCATTGGTGGCTGTCAGACAAGCCAACCTCTGCCTAGACTAAACAGACTAAAGAGGCAAATATCTGCTCTCAGGGTGTGGATTTCAGGACCGCTTTCAGTTACTAGATTCAAAAAGTCATAAAATCAAGGAAATTTATAAGACTGTCATCCTACCCCAGAACCTTTGAGTTAGGGCATCCTTATACGAAAAAGTAGTATAAGAGGTAGGGTGGAACACTGTATCTGGAGTCAAGACCTGTGTTCAAATCCTAGTTCTGATACTCATTAGCTGAATCTTAATTTTTCTCATCTGTGAAGCAGGAGAAATAAGTTACATTAGCTAATTTCCAGGGTGGTTGTGTTGCAAGTATTTTTTAAACCTTAAAGCAGAATGAAAATAGAGATTATTTTATTTAATGTGGCCTGTTGGCTTCCAGAAAGGTTTTGATCTTTCTATGTACAACAGCTTTTTACTCTTGGGGAGCTCTTCCTCAGAATCCCACTTAGGTCAATGTAAATCCACTTCCCTTTTATTTTTGTCCTTAGCGCTGAAACAGTGTGGTACAAAGGAAACAGAGTCAGCGGGCAAGGTTTCAAAACCTCCTCTTTTTATTTACTGGTTGTGTGACCCTACGAAAGTCAATCAACTGCTCTAGGCCTCAGTTTCTTCCAGAAGGCCTCCATCAATAATACCAACTGTAACTTTATGACATTATGAACTTTTCTCTTTCTTCAGAAGGGAAGAAAAAGAAAAGATCTTTCATATTCTTGACAATAGTTAGTAATTTCCTTGCCTCTTTCAAGCTACATATTTCCCCATTCTTTGCATTTTTATCATAGTTACTGCCTTCCTGTTCAATGTGGCATTCCTCTGAATCAACTCTAAGCTCCCCATAACCCTATAAACTCGCAGAGCCAAAACCAGATGGGGGTAGGGGGAGGAGCTGGGACTGTGATTTTTAGTAATAGGAAGGTCGCCTGTGAGGAAGCTCTCTCCAGAAATGCGGATGACCAACTGTTTGGCCACTCAGTGTTAGAGAGTTGTCTAGGGCATTGAGGGGTTCTGTGCCTTGATCAGAGTCCCAGAGCCAACGTGTGTCAGAGAAGGGACTCAACTCCAGGTCTTCCCAAATCTCAGGAAAGCTCTTTAGACACTAGGTCATGCTAACAAAATCAAAATAATAATTATAATGCTAAAACCATATATATGCATTTTTGTCTTACTATGATCATAGGATCATGCGTTTAGAACTAGGACCTCGGAGGCTATCTAATCCAACCCTTTCATTTTATAGTCAAGGAATTGATACCCAGAGTAGTTAAGTGAATGACTTGAGATCATACAGGTTAAAAAGTAGAAGAATATTACAGGGTTTGACTTTGTGTCTGCTAACTCCGAATGTAGTTAGCACTGCCATAATTATAATATATCTTGCTAAAATAATTAGAAATCATGCAACCTGCTCATTATTTTAATTCTTAAGATATTTAATACTTAATTCTTTATATACATGTAAAAGCAATTTTTACAATTTTGAGTTCCAAATTCTCTCCCACCCTCTCTTACCCCCTCATTGAGAAGGTAAGCAATGTGATATAGGTTATACATGTTCAGTCATGCAAAACATATTTCCATATTAATGTTGTAAAACAAAACAGACTAAAAAATAAAAATAAAGTTTTTTAAAAAAAGCAGTATGCTTTGATCTGCATTCAGATTCTATCAGTTCTTTCTCTGAAGGTAGATAGCATTTTCCATCATGGATCCTTCAGAATTGTTTTGAATCTTTGTATTGCTGGGATTAGCAAAATCATTCACAGTTGATTGTTGTACGATGTTGTTGTTACTATAAACAATGTTCTCCTGGTTCTGCTCACTTTACTTTGTATCAGTTCATGTAAATCTTTTCAGGCTTTTATCAAAGCATCCCGCTCATCATTTCTTATAACACAATAGTGTTCTGTCAAAATCATATACCACGACTTGTTCAGTCATTCCCCAATTGACGGGCATCCCCTTGATTTAAAATTCTTTGCCATCACAAAAATAGCTGCTTTAAATATTTTTGTTCATATAGGTCATTTTCCTTTAAAAAAAACTCTTTGGGATATAGACCTAGTGATGATATTGCTAGGTCAAAGGTTCACAGTTTTATAGCCATTCAGACACAGTTCAAATTGCTCCAGAATAGTTGGAAAAGTTCACAACTCTACCAATAATGCATTAGTGCCCCAATTTTCCCACATCCTTTCTAACATTTGTCATTTTCCTTTTCTATCATATTAGTCAATCTGCTAAGTGTGAATTAGTACGTCAGAGTTGGTTTAATACGTTGTTTACATATATGTATATATACACACGCACATATATACATGTATATATACATGTGTGTATGTATATCTATGTATGCATATATGAGAAATGAGGTCTTTATCAGAAAAAATTTCATGTAATTTTTTTTCCAGTTTCCTGCTTTCTTTCTAATATTGGCTGCACTGGTTTTGTTTGTGCAAAACCTTTTTAATTTAATGTAATCAAAATTATCCATTTTATATCCTGTAATGTTCTCTGCCTCTTGCTTGGCAATAAATGTTTTCCTTATCCATAGACTTGATAGATAAACTATTCCACACTCCCCTGATTTGCTTATGGTATCACCCTTTATGTCCAAAAATATCATGTACCCCTTTTGATCTCATCTTGGTATGTGGCGGGAGGTATTGATCTATACATAGTTTCAGTCACACTGCTTTCCAGTTTTCCCAACTGTTTTTGTCAAATAGTGAGTTCTTGTCCCAGAAGTCTGGATCTTTGCATCTATTAAATACAAGATTAATACGGTCATTTCTTACTGTATATTGTGCATGTAATCTGTTCCACTGATCCACCACTCTTATTGCTTAGCCAGTAGCAGATTGTTTTGATGATTATAGTTTGACATGTCCTATGGCTAGGGCATTTTTCTTCATTTTTTTTTCAATAATTCTCTTGATATTCTTGACCTTTTGTTCTTCCAGATGGATTTTATTACTTTTTCCAGCTCTATAAAAGAACTTTTTGGCAGTTTGAATGGTATGGATTTTTTGAATTTTCAATTAGTAAAATTCATGATAAGGACAAAAGGGTGTACTAGTAAATGTTTAACAACCAGATCTCTAAAACAAACTAATGAATAAATAAATAAAATACATAGGGCATACTTTTAAGTTTTATCTGAATTATTAACAACCTTTTTTTAATCACTCTCTTAAGTTTAGACAATCAACAAAACAAAAATCAATCTCTGATTTTCAGTCTTTGCAATTTCTGAGGTATAAATGCTCACACTGAAAATTTGGCAGCTAGTTTGAGCAAGCTCTAGTACACCCCTTAAGGACTAAAATATTGTCAATTATCTGGTATTTTGTAGACTGCCTCCAAAAGGTTCCTTGACTAAATTTAACCTTTCCCTGGCTTTATTCACTGGAACTGATTTGTGTTGAATAGAAGAGAACTTCAAGAAGCTACCTAATCTCACTTCCTTATCAGTGTTCCAAAGCTGTGCTCTATTACACTTATTCTGGGTCCATTCTCTAACTCCAGTGCTTAGCCCAGCACCAAGAACACAGTAGGCATGTAACAAATGTTCATTGACTGATTTATCCTGCCTGTACCACCTCCCCCCAATAATTTCCTGACTTCTCTCATGTCATATATAAGGCCTCATCACATGATGATAGGAAAGAAGGATTTGGTAGAGAATAAAGGAAAGAACAATGCCAGAATATTTTCATGGTGAATGAAGACAAAGATGGATCTGATTCTCTTAGTTGCCTCCTCAATGATTACCCCCCCCCCCACTTTCACCCTCATCATGAGAAAAAAATATCTTCTGAGATACTTCCACATCTCCACAAGTATCTTAAGCCAATAATGAGCAATTGTGCTGTTGAGAAAATCCTGGGCAAAGTTCAAGTATGTGTCTGTAGCTTCTGGGATACCATCACAGAAAACATTTAGGAGATCATAGGCACTGTGGAGCTTAGACACATAGGCAGAGTAGCTCATGAAAACTGCTCTGTCTCTCCAAAGGCAATTTCTTAGAGAAACAAGTGCTACCTGAAACCTAAAGGTCAACCAAATGCCCCACCCCTGGTACAGTGGGCCCTGGTAGATTACCCTTGGCCTTATTCAGAATCATGCCTCCCCACCCCTTCCCACACTATGACTTCAGGCTTGCACCCACTCACCCCTTTCCAATTCCCATTTATGTGCTCTCTTATTCCACTAGAATGTAAGCTTCTTGAGGGCTGAGATTATCTTGGTAAGTTGCAAAGTATCCTTAGTGGTTTCCTATTGGTTCTAGAGTAAAATATAAACTATTTGGTTTCATTTTTAAGGCTCTTCATAACCTTACCCACACCTGTCTTCCTAGCCTCATTGGACTTCACTGCCCCCTCCTGCAAACTGACTTTCTTTTTGATCCTCTGTCATGACACTCTCTAATTTCTATATATTTGTACTGGCAGGCCCCCTTTCTTAGAATATATTCATTCCCTTTTTATTTTTACTACACAGAGAAAAATAAAGGTCAGGTACCTTCTTCTGCTTGAAGCCTTCTCTAATCCCACCAAATGCTAGTATCTTCCTTCCCAAACTACCGTTTGCTTAACTATTTTGTATATATGTCTGTATGCATGTATGTATATATGTATATGTGTATCATATATATTTATGCTGTATGCCTTTCATAAGTAATAGCATTAATATTTAATTTTTAACTTTAAGATTTATGAAGCACAAATAAAATCTCATTTTATCCTCACAATAACCATGGAAGGAAGTTTATTATCCCCACTTTACAGATGAGGAGAATGAGGCAGACTACAGTTAAGTGACTTATCCAAGGTCAAACAGCTAGTAAGTATCTGAGGCTGGATTTAAACACATATCTTCCAGACTCCAGGTCTAGCCCTTATCAACTCTACCACCTAACTGCCTATATATGTACTTGTCTTTCCCATTAGATTGTAAACTCATTGCAAGTGAGGTTTGTTTCATTTCTTTATACATGTATCTAAAAGCTTAAACTAGTGTCTGCAGCACAGTAGGCACTTAATAATAAGTGCTGCTTGATTGGATGCCTGTTGCTAAGCATAATGGACTTAAGAAAATCCATTTCTATTTCTCTTTCTTTCTGTTCATCCTCTCCTTTCTCTCACCCTTTCCGTCTCCTTCTCCCTCTCTCCTTCCTTCCTTCCTTCCTTCCTTCCTTCCTTCCTTCCTTCCTTCCTTCCTTCCTTCCTTCCTTCCTTCCTTCCTTCCTTCCTTCCTTCCCTCCTTCCTTCCTCTTTCTTTCTTCCTTTCTGTTATCTTTTCTTCTCAGTTATTGTTGAGACCTTTGATTTACTGCTGTGTCTATACCATACCAGAGAACCTGCTTAAAGTGGAAAAGGAAAAACAACAAAACTAGTTGTTTGCAGTTTCATTTGTGTGGCCTAATGTCAACCCACCACTTTGCCTCATTGACAGGTACACCAAATTGGCTGATATTTTTTTAACCTCATTGACTTGACGTATCTTAACAGCATTTGAAGACTACCTTTGTAGGAAGAGAAAGAACTGATTGATAGTAATGACTCTCCTGGATTTTTTGACTCTCACCATGAGGAAAAAAGCATGGCAGAAAGAAGGGTCTACTTAAGAGGCAATTGCATCATTCAACCAGAACTCATTCTCCTACAGAACAGGTTGTCAATCAAGAAAACTTTTCCCCTAAAATGTTGCTTCCCTCCCTAGACTCCAAGGTCTTGGCAGAGAAGTAACCCAAGAGCAAGGATTACAGGGAGGGCATGTTTTTGTACTGTTGACCCTGGCTTTGTTGTAGGTTGTGCTGGCACAGGGCTTGGATACGCCTTCAAGTGGATGTTTTTGCCAAGTTGTCTGGCTTAGGCTATGCTTTCATTGCATTGGTACAATATTTGCATTGGCGTGGAGTCTGCCACCTCTCCCAATGTTGACATTAGTTGAACATTTTTATTTCTTTTTATTACTTTAGAGGAAAGGGACAAGAATCCCATTGACTGTTTACACTATGCAGAGTTCTGTGTACACAGGGCAATTTCCTTAAACTAAATTTCCCTTGAAAAATATTTGCATTTAAATAACAAAAGTTGTACAGCTCTTGAAGGTTTCTGTGAAATGTCCACCCACTGATTTTCTGTTTTTCTTTCTTTCTTTTTTTTTTTTTTAAAGAAGAGCAGGTGGGAAAGAAATCATTGTGTTAAATAGCAATTCCAAGGTTGCACCTAGCCCAGAAAATCGAACCTTTGAAGTTCCATTTCTTCGATTTTAATTTCTCTTTCCAAAGGTTTTTCTAATGGTCAGAAAAAAAGTCTTTTCCTGTGCTCAATTCTTTCCTCATGTTCAGATTCAAAAGCCATCCCTGCATTTCTAAAGGTGGCCTTGCTTCTGAAGGATATTCTCATTAAAATTAATTTCTTTGCACCAGTCAACCTATCAATCATCAATCAATGATTAAGCACCTACTGTGTGTCAGGTCCTGTGTAAGGTACTTACTTGGACAATAACAATGATGATGATGATGATGATGATATATGTGCTTGTATGTCCAGTTAAAAAATGATTGAGTTAGATTCTCCCTTATTCTAGAGGGAGAGAAAAGTTCTGCTCTGGGGGATTAAAAGGGGCAAAAACACTGCCAAGACATGCTGCTACTTCAGTGGATGTAATCCAATTAATCAGTGTATTCCCTCCATTCATGGAGATCATATCCCCTCCTTGGTTCCTCATGACAATTCTTTCAGAATATTTTTATTTTTAAATACTGATGTTATTGTATAAATTGTTCTCCTGGTTTTGCTCACTTTTTTCTGTATCAGTTCATACTCCCACCACCTTAGCTGAGGCTACCCTTGCTTCTCTTGGCAGCCTATCAGTATTAGCTCCATTAGCCCCCTATTATCTCTGCTTCCAAATCTGATTCAATCCAAGGAACATTTATTAAGTACTTACTGTGTGGAAGACACTGTACTAGGTGCTGATTAATATGATAGCATACCTTCCCCCAAGAAGCTTACTAGTTAATACATGTGGGGGAAAAAAATGACTAAGACTATTGGACATTAACCATTAAGGATCAAGTCAGTGATACAGATAGGAAACAAGATAGAATTTTAGAAAAGAAAGACCATTTCCAGCCAGGGTAGTAAGGTATGAAAATATATGGCAAACATTTATTGAGTGTCTGTTATGTTCCAGGCACTATACTAAGGTCTGAGGATACAAACAAGAAAAAGATAGACTATTGGTACCCTCTAGGAGTTTACAATGAATGAAAGAAGACAATATATAAAAGTAAGCTGCAAAGTGTGGGGGGAGGAGGTGGCATGATGGACAAAGGGAGCATAAATCAACAGCAAGCAGAGAAGCTGGTGGGAAATGACAAAAATTTTTAAATTTAAAGAAATTTTAAAATTTTTTAAAATTTAAAGAATAAATTTTTTAAAGTTAAAAATTAAATTTAAAGTATAATCAATGAAATTATATTAGCTAGCTATCACTAATCACAAATTGAGACCCTGAGAGAATGAGTCACAAGAAAGCCAAGTTTTTAAGAAAAAAAAAGATCTGAATTAGGAAAGGTTTGGAATGCGGATTATTGCTCAGCTCTATGAGTTTCCTAGAAGTGTCCATTTCTTGTGATAGTTGAAGAAACTGGGTAATTGAGAGTTAGGGAGGAAGGCATTTTTCACCAAAAGAAAATTCCTCAGTAGAATGTAAATTACATCTTTAGGGACTGTTTCTTTTTCTTTTCTCTCTTTTCTTTCTTTTTTTTCATCTTTGTATCCCAAATGCCTGTTACAATGCTTGCATATAGGAGGTGCTTAACACATTTTTTTTTTTTGCTGAATTCAGTTTACTATAGGAAAGAATGGTATTGAAAATCAGGGTGAGATAAATCCCAGAAACAAAGTTTGCCTATCTTGAAATTTTGCCTATCAAAGTTGTTATACATTTCCATTTCAAAGTAGAAGAGTTGAACTCACTGAAAATCATTTTCTGTGAAAGCTCAAAGTGCTTTAGATTATTATTCAAGAGTAATAAAGAGCAGAAGCAAATCACAGAAGATGTGGCTTTACTGAGATACTAGAATGTGGCAAAATGGACACTAATCTTAGCACCAAAACACCACTTTTGTTCTGGGTCCTGTCATTTACCAAGTGATGACTTTGGGCGATCTACTTAATCTTTGTGATAGTTGCCTTTTCTGTAAAACATTGTTAATAATAATAACTGGAACAGAGTACTTTAAAATTCACAAAAATATTTTGTGTAGATTATCTCATTGGAACCTAAAAATAATATTTTGAGATTGGTACTAGAGTTATTATTCAACCAATTTTGCAGAAGAGAAAACTGAGGCACACAGAAGTTAAATAATATCTATGATTACAAAACTAGTAAGCTTCAGAGAAGGAATTCTAACACTGGTTTTCCTGATCAAGTTCAGCACTCTGCCTACTACAAAATGATGAAGACTTGAGTTCAAATCCTGCTTGACACATTCTAGGTTTACTGACTACAAGTCCTTTCTGCCATGGTACTTCCAATTATACTGCTTATGCCACAGAAGCAGGTAGATGGTACAGTGGATAAAGTCAGAAAGACTTGAGCTCAAATATAGTCTCAGACATTTGCTAGCTGTGTGTCCCTAGGCAAGTCACTAAACCTCTGTTTGCCTCAGTTTCCTCAACTATAAAATGGGGATAATAACAGCACTTACCTTGAAGGATTGTGAAGATCAAATGAGATACTTGTAAAGCACCTAGCACTGTGCCTGGCACATAGTAGGCTTTATATAAATTATTCTCTTCTCTTCCTCCCCTTTACAGGGTGTTGTGATAATCAACTGAGACAAGGTATATAAAACCTTTTTACAATTATAATGAAATATGTAAATGTAAGATATTATCATGTGAGTTTTCTCTACTGGATTATAAGCTCCTTGAGGGCACGAGCAATCTTATTCACATTAGTTAACTCCCTCCTGACTCTCCCAAGCTTAATATTTAGTATTCAGAATATATTGAGCATAGGGTATCTTACAAATGACAGTTACTAAATAAATGCTCATTAAATTGAGAGACATTTGCTTTAGAGAAAACAGGATTTCAACCACTCAGCCACTACTCTTGTTACTAAAATGTCTTAAAATTACAAGACAGTATTCACAATGTGCTATAAATCACTATTGGTTGTATTTATCTTGATCTCCCATTCAAAGGGACTTAACAAGATTGTAAGCTCTTTATAGCAAAGTATTTGTCTCCTACTCATCCTTCTATCCTCCTTTGAGCCTGCTATACAATAGGCACTCAAATAGTTATGAATCAATGATTGGTTTGCCAATTTTATTTCACTTTACTTCCCTTTATGAGTTCAGCATTCTAGTTAAAAGTTGTACACAAGAGGAACTCTTGCCTGTTCCCCTATCTCATTCTTCCCACCTCTAACCATTTGCTCAGACTACATTTAATGCCTGGCCATACTCTATCGATATGTTTGATTGTTGGACACCTCTTCCTTTAAAGCCACCTCCTTGATGAACTGTTCCTTGATCACACTCAATTGCTAATCTCTCCTTCATTTATAGCATTCTAACAGAATATCTCCTTTTCCTCCATCATATCCTACTGTTTCTATATCATACCTTAGTCCTTCCCCCAAATTAAACAGTAAGCTCCCTAAAGGCAGAGACTGTTGAAATTAAGTTGCAAACACAAGTGCATAGTCATCTCTTCTAGGAGAATATAATCTCCTTGAGGGCAAGGATTGTATCTTCTTTACATCTCTGTATCCCCAATGCCTCACACAGTGTCTGGCACATAGTAACTAATTAATTATTGTTTGTTGATTGATTGATTATCTTTTATCTTTGTATTTATAGACCTAACACATGGCAGGCAGTTGTCTTTTTAAAAAATTTAATTGTCTGGAATACCCTGAAAGGCGATTCCTCCTGCATACTGCAAGAAGAGCCTCTCAAGTGCATTTGCTCTGGGGCCATATTTTTGGAATATTGACTGAGATACCGTTATGGTTTTTTTTTTTCTGTACTCACATTATGGACCAAACTTTCTTTTTTGTAAACAATGTTTTCTCTCACTTAAAAGAAAAATAATCTTAAGAAGCTTATGGAAATTGCAGCAGTCCCCCTTTCCCCCCAGCCCAATCCAGTTAATGAAGAGAAAGAAAAAAAATTGATTTAGAATGTTGGTTTGCCTTAAGTGATGTTTTAGCTACAAGAAAATCTCATTACAAGTTGATGCTTGAATCCCTTTAAGAAAGGATCCTGTCTTGTGGAGGTAGCATATGCGTCATGTGATGTAAGTACTTACTTTTATTGAATAGGTAAGTATATAATAGCTAAAAGCCCCATAAATCAGCTAAATGTTCTCTCAATTTATAGAGAATATTTGATCTGAGAACATTACTGTCTGGTGAACGACAGCGAGAAAGGGGAGATGTGAAATGCAATAGAGATGGATATAATGGGTAATTCCTTTGGATGCTGGGGATCAGGTTTCTAGTCACAAGGTGACTACCTGCTTTCTGTTCCTTTGCTGCCCATAGGATGCCCAGGCAATTAAAAAAAAGGGTTTGCATATTAGGCTTGGTGAGTGGGGAGTTACAAACATAAACCAAATCGCCCCCAGAGGGATGCCAAAAAAACCGAAATGGGATGGAGGTAAGGGAAGGGCATTCAAGGAAGTGATTTCTCATTTTCATTTCATTTTCATTGACTTTATTTAGAAAATTGAATGATGATGAAAGGGAAAAGCAATTGTGTTCAGTCAAGATCTGGGGAGTCTTGTTCTTGGACAGTTCCCAGTTAAAGGGATAGACCTATTCACCAGCCAGAATTAGGATGGACATATGGAAAGTTGCTAAGTTAGGTAAGCATAGACAGCAATCAGCCATTTTCCCAGTGACTAGGAAAGGAGACTACATTTTATCTCCTCTGATTTTCCAGGGATGCAGGAGAAAATAATTACCATACCTGCCCTGAAAAGTTAAAACTAGTTCCTTTACGCTCTAAATTTTTACAGGTTATACACATATGTGTATGTATAAAATGTGTGTATAAGTATATACAACATATATGTGTGTATGTATGTGTACATATATATACACACACACACATATATCCTGTATAACCTGTAAAGATTTAGCATATATATCACATATGGGTATATATGTCATATATGTCATATTGTGCTTGTCATATAAACTGGAAATTTTCGATCAACTTTTGTAAGAGCAATGGACTCCCTACCTTGTAAATCTCAATGCAGCCTCTGAAGCTGAGATGCAACAAAGTATGGATCAATTCTCTGCTGCTTGTGCTAATTTTGGCCTAACAATTAACACTAAGAAAACACAGGTGCTCCATCAGCCACCACCACATCACCCATACATGGAACCGTCGGTTACAGCAAATGGAAAAGTTTTGAATGCTGTGGGTAAGTGCACTTACTTTGGCAATGTATTTTCCAGGGATAATAAGGTTGATGCATGCATTGCCAGAGCTAGCTCAGTGTTTCCTCTGAAGGAAAATATAGGAGAGAAGAGGTATTAGACTGACTACCAAACTGAAGGTCTACAGAGCCATTGTATTGATCTCATTGTTGTATGTCTGTGAAACCTGGACAGTATACCAGCACTATGCCAGGAAACTGAATTGCTTCCGTTTGAATTGTCTTAGGAAGATTCTGAAGATCACCTGGCAGGATAAGATACCAGACACTGAGGTCCTTTCTCAAACTAAACTGCCAAGCATTCAAACTCTGCTTCGGAGAGTACAACTCCAATGAGCTGGCCACATGGTTCAAACACAAAACATATGCTTGCCAAAAAGACTATTTTATGGAGAACTCACACAGGGTAAACGTTCACATAGTTTTCAGAAGAAATGATACAGGGACACTTTCAAGGTCTCTGTTAAGAACTTTGGAATTGATTGTGTGGCATGGGAGATGCTGGCACAGGACTGCTTAGCATGGCGTGCGCTCAGCAGAAAAGGTGCTGTGCTCAATGAGCAAAGAAGAATTGAAATAGCCCAAGATAAATGCAAGATGTGCAGAGATAGAGAATCCACACCAAATGTTCACATGAACTATTTGTGTCTGACCTGTGGCAGAACATTCCGAGCTTGTATTGGTCTGATCAGCCACAGTTGGACACACTAAAACTTGACTCTAGCATAGCGATGTCATTTGGTCATCTTTGAGAATGAAGGACAGCAATCAACCAACCAACACATTTGGGAAAAAAGAAAACAGGAGGGGCTTTCCAGGTAAGGAGAGTAACATAATGAGCAAAGGCAAGGAGCTGGGAATGAGCATTGTTTCTTCCTATTTCAAGCATCAGGAGAATCAGGATCAGATGTGCATACATATAAAAATGTGTGTGTGTGTGTGTGTGTGTGTGCGTGCGCACATGTGTGTATACTCTACACTTCCCTTCAAGTAAATAAATAAATAATAAAAAATTACCTTCCACGCTTAGTACTCACAGTTGTAGATTGAGTCCCTAGCCAGAAGATCCTAGGGATCCTATGTCTAGATCCTAAGGATAGTCTGTTGTTCTGGGCTCCTACTACTATCTAGGTCACACATTCCAAACAATGTGCTTCCTCTTTAACAATCAAGAAATAAATTCAATTAGCTCAAAGCAAAGACATTTACTAATATAGCATATTAATAACTGTATTTATAAAATATTTCCCTCATAAACCTAGTACACAGTCATCAACAAATACACAAGGCATTCATGGAAAGAGTCAACATTCAGAGAATGAGTCTCTGTCTCTCTCTCTCTCTCTCTGTCTCTCTCTCTCTCTCTCTCTCTCTGTGTCTCTGCTTTTCTCTCCCCAGGCTGTGTGATCCTGGACAAGTCATGTAACCCTATTTACCTCAGTTTCCTCATCTGTAAAATGGGATGGAGAAGGAAATGGTAAACCACTCTAGTATCTTTGGAAAGAAAACCCCAAATGGGGTCATGAAGAGTCAAACATGATTAAACAATAACTACAACAATATTCTTTGCCGTCAGAGGTCCCACTCCTTGGAGTTACTTAAACATTGCCTCTGTTCATTCATTTCAGTCTTTATCTTTGTTCCTTCATCCATGCCTTAAACTCTCCAACTGTTGAATGGGACATCTCTTAGTAGGTGAATAGCTCTGCTTCTAGATGCTATGATGATGGTGGCAGGGATAGAGGAAGGAGACACCCTTTCTTCCCCTTAGGAGCAATTTCCTCTCAGGGGCCAAATTCTTCCTTGGTCAGCAGCTTCAGCCAGAACTGCCTCAACTTTCAAATCCTGAGAGTACATTATTAAGGATCAGCAGGTGGTACCCAACTATTTGTCCAATAGCTTTATTCCCTTCCAACTCAGAAAGAAAGGGAGTGTTCATCCCTCACAAAGGCATAGGAGGTTAACACTTTGTTAACACATCAATACCTTGTCACCTGTTATATCCCATGACTACATGATGTGAGCTTAGGTGAGGCAGCACCAAATCATCTCCCCACTTTAACATATTTGTGTACATGTGTTTGTGTTTACACATATACATATATATCCATATATATGATAGATAGTATGGTCTAGTGGATATCAAGAAGCCTCAGTCAGGCCCTAGTCATGTCCCCTAAAACATGCTAGTGATGTGAACTTAGGCTTCCAGTGCCACAGATAATTCTCTGAAACTATAAGCTATAGATCTGCTTTGGTAAAGGAAATTTCTTTGCCTGGTACTCCCTACAGCAATGGAATCATAGGTCTGGGAAATAAAAATAGATAGATAGAAAGATAGATAGGTATATGGGTAGATAGATAGATAGATAGATAGATAGATAGATAGATAGATAGATAGATAGATAGATAGATAGGAGGAAGGAAGGAAGGAAGGAAGGAAGGAAGGAAGGAAGGAAGGAAGGAAGGAAGGAAGGAAGGAAGGAAGGAAGGAAGGAAAACAGATACAGGTAAGTAGTTTGATAAATAGAGAGAGAGAAAGACAGAGAGAACTCTCTCCATCTAAAGACAGTTAGAATTTCTATCCACATTATCTTTGTACAGTGACTGTGGTATAGTGGAAAGATCAGTAGACTTCCAGTTAGAAGAAGCCCACATCTGCCTCAAATCCTACATCTAGCATTGAAGTGTGACCATTTAAGCTCTCCGAGCCCTAGTTTCTTTATCTATAAAATGGGAATCAAAAACTCCCTAAATACCTACCTAATAGGCCTATTTTGAGGATTAAAAAAGATAACACATGTAAATCACTGTAAACCTTAAAGATCTATGTAAATGGTAACTCTTATTAATGGAACTAGCATTGGGCTTAACGTACAAAGATGTAAGTTAGAGTTCTGGTTTTAGTACTTACTAGTAATGTGACTATGGTAAAAATGGTAGCTCCCCGAGCATCATTTTCCCCATCTGTAATACAGATCTATAATTTGGGAAAGGCATTCTTTCTGCCTTACATGATTGTTATAAAGAAAGTACTTGGTAAACCATAAAGTACTAAACAAATGTAAGCTGTTATTATTTTTATTATTATTATTATTATTATTATTATTATTATTACTTAGTTGGATGTAATTTTTTACTCAGGGAGATATTTGAAAAACACAGAAAAAAAGCATCATGCTCAGGAGCGTCCCATTCTTGCTTGTTGATATTTATCCTAAATAATTTAAGCATCTGAAAAAATATGCCAGCAGTACCACCTTTCTAGATAAGATAAATTTGAGTATTAGCTGATTCTGAACTTTTGAACCCATTGTGAGAGTAGGTCCACAACCAAAGCATGAGTTTCTTGTTATTGTATAATTTATGAAGTTAAATACTTTCTGTTTGCTATGTTTACAGAAGAAAAGGTGAACTAGGGTCTTATTCCTGAATGAAACTCATACTCCATAAAAATGTTAGCTTATGAAAGCTATGTTGCACTTTCTTTTGGATTGTGTAGCCTTTTAGAAAAGAATGCTACAGGCTAAATCTGTGATTCTTTTTTTCTTTCAAGGCCTTCATCAAGCTGGTCCAAACTACTTCTCTTGTTATCTCTTTCTGTCCCACCCATCCCTCAACTAATCAGCAAATTTGCCCATTTTTCCCTCTGTTAATAACCCACCTATCTCCAAATCTTAGGCCAAGATGCTTTGCATGCCAAAAATATTCTTCTCAACAAGGATTCTTTCTGTAAGGGCTCAAGGACCATTGACGGCCAGAGTCCTGAGACAGATGTTGTTATGGCCAAGCTACCAGGGAAGCATTCTAAAGGTAGCTGTCACTAATTTTGTGATGTGAAAGTATCAGTGCCTCAGACTTTTGATATATAATATGCCTAAGATCTCTAAGCAATTCATAAGGGCAAGATACAAGGAGTTTCCTAATGTGTGTATGTGTATATATGCATGTATGTATGTATACACACTAGACATATACATGTACGCTATGTTTATAGACATTTAAATTGATGCACACATATGTATAGGCACATGTATACAGGCACACAACATGTATGTCTAGAAAATGTGTGCATGTGTCTGTGTGGACATGTATGTATATGTGCAGACACAAATAAATACATTATAAATTTATATTTTTAAATGAGGATGATATAGCAGTTGTTTCTCCATCCTAGAATGACTGTCTTCCACCTATTGTATACTCACCTTTGCCTATCATTTCCTACAACATTTAAATCCTCTAAGAAGCAGCATATGGGAAAAAGCCCAAGACTACAAAAAGGAAAACCAAGGTTTTATTTTTGGTTCTGCCATGATCCAACTGGGAGTAATCTAGATCATTCACTTGTAATATGATGGAGTGAGACAAGAGCATTTTTAAAGTTCTTTTTGTCTCTAAAATTGTATGATTTTTTTTCAAAGTTGCATGTATTGTTTTTCTTTTCTAGTGTCCAGGTGGAATTTCTGTTGATTTGGCTACAAGATAATTTGTGGGTCCTAAAGAACCAAATTTTACATTTTCTATGATATTTCCCCTAAAATTGAATGTATCATTTATCTTTTTTTCCTGGTTTCTAATTGGAATTTCTGTTGATATGAGAAATTCTGTGGGTCCTAAAGAACTAAATCTCTCAATTGGGTAATCAGGAAAACAAACATTTTAGGAACACATGGTACTTAACATTTTTCTAACTATTTCTAAAAGCTTATAAGCTACTGCTTTTGCCTTTAGCAATATATATATATATATATATATATATGTATATATATATATATACATATATATATATATATGTATATATATATATATATGTATACACATATATATGTAGACACACACACACATACATACATATATACGCACAACCACACATAGACACACATTGTATGTGTGCCTGACAGTAATCAGCCCTCCAATCAAATGTATAAATTATCCAGCCCCTTTGCTTGTCTCTGTCCAGCACCTCCCTTAGGAGGAGAAACTAGAGTCATTTAATCTTTCTATATCAATAATTCGCTAAAAGGTTTGGAGGCAGTACAAGGTTAAGGATATCAGTTAAAACTTTATTTGGAGGCTTTTCCATGGATTTTACTCAACCTAATCATCATCTACACCTCACCTCAGTTTCTTCCATTGTATAATGGGGAGGTAGACGGAGATGATGTTGTAGGGTCCCTTTCAACTTGAAATTCTGGAGCTTTCCATATACAAGTAATGCATTCTCAATTTGAGACATGTATCTACAAATGAACCCCTTTTTTAAAAAAAAATTTAACTAGAAAAGTGCTTAGCTATTCAAAAGATCAATCTTATTTTAGATGCCTGGGATTCCTCCTCCTCGCTCAGTCTTTTCTCTTTTCCCCAAAGTCCATCTCACTTCTCCTCTTCCTTCTCCAGGCTTTCTCCCTCTCTCTTCCCTCTTCATAGTGTGTCTTAGTAGAAAAGATCAATGGTCTAGGAGGCAGGAGATCTTTCTCTCTATTTGATCCTGTCATTAATTCTTTTGAGCAAATCACTTCTGCCCATAACCATTTCCCCAATTGTGGGAAAAAAATAAAGAAGAGGTAATATTATACAATCCTCAAATTAATTTTTTTCAGGTCTAACATTATATGATATATGTGTGTGTGTGAGTGTGTATGTGTGTGTTTCCGTGTGTGCGTTTGTGCAAAAAAAGTTATGCATGTGATGTTTTTTAAGAGTATAGATTTCTTTTCACTACCAAGATAAAGCATTTTTAGCTTAATTGTCTTTGAAACTGAGGAAGGAATTAAGCATTTTGATTAAAGAGGAGCCTGCCACCCAACTAAATCCTTAGGGCTCTCAGATGATCTTCATTGTTTGTTAAAGAGTTTGTGCCAAAAAAAAAAAAAGCACCCAAACGAAAAAAAACCAAACCAAACCAGAAAGAGTTGTTGCCACTGCCTTGACCAAAAAAAAGGAACTTTGTAAAGCTGTTAGAACCGCATGTTTTGTTGGGGATTACGCATGTATAATACTGGCTGACCTATGCTTCAAGTGCCCTAAACTCTATACCTTACTAGAAGGTAGAATGGATATCTGCATGAGAATTTTAAAGGTGACATTGTAAATTTAATTTTCCTTGTCTTACAGAGTTCATTTAACCCATGCACAAATGAATGACATTTTAGAGTCAAACCAAGTTGTACAAGAGATTAGTAACTCCGGTGAGATGGAGGCTAATACATTTGGCATGTTATGAATTATAATCAATAAAAAATTATACCCATAGCAATTTTTAAAATTTTAAAAATGAAGTTAGAAAATCCAAGGAATTGTTGTTTTTGTTGCTATAGTTGTTGTCCTTGATGTTGTTTAAAGTTGGGAGACGGAATGGGATCTTCACATGACACATAAGTTTATTTCTATTTCCAAACTCAACAATATACATGAATACAAAATGGTATGTGCTCTGGAAAGAAGAAATTTTGGAACACAAGGAAAGTGAGGACATAGTAACAAATGACCACTTCTATATGAGAGTCACCAATCAGATCTGAAAAGTGCAGGCTTGGCCCATCCCCATTTAAGGAAACCCATATCTCTTTTAAAAAGTTGATTTTTAAATTTTTTTCAAGTTAAAAGTATTTTTCAATTAATATGCCCCCTCCCATCCCCCAAATTGAACAATTGCATAGGTATGGAGGGCTTCAGCTGTACCAAATTAGATGGAAAATCCCATGGTCTGTTGGGTTCAGCAGCAAAACAGGTATTAATTCTTATTTAATGTTTTTTCCCCTGATAAAATCACATCACTTTCTGATATTGAGCTATTTAGTGTTACCAAGGATTTTTAGTAGCAGGAACTTTCTTTTCGGATTCATCAGTAACTATGACTATAGCATCTGAAGGAACAGATTCCAGGATACATGTCCACTGGTCATATTTCCCAGAATGGCGGCTGAAGGCATTGGCCTGGAATTAGTGTTAGTCCCACGGCTCTTTGGTTCAGGGGCCTAGGCTATCTCAATCAAGGTCTAAGGGGAGATTGTGATAAAGGTGGTGGTGATGGTTTGACTTGCCTGGCACATGCTTTGTTGTGAAAAGTTTTTAACCTTTAAAGTGCTATATAAATGCTATCATCATCATCGTTATAAGACTCAAATAAGAAAATCTATATAAAGCAGTTTTCAACTACTAAAAATCTCTCAAAAAATTCTAACCCTTATTGGTAAAGACATATAAGAAAAATCTTTTCTAATAGTCATGGCTGTCTAACTATAGAATGAACTACACTGGGTGAGGTAATGAACTTCTATCAGTAGAAGTGTTCAAGAAGAGATTGTATGATCGCATCAGGCAAATTCTGGAAGGGGGTTGGCATGAGAGGTTGGATGAAATGACCTCTAAAGCCCCTTCCAAGTCTGAATATCTGTGATATCTATTGGCAAAAAAAAAAAAAGTAGAAGTCTCTTCCCATAGGCAGCCACTTGAAGGAAGAGACACTAAGATATTGGAACAAGAGCTCTGGAACTTATTTAAAGAAGACAAAGAAAACATATTTTTGTCACATTAATTTTTTTTCTGCTAATAATGTTTAATGCTTTACATCTGACAGAACATCCTGTTGACTGGGTGCCACTTCAGGTGAACAGATGACAACAAAGAGTTCTCCATGTTTGGGAGCTCTTGAGTTCTGATGATTTGAGTGTTTGGAACTAAAGTTGAACCCAAAGAGATTTATTTCTGGCAAAAGGTGGTTTCCTTTGTTGGAAAAAGAGGACTCAAAAGGATTCTTGGACATTTCACTTGTGCTTACAAAATAGTATTTGGATGATTTAAGCGTAAATGAAGATGAAACATATGGATTACGTTTCCTTTAAAATACAAGTGAAAGAAATGAACACAAAGTTCCATTGGCAAAATATGTTTTGGGTTTAGCCGCAACTGAAAGGGGGTGGGGGGTGGGGAGATCTTTGGAAGCCCGAGATAAGGTCAGCCAACAAACAGGACCCATAGACTCTTCACTTCTATTCATTGTCCTGCCTCTACCCCCTTACCACTCCCCCAAAACCCCCCAAATAATTAGCAATTTAGGTAATTTATCAGATAGGGCTATTTGGCAAAGACTCAACAGCAGAAGTAGGGAGCAGGTGTTTACCTTTCATCTAACTTACCACACTACAAGCTTTCTTACAAGCAAGTTTCACAGTCTGTTTTATCCTAATTGTGGACATATATCACTGAATAAATTAACAAATGTGTCCCAGTAATTCCTGGAGAAGAAAAAAAATTACCTTGAAAAAACTCTGTTTCTTCCACCCCAGCACCTATCTAGCTAAAGTTTTCCCCAAGCTTCTGAGCTATTGAGAGAGTTTTTCATCTTCTCTACCACAACTTTTAAGGGAAAAAGCTAGCTTTATGTGTAAACCCAAGGCAAGGCAAATTAGGATTACAGCATGTGTAAAGGCTCACATTTTTCAAACAAACAATTGATTTCTTTAATCTTCTCATGAAGATGTTGATCATTAATGCATCCTGACACACTGCTTTCCCAGATAAAACCATCAAACATTTTATTCAGATTTGACAGCAGTTATATTGCTTGACATTTAGATTATAGACTATTGGGAAAATCTCACCGCAGGTAGGATATGTGTGAACAGTGACGCTGGGGAAAGAAAACAGTATTCCATTGGTCAGAGGCCAATAGTAACACGTGAGGGGTATTCAATGAAATTCTGCCTGGGGACAAAACAAAAATGACAAAGTCAGTTGAGATCTCAAATTGAAGGGTTGTCTCTGTCCATATGGAGCTATTGACTCTTAACATCCTGACTTGGATTTTTGACTTGAGCTTCTTCCTGCCAAGTCCCAACTAACTTGACCTGGCTGGAGTTCCATGATATTGGATAGCTAAGGAAGTTCCTGTAGTGTGATCTTTGACCTTTGACTCAAGAATGATTTTGGTTCGCCTACGTGACACTTTTTTTTTTGTAGTGGAATTCAGGGTATTCCTCTGGTACATGCTGTGTTTCTCTTGGTTAACTAGAGGGGGAAAAAAGACGAACAGGTCTTATACAAAGCTGTGGTGATACTTACGTTTCTTAGACTCAAAAATATTTGTCTCTTCTTCTTGTCCACTGTATAGCATTTTAAAAAAAGACACAAAATCACATTTTTTAAAATGTCTGTGGTCCAATGTTACAAAGCTAGTAATGGTGCATCTCTGCCACTAAATGTAATGGCAGTGAATATGTAATTATGAAACCTAGGTTCAAATCCACTTTACTCTGTAGTACTAGTATGACCTTAGAAAAGTCACATCCTCCCTGGACTTCAGTCCCTTCACCTGTAAAATGAATGGGCTAAACCAAATCATTTCTAAGGTCCTTTTGAGGTCTGGGCTTCAGTTTGTTTATGTGTCAAATGATGAATTTAGATGATCCCTACAATTCCTTTTAACCTTTGTATTGTTATCCTATTATTCTTTCTCCCTTTTATTACCTTCTTCTGTCCCAAAGATACAGTACACAAGAGACTTAGTAGACACCAAATTGCCCATTAATTACCAAGATCAATATTCAAAAAATAAGAAATAATCCCTGTATTGGCCCTACCTATGCCCCCAGAACTATGAGTTCTGAGCACTACACACACACACACACACACATACACACACACACACATACACACACACACCATGTTTTTTGCTTCCTTGCTTGCAAACATAGAGAAAGCAGAGTTTAGAATCAGACTTGTTTTTGTGTTGTGGTTTTGCCTCTTGCTTACCCTGTGATTTTAGGCAGGTCATTTAACCTCTCTTAGTCTTATTTTTCTCATCTGTAAAATGGGTGTAATAGTACGTATCTGTTTTACAGAGTTATTGTGAAGAAAGTACTTTATAAACCATAAAGCTGAGAAAGTGCGAACTGTATGCTTATGGGTAATGAATGCCCCTTAAGTGAGAGAGAGAGAGAGAGAGAGAGAGAGAGAGAGAGAGAGAGAAAGAGAGAGAGAGATAAGAGTATTATAGATTTAGAACTAGAAAGAGATCATTGAGTCCAATTACTTCATTTAACAGGTAAGAAATCTGAGGCCCAGAGTAGTTAAGTGACTTGGCCAGAGGTCATAGGTAATAATCTTGTTTTGAACCAAGGTTATCTGACTCCGGAAAAAGCACACTGTTCCACTATACCATGGTATAGACTATAGAGGAAGAAGAAATGGAGTACAAAGAGGGGTCAAGAAAAATGGGTTCAGAGGGAGAAAAAAGACAGAGAGAAGAAAGAACAATGATCATTCTCTCTAGGGTTTTTACCCCTTCAGAAAGTAAAAATCTTCAGAACTGAAGTGGAAAGCCATTCTACCTTGCTCTACCATACCTCAAGTCTTACTTACACAAAGGCATAAAAGAACAATCCATTTCCCTGTCAACATGGATAAAAAAGGCCAGGGTGGCTGCTGTTATATGATCCTCATCAGTCACTGCCATGGCCCTCAAGCAAATAATGATCTCTTGTTCAGTGTGATGCTACAGCCAGTAATGAGCACATAATAGTGATATATTAGCATGTTAAATAATAGCATGCATTGCTACAGTATGTGTGTTGATGTCATGTCACTGCTAACCTGCTCCTCACACTAAATTTGTCACTCTCAGCCCAATTTGTTGTTCCAGATGGAAAGTTTCATTTTGTCTCATTTCCTCCGCTTGCCTCCCTCTCTAGACAAACATGGCCTTCTTTGGGTGCCTCTTACCTACTCCCTGCACCATCTTGTAATTATGCCACAGCCAAACACACAGCAATATAATGAGTGAAAATGTGGACACAGATGGATGAAGGCAAAGTCTCCTCTTGAAGACTTCAGACTTGAAGCGTGGTCATCTGGGAGATTTCTGGGTCCAGAGCCACATTTGTAGTTGTTATGCAGGCAGGGAAGCTAAAGGACTTCGAAGTATAGGAAAGAAAACAAAAATGTGGAATATCTGCTTGGGGTTTTTGGGGTTCCTCTGACAGGCCAGTAGTCCTTTTTTTTTTTTTTGCTAGAATCAGCTTTTCAAAGTCATCAGAATCTAAATACAAGTGATGGACCATTCAGGAGTGTGTTGATAGATGTTTAACAGCCAACTACCTGAAAAAAAGAAGATGTATGCACAACACACTTTTCTCTTTAATCTGCATTATTATTGTTTTCTCCATCACTTTCTTAAGTCTAAATAATCAACAACAACAACAAAATATCAGACCTTGATTTATAACATTTGCTGATTTCTGAGGGGTCAATGCTCACCCAAGGGCAGATAGGTGCTACAGAAGAGTGCTGGGCCTGGAGTCAGGAAGACATATTCTCAAGTTCAAATCTGGCTTCAGATACTTGTTAGCTGTATGACCCTGTGCAAGTCACTTAACCCTGTTTGCCTTAGTTTGCTCATTTTTAAAATAAGCTGGAAAAGGAAATGACAAATCTTCTCCAGTATCTTTGCCAAGAAGACCCTAAGCAGGGTCATGGAGAGTTTGACACAACTGAAAAAGATCGAACTTCATGACAACAACAATGCTTACCCTGAAAATTTGTGCTAACTCCAGCACACGCACCATGTGCCATCATCTGCAAAGAGGTCTTCAAAGTTCAAAAGAAGAGAAAGCAGTTGAGCAATTGATCCAGGGCTGGAGTTGAGTCAGCTAGTTTAATAACGCTGAAATAGTGCTTTGAGGTTTAAGAAAGTGCTTCATATATCTCAATTCATTTTATCCTCAAAAAACCCTGTGAGGAAGGTACTATTGCTATTCCCATTTTCCTGATGAGGAAACTGAGGCTTAGAGTGTTTAAGTGATTTGCCCGGGGTCACACATGTAGTAAGTGTCTGAGGCTGGATTTGAACTCGGGTCTTGTTGACTCCAACTCTAGCACTCTATCCACTGTGCCACCTCACTGTCTCTATGATTTGAAAGTTTTCATGATAAAGATTAAAAACCATTATGATCAAAACTTACATCTGGAGGATGACTTCAAGCATCCTCAAGACCTTAAGGTTTTGTCTATTCTATTGGTCGGGTCTATTCTACCTAAAGTAGGAGATACTCATGAGGATCACTTTGCTTTCTTTCATTAACCTCATTTCATAATAAAATTATGATTTATTTCTATTAGGTCATTTCATCCTTTCTTGTTGTTACTGAGTTGTTTCAGTCATGTCCTACTCTTTATAACCCCATTTGGAGTTTTCTTGGCAAAAAAAATATTGAAGTAGTTTGCCATTTCCTCATCAGGCTCATTTTTTTTAACAGATGAGAAAACTGAGGCAAGCAGGGTTAAATGACTTGCCCAGGGTCACATGTTAGTAAGTGTCTGAGGCTGGATTTCAACTTAGGTCTTGTGAACTCCAGGCCTGGTACTTTATATACTGTGCCACCCAGCTGCCCCTTTCATCCTTTCAACATCCTTGCATCCTGGAAGTAAGGAAAAGTTGGTGGCTTTAGCATCAGAGAACTTGAGTTCAAATACTAGCTTTTCCATTTAATAAGCTATGTGGCCTTAGTCAAGTCATTTAGCCTTTCTAGGCCTGGGTTCCCTCATCTATAAAATGAAGGATAGAGCAGATAACCTCTAAGGTTCCATCCAGCTTTGAATCTATGATTCTATAGATGAGGAAATCATTCCCCAGCAAGAGCAGAGATTAGACCTGTGGTCTCAACTTCTGATCTAGTGTGCTTTCCATAGTTACAGTTCTGTTTTGCTGAAGGCATGTGCAAAGCAGTGTAAATCTGAGAGCTGTTTTGCATAGACCTTCTTCTAAACTTTGTGCCAGCCCACCCTCTCTCCACGAAATACAACTTCCATTAAACAGATAGTAAAATAAATTAAAGCAACTCCCTCTTTCTGATGTTTTTTGGTTATACAGGCACAAAGCTTTCAATGAGGCAGCTGGAATGCATTACCAAATGCAATCTCATTCTCTGGTTATTTTTAAGACAAGGAGAGACAACCACATGTACAAAGCTGTTTAGGTACACTACAGATTGGAGACCAGGGGTAGGAACTCAAAATGACCTAATGAGGTACCTTCTTGCTCTTTGAGCCTTATACTTGCTACAATCATGCAAATGTGTATAGTCTTGAAATATCTAGTGACACATGGCGGAAGGGACATAATTTCAACCTTGATCACAGAATAGCATCCCTCCCACCTTTCACAGTTTGTGTCATTGATGCAATTCTAAAATGAGGCACTACCTCATTAGGTCACATTCAACTTTTGGCCAATATTAGAAACAGGTTGTCCTTGCAACAATGGGTTTACAACTGAATAGATTAGATTAAGAGGAAGGTAAAATGTGGAATGTAAATTGGCCATTACAAATATTGTACCTTCTCTCTATCACACTGACCAGTTTATTCTTTTTGGTTTGTTTGTTTTTAGGGTTGTTTTTTTTTTTTTGCCAGTTGTCAGAACAGATCAGCTGCTGACTGTGGCCCTTGTACTTTGCTCCCACTTTAAAAGTCATCCATATATGAATTTAAGACTTCTTTGATGAGGTTATTAGTATGGAAGAGGCAGGCTTTCACAAATGATATTAATAATACAACACATTTTTAGTTTTTTCATGATATCTGAAAGATGTAAAGAATATAGGGCCCCACCACGCTCATTATTTGTTGATTAACAAAAAAAGTGAGTGGCTATTTGGTTCAGTAGAACAAATTACCATTTTACCACCTCTTTTACAACAAAGTATGTCCCACCCATACATCAAAATCATTCAAAATTCCTTTGAAGATATAACAACAGAAATAACTCCATTAAATGACCCTCTGATAATAAACATCAGGTCCTGAGGCATAAAAAGGGAGACAAATGCTCACCAAAGACATGTTACGATGGAGCAGATTGAGTGCAGAGCCAAGACTGAAGAGGGATTTCCTGAGGACAGTGAAGTCATCTAGAGGTCTTGTTCCTGTTGGCTAGCAAGCATCAGAATACTGCAGTAACTCCTAGAAAAGAAAATTCCATAATCACTCAAAGGAATTTGTCCTCTCCATCCACATAAGAAACACCAAGTGGATGAAGAATGTCTATGGTTCAGATTTCAGCATTTTCATAGGCCTACAAATGGACAATCCCAGGTGGACAAGTTGGGCCCAGAATTGAACAATAGAAGGAGAAGAGATTAGATTGCTTTCAGGAAATTGCTAAACTTCTTTATTAACTGCCCTGCCCCCCACTCCTCAACTTTCCTACAAAAGTAAATGTCCATATTTTTAATACCAACATCCTTCTAGTGTTGCTATATACCAAAAACAAAAACCAAAAAAAGAAACAAACAAAAAAACCCCCATGGAATTAAACATGGAACTAAAAATTAGTAACACAAAGTGTGGAGGAATATTTACAGTGCCTAGCATACTGCCTGGCACATAGTAGGTGTATAATAAATGCATATGGATTGATTAATTGAGAGATGCATGGTGGGGTGTGATCAGAATGCAACATATAGACAATAAAGAACTTAAAAGAAGGTTAGGAATTAAAAAAAAATTATTGAAAAACTGTGTGGTAGGAAAAGAAGAAACCTGGTTATGTGGCATGAATGGCAGATGATAGCCAGACATCCAGAGTATTCTACTGATATACCCTTCAATGTCAGAAGAGAACAAGGAAGGCTCCCACTATGTTGTGTATACTTGCCTACAGTAAACTTTTGAGATGAAATGAATGAGTCACATGGGGTGGGCTGGTATTGATGGGTTCTGATCAACATCATTATGGGGAACTCCAAAATCAATAAGCTCAAAGACTCATTTGAGCATTACTGTACCCTAGAGCTTGGCTGAAGTGACAACCAGGCATTGATTACCTTAGAAAATATCCAAGAATTGGCCATAACCAGAAATATCCACTATTCTAGAAAACTCAGGAGAGACCATATAGCCAGTTTTCAGTTTTTTGAAGAGCAGTTATATGGGATTAGATTTGTTCTACATGATCCCAGAGGTCCAAACTTAGAGTGAAGGGTGGAAATAGATTCACAGGCTCAATAAAAGGAAAAACTTCCTAACCAGGAGAGTTATTCAAAATTGGAATGAGAAACAGTGGGTTCCCCTTCACTGGGGGTTCTTAAGTAGAAACTAGATGACCACTCGTCAGGTATGTGGCAGAGGGCATTCTTTTTAAGGTATATGTTGAACTAGATGGCTTCTGTGAAGTCCCTTCCAGCTCTGACATTCTTTGATTCCGCAGGAGATCAATAGATGTGAATTTGCACTAGGAAAGTGCACAGTGCAAGGCTCAAATGGAAACCTCAGCAAGCTCTAGTACCTTTAACCCTGGCATATGGGGAATATATGTCTTAAAGCTGACTCGCCTGTCTGTCTCAATGCCAGGAAACCTGAATGTGCATCCCAGAATGTGTTTGGATGCATTGCAAACAAATGTCAAAGCAGACATTATACCCCCTGCTAATGTACATTTGCAGGTCAAGGATGTGATGTTGGAAAAGATTAATCCCTTGCTGAGTAATATCCATCAGAATGCTTTTAAATGTTGGCTTATAAGCAGCTAATAAGTTATATACCATAAACACAGCTGTTGGAGGAAAAACTGCATTTCACAGGTCTTACAATTAAAATCTCTAATCTCCAAGAGCAGCAAAATAAAAGAAGGGGGAGGGGGGGTTGGATACTGATGACGATGGAGATTCTCTGCTGGGAAAGGCTATCTGTCTTTATGATAGGCCACTTCTGGCATGCCTGGGTGACTGAAAGGCTAGTCTCTCTGGATGGATAAAGGGACTAAGAAAAGAGCAGTCCTTTAGAGGTGCTATCTATAGCAGAGGAAAGCAAGGTGGGGGAAAAGAGAATGGAAGCTCTGTTATCCCCAACCCCTTATCATTCACTTGAGCCAGTAGGGGGTTTCCTTTTT
The DNA here is from genome assembly GCF_003287225.1 of Phascolarctos cinereus. Taxonomy (NCBI): domain Eukaryota; kingdom Metazoa; phylum Chordata; class Mammalia; order Diprotodontia; family Phascolarctidae; genus Phascolarctos; species Phascolarctos cinereus. The sequence goes on from NW_027555736.1 coordinate 179,677,844, forward strand.
CTGCCACCACTCTTATCAGCATAAATGTACAGACGTATAAGCACTGGAGGTGGTGGTGGTAGAGGGCTGGGGAGAACACTCAAAGAGAGAAATCCATGCTACCTTCTCATCTGACAAATTCCCTGTCCAGTCTGGTAAGTATGAGGAACTCCCAAGAAATAGCTGGGTTGTAAAACTAAAGCATCTTTGTGATCTTCTTTGCCTGATGTAGCTTGAGAGTGTGAGTTCAGAAGGCAGCATTTTTATTGGGTTCTGTGTTATTTTTTTAAAATTTGTTTCCATTTGGGCCCAATTCCAGAATGTTCTTAAACCACAGCCATAATCATCACAAGAATGATGCTCCTCTATTGCCATAACGATCTGGACCTGTGTCACTTTGAGGCTAAGTTTCTTTCCTCCCCACTTCCCTTCAAGGGCACATGGTGCATAATCATTTAACTCCAGAATCACCTGGGTCTCCTTTGCTATTTTACAGACTCCAAGTCCCCACCAATTTTGCTGCAGTTCCAGGATGCTTGGTTCTCCAAGCCTATTCCCTTCAAGGTGCTGTGGATATAGGAAACTTTTTTTGTTAAACATGTATCTGGCAAAGGAAACCCACTTCCGCTATATCCGGAATGTGTTTTAGGAAAATTGGAATTCAAAAGACAGAAAGCCACTTCAGATTTCTCTTTAAATGCTTTAACCTGGTGAATGATATATATTAGAATCACAAAATTTAGAAATTGAGGAAAATTTAAAGATAATCTTGCTCAGAGGTTCTTGACCTGGGGCCCATGGATCTTCAAGGGATTATGTATAGATTTTTGGGGGAAACATGAACATAGACAGAAAATATGTATCTCTGTTTTTGCTAACCTCTAACTGAAAGTGAAAATTTCCTTCAATTATTTAAAAACATTATTCTGAGAAGGGGATCTATAGATTTCACCAGACTGCCAAAGGAGTGCATGATACAACCCAGGTTAAGGACCCCTATCCTTGTCCTCATTTTATAGGTGAGGACATGAAGGCCAAGAATAAGTGGCTTTTATTGGATAAAGGGAAAAGTTCATCACAAGTAGGTTACCACATCTGAGTCCTGATCTGAGAAGAGATTAGGAGATATCCACTTTTTAAATCCAGTTTTAACCTTCTTGGTTATGATAATCAATATGATCATCATTATGCTAACGATGAATATGTATTAATTATTATAATTATATTAGTACACTAATAAATACAGTTAATATAATGAGAAGGGCCAGGAAGAGAAGGCAAAATGTACCTCCTCTTCTTTAAAAATGTGGGGTACTGTGGGTGTGGAACATTGCATATACTATCAGCCCTGACCAACACATTGGTTACTTTTACTGTATTTCTCGTCCCCCATGCAGAACAAGTCTAATCCCTCCCCTTTAAAATTGTTTCTGTCACAGGGATGCCTCACTAGTAAAGGGAAAGAGGTCAAAGGGTCGTATTCAGTAATGAAAGTGATGAAAAAACAAAAGACACTAACACAAATTAAAAAAAAATAATTATGAGAGGACATAAGACACCCTCTGTAGAGCAGACCTTACGCTTACAGAGAGTGACTAGTGTCCTCTGACTCTTTTTTTTAAAGAGATGCTAAGAAAGTTTGCCTGAACAAAAAAAAAATCTCCCTCCCAACCAGTGTTTGAATTTCATTACTTCAGAAGAATTGTATTGGGGGATTGTTTTCCTTCTTTCCATTTTCTTTTAAAGTATAAATAAATACTCCCTGGATAAATAATGTTGTCATTAACACCTTAGTGAAAGTTATTGGTTTGTCAACAATTTTTAGAACTTGAAAGGACTTTAAGTCCATCTATTCCAACCCTCTCATTTTATAGATAAAAAACCAAAGCTTAGAGAGTTTAAGTGACCTTCCCTAGGTCACAAAACTAGCTAATATCAGAAGTAGAATTAGATATTCTGACTGGTGTACCTACCCCCCACCCCTATCCCCCTACAGTTGTTTTCTTCCATCACAGACATCCAAGGAAGATGACAGGTAGGGAAAGTGAGTACAGAAAGGAGAGAAAAGGAGCCAAAAAAAAAAACCTTCAAAGGGGCAGCTAGGTGGTGCAGTGGATAGAGCACCAGTCATGGAGTCTGGAGGACCTGAGTTCAAATCTGGCCTCAGACACATGATACTTACTAGCTGTGTAACCCTAAGCAAGTCACTTAACCCTGATTGCCTCACACACACACACAACACACACAACACACACACACACACACACACCAAACCTGAAAGTACTTCACAATTTTGCCTAAAGTCTATTTTATTACTTGTGAAATACTTTGTATGAGCATCCTGCAAATCAATTCATTTTCTCCCATGTGTATTATTATTCACCTATTCTAAAAAACTCTTTAGGATGTGAGGAAAGCTTTCATCATCAGTTAGATTCCTACTACATGTAGTGGTGGGGATAGATCTATCAATCAATTAATAAATAATTATTAATCATCTACTATGTGACAGGCACTAGAGATAAAATGAAAAATAATGAAACAACCCCTTGCTAGCAAAGACCTCACATTTTAATGGGGAAGAAACAACAAGTAGATTATAAACATATAGAACATAAATATGAAGATAATAATTATAAACATAGATACGAAGATGAATAAATTCCCTGCCCTCAAGAAGCTTACAATCTAATAGGGTAATAATCCAGTAGTAACACCTCTCACTCAGTCCTGAAAGACTAAAATAACCCTTATCCTTTCTGGCACCAGTTTAAAATGATCAATTCAGCAGAAAGTTATGGATGTACTACTGTTGTGGTTTATTTTTTTTGCTAGGTTCTAGTGAATTCAAGGTGAATCCTTACTGCCATCAAGAGCTCTACTGTATTTATGGGGGGGGGGACACGGAATATCAGAAACAATAGGGTCAAAGGTTTAACTATGATAAGGGATTAGACTACCTGAGAAGCTTTGAATGGCTTAGGTTTAGGTTCTCTAATTAGCTTACCCTCCACCCAATAGAAACTTTCTCTTTGCCCTAAATTCCCTCATGCTCATTCTGAAAACTCCTATCACTATGGGTCTATGCATATCCCACCAGTCAGAGTCAAGACCCACCATAAGTTGCTATCACCCTTCTATAGAAGGAACTTTAGATGGCATCTTGTCCCACTCCCACTGTCCACCCCAAAAGAGTTCAGAGAGGCCATGTGACCCTCTCATTTCAGGGCAAACACACATCAAATGGCAAAGCCAGGACTGAACTCAGATCTCCTAATTTTTCTTTCTTTCTTTTCTTTCCTTCCCTCCTTCCTCCCTTCCTTCCTTCCTTCCTTCCTTCCTTCCTTCCTTCCTTCCTTCCTTCCTTCCTTTCCTTCCTTCCTTCCTTCCTTCTTTCCTTCCTTCCTTCCTTCCTTCCTTCCTTCCTTCCTTCCTTCCTTCCTTCCTTCTTCCTTCCTTATCAGGGTTAAGTGACTTGCCCAGGGTCACACAGCTAGTAAGTATCTGAGGCCAGATTTGAACTCACGTCCTGCTGATTTCAGGGCCAATTGCTATTACACACTGTGCAATCTAGCTGCCCCTATAACTTCAAACTAACCATGATGTTCAATTGACAAAGAAAAATCAAATGTCTTCATTTACAATTCTAATTGTTAGTGGGTTTTTAAAAAATTAAACCAGAAGTTCTGCAAATTCTATCCATTGTTTCTAGTTATGCAAAATAAGCCTAATCCCTCTTGCACGTGATAGGTCTTCAACTGAGGCTCATACAGAATTATCTTGAAGCCTTTCTCCATCCAAGTTGTCTTCTTCTGAATGCTTTTCAGCTTATCAATGCTTATTCAGCTTATCCTAAAATGAAATACTTACAATTCAACACTATTCTTCATATGTGTTTTGGGAAGAGAATAGTAGAACTATCATTTCCCTAGTCCAGGGCACCATGCCTCTCAATATAGTCTTTGATGGCATGAGCTTTTTATTATTTTGAGATATTGGGGTGAGGTATAGAGAATGAGTATAACCACTTAAATATCACAAGTCAGACAATTGTACTTGTCACAGACATGCAAGTATGCCACTTCTTAGTCCAAGGTCCATGGGTAAACACAGGCAGTGGTGGCTTGGACATACTGTGGGATATGTATGGTGACCACGAGCCAAAATTTCTGTCTCTCTCTACTTACGTCTCCTTGTTGTTGCCGGGCAAATTAGCAGAGATTTAGTGGAAGAGGGACCTGAATAAGTGGATGGCCCAAACTGTGACACTCCCTACTCCCTTATCAATTGTAAGGGCATTATTATTAGCAAATTTTGCTAATCTTATATACATGGATTTAATGAAGTTTCTTAAACTGATTATGGTCAGGAGAGTCTTGCATTGTTATTGCACATCCTTTATTTTCAAAGAGGACCAATAACATCATGGGTTGATGTTTTGACTTGCACGTGAATTGGATTTAATTCAGGTAGAAGTGTGTAAAGTCTTCAGCCTCGTTCTTTTTTCCAGAGTCATCATAGTCGAGTGGCAAGACAAAAGTCAGAATGACCAGCAATGGACCAAGATGCAATAGATGACCTTGGCATCTTTGATGTCTATCCAAGTTCTAAGTGCTCCACAGCACCTGCTTCAGCCACTTTCATGACCATTGAAACAAATTGTCCTCGTCTGCCTATTCTGCAGGGGCAAACCTTCAAATACTTGGGATAGACATCCCCCTAGTTCAGTTACCTCCAACCTGGTTTACTCCTCTGATGAGATGATTTTACTGGAGTGTGGCCACTAACCATGCCAGAGCTTCTTGGAGCCACCGGTGAGAGTTGGGTGAAGGTAAACACCAAAGGTAGGTAAGCAGCCCTGAAAAAAGCTTGTCAAGTCATTACATCAGAGGTGTTAGTACTCCCTAGACATCCCATATACCCCAGTCTTGCATTATTATCTAAATAATCTGAGTAAACCAGTGTTGAGTACATAGGAACTTCACTATACATAGCTGGTTCAATCAGTGTTCAAATGTGCAGTCATTGGTGTTAGCAAGGGCCTAATAATAGGCCAATCTTCATAATTACACTTGACTCATATTGAGATTGCAGCCTAAATATAGATCTGTTTCAGAATAATTGCTATCTACTCACAACTTCCCAATCTTATTCTCATAAAGTTGATTTTTTTTTTAGCACAAGTGCAAGAATTATGTTCTTTTCTACTAAATTCTATGTAATTAGATTTGGTCCTATGTTACTAGACTGTTAAGGTCTAGCATAGTCTAATCCTGACTCTGTATGTCAGCTATTCCTTCCAGTTTTGTGTGTGTTTAGAGTGTGAGAATCAACTGAGCCACTCACCTGTTTTGTGAACTTAGGAAAATCAATGAATTACTGTGAGCTGAGGGAGTTGGACTCCTAAGGTCCTTCCAACTTTAAAATTGTGAAATCCATAGATACGACTGCTTATGTGGAAAAATGACCAGTGGCAAAGAGCTAAGCTTATACAATATACAACTAGACAGCTTGGGCTAGAACCCAGGGTTCTAGAGCCATTTGGAACTATTCAAAACCAAATGAAATATCAAGACGTTGTGAAAGAGGGTTATCAATAATCCAAAAAGTTAGGTTATCTTTGGCTTATGACATCCTGAATAAACAATATAATGTACCTATTAGAAGATAATTATGAGAGATAGCTTTCAGAATTTTGATATCTATGATAGGAAAAAAACTAAACCAAACCAAAAAAAATGAAGACAAACAAAAAACCCAACAAAATCCCTAACTTCTATTTGGGCAGAGATGCGTTTATTTTCCTTATCTCAAATGAGAGATCATAGATTTAATCATCTGAATGGCTATATCCATGAGACAGAACTATTTCATACATCCTTAAAATAGAATTTTACTGTATTGTCAGTATATTTTAGGGTGTTACTCTCAAACTACATAGCTCTTGTATGAACAAACACAGATACAATCCAATATTTTGTTAGTCCTGGTACTATATATGCCCAGGGCAAGTGAACACAATGATCCAACTTTAATTGATTTAATCTTTGGAATTAGTTACACTAGAATTTATAAAAGATACAAAACATACTCCCAAGAATAATCTGTTGATATTTTCAAAGGTGGCAGACAGTCGGCTTTCTCCTCCTAAATCAGTTCATTTTATCTAATATTTTTGGCAACCAAACTATGATATTTATGGGGCCCAGAAACATTCTTGGCTGAGTAAAAGAATCTAGTAAAAAAAAAAAAGTAATGTGGTTAGTGAATAGTACAAAATCTCTTTCTAGGCCAACACTTAAGTGAGTTGGCCCAAGGCAAATCACTCTGTGTAACTTTTTTTTTTTTTACATCTAGGTTATTTTCCTCCATTAAAGTGCTATTTCAGTTTCATTTTATAACAGGTAGGTTACTCTGGATTTTCAAAAGCTGTGTCAGAAGAGTAAATGAAGAGAAGGTGAATACGGACCCTCTTGTGAACTAGAATGCCCTCTCAATCAATCAGTACATATTAATAAGCACCTACTTTGTGCCAGGCACTGTGTTAGGCACTGGGGATATAAGTACTAATAATGAAACAACCCTATTTACAATGAGCTTATATCCTAATGGGAGAAACATATACATCTCAAAATACATACAGCATAAATATGAATTTAAATATATGCAAAAGTAGTTAAAGAGAACATGTTTTGGGAGGGAGGGCACTTAAACAGTGGAAAGATTTCATGCCAAAGACAGTGTTTGAGCTGCATCTGAAAGAAGAGAAAGATTCAATGAGGCAGAATTATATATTTCAGTCATGGGAAGCTACCACTGCAAAGGCATAGAAATCATAGAGATGGAGTGCTGTATGTGAGAAACAGAAAAGACCAGTTTGCCTGAATCACAGAGTATAAGAGAGGGACTAATATTTAATGAAGATGCAAAGATAGATTGGGGCCAGGTTGAATAGGGCTTTGAAAGCTAAACAGGGGAGTTGATATTTTACCCATGAGGCAATAGGAAGCCATTAGAATTGGCTTAGTATGGGAATTAGAACTGTACTCCAAGAGAATTACTTTGGCAGCAGTGTTCAGGATAGACTGGAGCAGAAAGAGATTTGAGTCAGGGAGACCAATTAGGAGGCTGTTGCAATAACCTGGGCAAGAAGCAATTAGGGCCTTAACTCAGGTGGTAGTTTTGTGTGTGGGAATAAAGGATCAGGTACAAGAGATATTATGAAAGTAGAAATGGCAAGATTGGCAAATGATTGGTTATGTGCAGCAAGGGAGAGGAAGTGATCTAGAATAGTATCAAGATTGAAAACCTGGGAGACTAGAAAGATGGTAGTTCCTTTGAGAGAAATACAGACATTTGGAAGATGGGAGGGCAATTGGGAAAAGATAATGAGTTCCATTTTAGACATGTTGAGCTGAAGATGTCTCTGGGACATCCAGTTTGAAATACCCGATAGGAACTAATTGGATTTGTAAAACTCAGGAGAAAGACTTGGACTGAATATCTAAATTTTGGCATCATCTGCATAGACATGATAGTCAAAACTATGGAACATGATTAGTTTATCAAGGAAAAGAACAAAGAGAGAGAAGAGAAGAGGGTCTATGACAGAAACCTAGGAATCACTCACAGTTTGAAGGCATAGAATACAGGATGATCCAGCAGAGGAGAAGGAGAAGGAGAGATCAGGTAAGTAGATGATAAACCAATAAAGGGTAGTAAAAAAAATAAAGTCCTTTACAAATATTATCTCATTTGGGCCTTATAACTATCCCTAGTTGGGAGGTAGGGGCTGTTATTATCTCCAGTTTACAAATAAGGAAACTGAAGCAGACAGTGGTTAATTAATTTTGATGGGGATAGGATCTGGACCCCAAAAAGGAAAAGTCCTGGGCTTTCCCACATGGCCAAATCTCTGCTGTTCACCTGAGGCTATAATCCTATCTTGTCCCATCTCCCATTTTTCTGTTACCCTTAACCTAGCCTAGCCCTTCATTGTCTTACCTCCCTATGCCACCCTCCCTACTTCCCACCCCCACATGGTCCAGGTCCCTGACCATTCTATTACCTTACAATCACCCCAGCTTACTGGCCACTCCCACCCAGATCCTCCTTAGACCTCTCCTTTAGTCACCCTAGACTACTAGGCCACTCCTGGATCCCTCCCAGTCTTTCTGTATATAAGGTCCATTTGGCCTCCATGAAGGTGCTCAGATTCTTAAGATCTGATCTGGCCTGCTTGCATTAACGATACAAATGCTCAGATTCTTTAAGAGTCTGGCCAATATGGTGGATTCTTTAAATCTCACCCACCTCCAATTGATGTTCTAATAAACCTTGTCTTTGGCTGAAAGAAGGCTTGGGTTGAATTCATTCCAGCAGGACCCATATGTCATGATTTTGGGGTCACAGCACTCCTAAACTTTTAAAGCTCAACAATTTGTACAAAGTCATATAGCTAATAAGTATCTAAGGCTGGATGTGAATTTAGGACTTCTTGATTCCAGGCCTAATACCCTATCCACTGTGCCATCACCTGCCCTATAGGGTCAAGAAAACCCAGGGAAAGCCAAGAGTGGCACATACTTATAATTCCAGATACCCAAGAGGCTGAGACTGGTAGATCTCATGAGCTCAAGAGCTGTGATCCACAGTGGGTTATGCTGATGGATTGTAGGTGTGCACAAACTTTGGCATCAAAATACTAAGGCCATGGCGAGGGAGGAGGAGAAATCAAGTGATCTAAGGAGGGGTAAACCTGCCAATGCTGAAAATATAAGAGTGTATCCAAAAAGAGGAGACAAAAATCACCGAATGCAGCAGAGATGTCAAGAAATGTTAGTACTTACCTGCTATGACCTCTCAACTGTATCTGGAGCTTGAAATGAGAGCTCATACAGGAACTCTGGATATAGGTCTAGCTGATATGAGCTCCAGCTCATAGGGATACAAAAAAAAAAATTCCTTGAGGGGTTACTCTGAATGATCTTGTAAACATTTCCACTATAGGAACCATGTAGCAGCACCTGTTTGGGTTAATACATCGGCCCTAAAAGTGACGACCTAAATTAATAAAATAGAAGGCATGGTCATCACTGACTGATTCCACTCTGCCCTTATGAGTATGGTATCAGAAACCATGAAACAGCTTCTGGGTGAGTTCGGGACAGCAATAAAAGCTCCAATTTTGAGAGCTGAGAGCAGCAAAGAGCTGAGAAAAGCTGGGAAATGCTATACAAACTCACACATAGTTTCCTTTCACTCTGCTTTTAATTAGCCATCCAGCTGCTGGTTGGGAAAGTTTCCCTTGCCTATAGGAGGTTGGAGCAGCCTTCATATCCACTCAAGGCAGAGGGGAAAAAGAATTTTCATGACAAGAACTCTAATGACAATGGAGAGGTTGAGAAACCTTGAAAAAGGCTGACTTTCCCAGACTTTTCTTTTCTTAACAAGATTAACTGGGTCACAATAGCTTCATAAACATCTGAGTTCTGGAAGAAAAGGAGCACAAGAAATAGTCCAAAGCAAACAACTACCAAGATATGCAGCCAAATGAATATAACTTTTAGAGCAAGTGTTTCTCCAATTAGAAATAAAGCTGAAGAGCCTCACTTATCCCATTCTCCTCTTTCCTGGTTATGTTCTTTGTCATTTCTTCCCAGACTGCCATTTGTTTTTTATTTCTCTCTTAAGAAAGAAGAGAGCTATTAGGTTGCTGTGTGTGGGAAGGGAGGAGCAAAAGGGAATATCAAGGCCTAGGGTTGAAGTCTTATAATTTTAAATGCTTAGAATAATCTTAATTTCAAATATTTTTCTGACACAAAAGCCTGGGCACTTTGGCAATCAGAATCAGCTTATAATTTTTAAAATGAAGAAGAGGAGGAGGAGGGATGAGGAGAAAGAAGGAGGAAGACTAAGAGGAGGGAAAGGTAGAGGAAGGGAAAGGGGAGGAAGGGAGGAGAGAGGAGGAGAAAAACAAAGATAGGTTTATAAGTTGCAGCATGTTGAAGTGGATAGGCACTAGACTGTATTTCACAAAAGAATATTGAATCTGGGGTCAGGATGGCTTGAGTTCAAATTCTACTTCAGATGCTGACACTCAGTGGCCCTGGGTGAGTCATTTAACTTTTTTGGCCTTAGTTTCCTGGTCTACCAGATGCGAAGGCTGGACTTGATGTTTTTTAAGATTCCTTTTAGTGTTAATGTTATTATCCTATGAAAACATCCACTAACATTTGATAGCATTTGAAGGGTTGCAAAGTACTTTATACACATTATCTCACTTGATCCTCATAACAATTCGCTGAGGTAGGTGTGTATTATTGTCTCCATTTTGCAGATGAAGAAAGTGAGGCTCACAGGAGTTAAGTGACATGGCAATATAGTTAACTATTAGAAACAGAATACGAACCCAGATCTATCTGACCCTGATGGGGTGCTAATGATGGACCCCTAAAAGGCCCTGGACTTTCTCACATGGCCCCAGGTCCCTGGCATTCACCTAGGGCACTGGGCCCTTCCCAGCATAATCCTTTCTTTGACCCTGCCCCAATTTTCAGTTCTCTGTTACCTCTAACCCAGACCGGCCCTCATTGTCTGCACGGGGTCCCACCCTAGAGTACCACTCTTTGATTCAATCTAGACCCCTTGCTCAGGTCCCTGGTGTTCACCATGGGCACCCGGTTACCTGCCAGTCACCACAGACTATTTATTTGGCCGCATTATAAAATTGTCAGTCTCATTTACCAAATTGCTCAGATTCCTTAAGAGTCTGGCCCTGTTTTATTCTCATGACAAAGACTCAGATTCTTAAAATCTGGCCAATAGCAAGGATTCTTAAAATCTTGCCCACCTCAGTCGGTGTTTTAATAAACCTTATCTCTGAAAGAAGGCTTGAGTCAAATTCATTCATGGCAGGACTTGTGTCTTCTGCCCTGGGATTTGGGGGTTCCCAGCACCCCTAAACTGCAATTACCCCAAGTCCAATTTCCTCACCACTACGCCTTTGTAAAAGTGACCGAACTCCTACTTTTATATCAGTTCCACTGGCAAAGGCTAGCTGATTTCAATTAGCCCGCAGATTAGTTTTCACTTTTATTATCTCACATGTTCTATGATGCTATGTGATAGCAACAGTTTTCCCATTCAAGAATTTACACAGTACAGATTTAAATGAAGGAATTATGCTTATGAGCCACCGATGTCTTTCTTCACACTAAATTTGCCTCCTTCTCCCCATGCGCTTGTTAACTATCCTATTTTTTGCCACTACAAGTTGGTGAAAAGATGCACATGTCATGTCCCAAGCTAGCTTTCTTATATCAGATGACATACCCTTATGACATTTAGGCCAACAGATATTGTTAATGAGATCAAGTATACTCCCCTTCTATTTAGAATATGCAGCCCAAAGGTCAGTGATATTGTCACTAAGTGATGATGCCAATCACTCCTTTTCTTGCATTAAAGATCATGCCACTTGTTCTAAAAGCTATAGCTTCCATATTGGTCTAGTATATTTTAGTGACTCCAAAATAATGGTTGTCTCTACATTGTACTCTGGTGTCTAGTATCATGCCTTGTTCTTAGGAGGCACTCAATAAATACATAGATTCAGTTGCTAATGTCCTAAACCAAAAGAATACCTCAATAATTTTAGCCAAATCAATGCTGAAGATTTTGGAAGTTGGCAGACTTTTGGGTCACTCAAGTTATAGTCCAAGGATCCAGAGACTTCCCTACTACTGAGATTTTGTCACTCAGTGCCTCAAAAAAAAAAAAAGAAATGCAGTTCGTGCACTTTATTTTTTAAGAGGCACAAAATGAGAGTAGGTCAGTGGGTCAATTTGTCAGTGTTTTCTGGGGGAAATCCTTTTAGTGAAGGAATTTGCTAAGACATCCTAAGGCTTAAAGGTTGTTCAGTTTTCCCAAACTCTTTTCACAGACACATTGCTAATATTTCAACAGGATTTTCAGTTATAGGCTTTTATTTCCTGGACCTTTGCAAAGTCCTATTTGAGATAGTATCATAGTGTAGTCAACTTCAGGTTTCCTCAATTCCCAGGAGTGGCTCATAGCATTCTGTTGCTGGGTGTACACTGGAGTTAACCTTTCATTACCTGATTTTATTTCTACCAATATGTCATCTATACATGTTTTCTCATGATTCTGTTCTTCTCCGCTCTGTGTTCTTTCTATTTCCTGAGCTATCCCATAGCATAACTGGTGGGGTATCCTATCTCTTATCAGGAGGTAGTTTGAAAAGGAATAGGAGAGGAGGTGGAGCTAAGATGGCAGAGTGAAAGCAGTGACTTGCTTGAGCTGTCCCCCAAACCCCTCCAAATACCTATAAAAATGGCTCTAAACAAATTCTAAAGCAGCAGAACCCACAAAAAGACAGAGTGAAGCAAATTTCCAGCCCAAGGCAACCAGGATAATTGATCAGAAAGGTATATTGCGTCAGGTGGATAGAGGAGTACAGTGCAGTGTGGGGGTGCAGGCCACAGCGAACCTGGAGAAGGCCGCAGAGGACTAAATCGTGGGCAGCTGTGATGGTTTCCAGACTTCTCAGCCCATGAATGCCAAAGACAACTTAGGTCAGTGGGAAAAGTCTGTTTCGGCAGTGAGAGAGTAGCTAGTTCTCAGAGCCAGTTCCACAACGCAGAGCACAGAGTGCGGCCTGGGGCAGTGGCTGTGTCCTGAGCTTCCAGCCCACAGACCCGAGGGGGAATCCAGTGGCTGATCAGAGGGGGATTGCAGGGATCTCTTTGCCAGTGCTGAGGCAGGAATCTCTTGCTTTGCCTGTGCTTGGCTCTGGGTCACAGTTCTGGGCGGTGGTCCTGGGGTGAGGAGGAGAGCTGGCATGGTGGAGCTTGTAGTGGCTGTGGAGAGAATACCCTCTTCACAGTTCTAGGACAGAAAGCAGCACTTGTGGTCACTAATAGACCACAGCATCGGCCAGGAAAGGAGTAAACACCTCGCCCCTTATCATACCACCTTGCAAGAACTGAAAATTTACAGGTCCCTGCAAGTATCTCTGAAAACAGCTGTATAAACCCCTGAAGCTTGGGACAGTACATTCTCTACATTGGAAGCAGACTCTTACCTGAACAAAAAGTTTAAAACTCAAGTAATTGGCCAGGATCATGAGCAAGCAGTGAAAAAAAAGTCATACTATATTATCTTACTTTAGTGACAAAGAAGATCAAAACATATAACCAGAAGAAGACAACAAAGTCAAAGATCCTACATCCAAAGCCTCCAAGAAAAATGTGAATCAGTCCCAGGCCTTGGAAAAGCTCAAAAGGGATTTTGAGAAGCAAGTAAGAGAAGTAGAGGAAAAACTGGGAAGAGAAATGAGAGTGATGCAAGAAAATCATGAAAAGCAAGTCAACAGCTTGCTAAAGGAGACCCCCAAAAAAACTGAAGAAAATAACACCTTAAAAAATAGCCTAACCCAAATGGCAAAAGAGGGCCAAAAAGCCAATGAGGAGAAGAATGCCCTAAAAAGCAAAACTGGTCAAATGGGAAAGGAAGTCCAAAACATTACTGAAGATAATACTTCCTTAAAAATTAGAATAGAGCAATTGGAAGATAGTGACTTTATGAGAAATCAAGACACTATAAAACAAATCCAAAAAAATGAAAAATTAGAAAACAATGTGAAATATCTCACTGGAAAAAAACGGGCCTGGAAAATAGATCGAGGAAAGAGAATTTAAAAATTATTGGACTATCTGAAAGCCATGATCAAAAAAGAGCCTAGACATCATCTTTCAAGAAATTATCAAGGAAAACTGCCCTGATATTTTAGAACCAGAGGCCAAAATAGAAATTGAAAGAATCCACTGATCTCCTCCTGAAAGAGATCCCCAAAGGAAAACTCCTAGGAATATTGTAGCCAAATTCCGGAGTTCCCAGGTCAAGGAGAAAATATTACCAGCTACCAGAAAGAAACAATTCAAGTACTGTGGAAACACAGTCAGGATAACACAAGATTTAGCAGCTTCTACATTAAAGGACCACAGGGCATGGAATATAATATTCTGGAGGACAAAGGAGATAGGATTACAAGCAAGAATCTCCTACTCAGCAAAACTGAGTATAATCCTTCAGGGGGAAAAAATGTCATTCATTGAAATAGAGGACTTTCAAGCATTCTTGATGAAAAGACCAGAGCTGAATAGAAAATTTTACTTTCAAATACAAGACTCAAGTGGAGCATGAAGAGGTAAACAGGAAATAGAAATCATAAGAGACTTATTAAGGTTGAAGTGTTTACATTCCTGCATGGAAAGATATTTATAACTCATGAGACTTTTGTCAGTATTAGGGTAGTTGGAGGGGGAAAAATTATATGTATGTATGTATGTAGATAGATAGATAGATAGATAGATAGATAGATAGATAGATAGATAGATAGATAGATAGATAGATAGGGCACAGGGTGAGTTGAAGATTAAGCGGTCATATCTGGAAAATAAAATGAAGGGATGAGAGAGGATTATACTGGGAGAAGAACAAAGGGAGAGGTAGAACGGAGCAAATTATCTCACAAAAAAAAACAGAAAAGGCTCTTACAGTGAAGAAATGGTGGAAGGTGAAAAGGAATGAGTGAATCTTATTTTCATAGGATTTGGCTTAAGGAGGGAATAACATACACATTCAGTTGGTATGGAAATCTGTCTTACCCTACAGGAAAATAGGGGGAGAAACGGACAAGAGAGCAGGGGGATGATAGAGAGGAGGGCAGATTGAGAAAGGGGGTAATCAGAAGCAAACACTTCTGAGGAGGGACAGGGTCAAAAGAAAGAATAGAATAAATGTGGGGGCAGGATAGGATTAAGGGAAATAGAGTTAGTTTTTCACAACATGTCTACTATGGAAGTGTTTTGCATAACTGCACATGTATAACCTACATTGAGTTGCTTGCCTTTTCAATGAGGGTAGGTGGGGAGGGAGGAAGGAAGAAAATTTGGAACCCAAAGTTTTACAAACACTTTTTAAAAAAATGTTTTCACATGCAAGTGGTAAATAAGAAAAACGGGAAATGGGGAACAGAAGTCTATCCTGCCCTACAGGAAAATAGAAGCGGAAGGGGATAAGAGAATTGGTGGGGGAGAGATAGAAGAGAGGGCAGACTAGGGGAAGGGGCATTCAGAATGCATGTCATCTTGGGGTGGGGGGAGGGGTGAGATGGGGTGAAAATTTGGAACTCAAAATCTTGTGGAAGTAAATGTTGAAAACTAAAAATAAATGAATTTACATTTAAAAAAAAAAGGAATAGGAGAGTCTGTCAGCCCTGAAAAGTTTCTTCCTTTCATTCTAGCTTCATGAGAATTTTTCCAGTCTGTTTCATAAAACTAGCCCAGACTTATCCCAATTATAATAAAAAGAAGGAATACTCGGAAGGAGAAGCAGCTGAGATAAGATCTACCTGGTGACATCTAATGCTTATCACTCAGTTAAAAGGAGGAACATTTTAGTTCTTTAAAATTTTTGAAGGTTTTTTTTTTTAATTTTTGATTCATTGAACATCCACTTTGAGTGAGGCAAAGTTCAATGCAATAAACATTACTAAGTACTTGCTATGTGCAATGGGGTCAGCCAACTAGTTGTAGTGGATAGAGATCCCACCTGATAGACAGGAAGCCTTGGGTTCAAGTCCCACATATTACACTCACTACCTATATCCCAACATTTAAGTCACTTAATATGTTAGAACACCAGCCATCTAAAACTATAAGTTATAGGATTGTTTTAGATATGCATTGGTAGAGGGAATTTTCTCACTAGGAGTTCTCTATACAAATGATATTATGTGTCCTATGCAAAACAAAACAAAACAAACAAACAAACAAACAACAGAGAAAGAAAACACAAAACTAAAAACACAAACTAAGCAAAGCACTATACTGGGTTCTGGAAAGATAAGAAGTCCGTAGGTGGAAATTACGGTCTTTTAAAGTACTTTTTGTTGAGCACTGTGTGTGCCTATGCATGTAGGGTGGAAGGATACAAAAGAAGTCTGAATCATAGTCCTTGACCATAAAGAATTTACAACCTCATTAAAGAGACAAGATGCACAAATACGCATACAGGAAACAATTTTCCAGTCGTATGCATATGTGCCTAAACGTGTGATTGTCAATAATTGCTACAGGAGGTCAGAAAAGGGAGAGGGCAATATAAGATGGAGTTGTCAGGAAAAGCTGTGTGGTGAGACTTGAATAGTATGTAGTTAGTGAGGAGAAATGGATAGTCTCCAGACTTTAGGAGACTCTTAGAGTCTCCTCTCAAGGTACCTGCCTCATTAATTTTAATAGGTGTTGATGTGTCAAGGGAAAAAGAATCATCCATTCTCTTGTTGAACTCCATAGGGTTTGAGCCATCTGGCAAGCCTTTCTTAATGGAATCCCCATTAATCATCTCCACTGATTTTTTATAGTTGCCTAAAAATTGTTTTAAAATATCTTCTAGAAAAATCTCCTCCACTTTAAGCTGATGGTTGATTAAATATGCCATGGATTCTAAATCAAAGAGTTTATGATTCAAGTAGAAAAAATGGTTTTACTTAAGATACAACATTTTCTTCCACTTCTATACTTGCACCATGAACGAGAAGGACAACAAATAAAATATCAAGACGTGGTCACTGAATGCAGCTTTGAGAGCAGGTTCTCAGCTGCCACAAGAAAGGATTGGGTTCAGTCCTTGGGCCAATACAACCCTCATCATTTAGATTATGGATCACCTCACCCGTAATTGAGAAAATAGATAAAATGGATATCTGGGCACCCTCTTTTCTCCTCTCCATCTCAAACCCCTTTGACATTATCCTGCATTTTCTTCTCCTTAAAGCAATCTCTTATGTCAAGAAGTGATCCTTCTCACCATAGCCAGCCCTTCCATATTGACCCTTGATCCCATTCCTTCCATCTTCTCCAGAATATTACCCCCCAGTCATCTATTCTATCTTCGGTCTTTATTTACTGATTCTTTCCCTGTTGCCTATAAACATGACCAAGTTTACATCATCTTTGAAAACCTGCTCTAGATTCTACCATCTCTTTAAGCTATCTTCTTCTATCTTTACTCCCTTTCACAGCCAAATTCCTACAACATGTGATTCTCAAATCCAAAAAGCTAACACACTTGTGTCTTCTGAGATCTAGTAATATATTTCTGATTGCCTATTGGACATTTCAAACTGGATATCCCATAGGAATCTTAAATTCAACATATTCAAAACAGAATTCATTCTTCTTCCTCTTTCCCAAGCTTCCCACCCCTTTCCTATACCTCAATTTTTATTGAGCATACTACTATCCTTCTAGCCACCTAGTCTGGCAGTCTTGGTGTTGTTCTTTATTCCTCACTTTACCTTATTTGTCACAAACAATTAGTAAACAAACTCTTTTGATTCTACTTCCCCAGCAGCTGCCACATCCATCCCCTACCCTCCATTCTCTTCTCACATAACAATAGCCCTATTTCAGGCCTTCATCACCTCCCTCTGGTCTATTACGGTGACCTCCTAATTAGCCTCCCTGCCTTGACTCTTTCTCCACTGCAAACCATTGTCTACATAGCTGCCAAAGTGGTTTTATTATGAATATGATTAATTATTCCTCATCTCCACAGAGAATAGGAAGTTCACTTGTCTGTAAGCAAGATAAATTTAGGTTAGATGGGGAAAAATCTCTCTGAACTGTCCACTCGTCCAACTTTTTGTTTCTACATGCCCTAGAAAGCACTTTTGAGAGATATTGGAGATCTTTCGAAAAAAGATATAAAAGTAAAAAAAAAATCTTTGAATTTAGTCTAACCTAGAGTAAGGGGGATTGTATTAGATGTCCTACTGAGATTCCTTCCAGGTTTTGTCATCTAAAAATCTAAGCTAAATCTTTCATTTCTATATCTTTTTTAAAAACTGTATCAGTTCTTTTTAAACATCTCTTTCAAAATTCTGAGTATGGAAGGAAAACAAAATGACATTACTGTATAACAATAGCAAAAGTGTGGATAAAGGCTGCATTATAAAAAGTATGAAAGAATAGCTAATGGGACACCAAGAAAGTTATTAAAAATCAATTTAATAAGCATTTATTGAGTACCTACTATGGAATTAACTTCATAAAGAGAAATTAGAAAATATAGAAGTTGAGCAAATGGACAAGTGTGTGATAAAGGATGAACTACTTTCTAATGTTTTGCTTACTTCTACATCTCAGGTCAAAAGCTATTTAAAGAGCTCTGAAATGTTTGGAGTAAAACAGTAGTTGAAAGTTATCTTCTAGAATGTCTTAGGTCTCTTACTACTAGTAAGATGCCATATGTATTTGGCATAAACTTTGCTTTTCTTATTTCCAACCAATTTTCAATGATAAGATCCTCACTTTCAAATGTAAGCCTTCTTTTTATGTGAAGGGAAACACCATTCTCTTCTCCCTACTCTGACCTTACAATAGTCACACAAAATACAATATAAAACTTGCTGCAAGGATTCAGGAGGAAATTTAGTGCTTGTCTCTTTTTGGTGGAGATGTAATTTAGAAAGTTCACAAGGAATTGGTCAAACCATTTGAGAAAATTTCAAATTAAATTTATTGAAATACCCATACCCCTTGACCCAATAGTCTTATTCTAAGCAACCAAGAATGTAAGAGAAAGAAAAGTTCTGTGTGTGTGTGTGTGTGTGTGTGTGTGTGTGTGTGTGTGTATCCATAGCAGCACTCTTTGAAGTAGTAAGACAATTGGAAACAAAGTAAACGTCCATTGATTGCGGAACAGCTAAAAAAAAGTGTGCTATATTGATATAGTGGAGTGCTACCTCACTGTAAGAAATGGTGAAGAAATTGGGCAGCTAGGTGGCACAGTGGATAGAGTACCGATCCTGAAGTCAGGAAGTCTCATCCTTCTGAGTTCAAATCTAGCCTCAGACACTTAGTAGCTGTGTGACCGTGGGCAAGTCACTTAACCCTGTTTGCCTTAGTTCCTTATCTATAAAGTGAGTTAGAGGAGGAAATGACAAAACACTGTAGTGTCTGCCAAGAAAATCCCAAATGGGGTCATGAAGAGTCAGACATGACTGAAACAATTCTCCATCTCCAAGAAATGGTGGATTTGAAAAATACTGTGTTACATGGTAAGACATGAAGCTATTCAACGTGAAGTAAGCAGAAATGTAAGAACAGTATGCATGACTATAGTGTATAACTAGAAAGAAAAATAAACATGAAATCAAATTATATGCTAATTATAATGATCATGAAGCTTGGTTTTGGTAAAGAATAAAGAAAAGGAACCTCTCTTCTTTGCAGAGATGAAGCACTGTGCTATATTGTATACATGATGATGGTATCATCAGATATTGTTGATGTATTGGTTGGTTTTGCTAAACTGCTCCAAAAAAATCTTATTAGAAGGGATATCTGTCTGAGGGGAATGAGGGAAGGGGGAAGAGGAGAAAGAGAAGGAGGAAGATTATATTCAGAAATTAAGGTGATGCAAACCTTTGCAACCCTGCTTCTGACCTCATCATTCAATGGAAACTGCCCTCTCCAAAGTTATTGATGATCTAATTTCCAAATCTGTTGGCCCTTTCTAAGTCTTCAGATTTTCTTCACACTATTCTCTCCTAGATTTCCTACTAACTGTCCTAATACTCCTCAGCTTTCTTTGTTCGTTCTTCATCCACATCATTCTCACTCCTTATGGGTTGTCCCAAAAGAATCTGGCCTGGACCCACTTCTGTTTTTTCTCTATAGTATATTACTTCATGATCTCAGTAGATATTTCTACCTTCATTTTGCCCTCAGGTTCTAACAGATAGAAACAATTTTCATTTGTGGTTTCTTGAAAGGTAAGGCTTTAATTTTTTTTTAACATCACTTTCTGGGAGTGTAGTGATTCTTAGCTTCTTTCTTCTTGACCCCAGTTACAAGTCATTTGTTTTTGGTAGAAAATATCTAACATTTTATTCTTTTCCCCCAAACTTTTGATTTTATGCTATTATTAATTCTTGTCTCATAGAGACATTGATTTGTTTGGTCTATTCTAATTTTCAAAGAGTCCATTATTGGACAAAGTTTGCCAGTTTCTTTCACAAAATATTATTTGTTTTCCAATTATTTCCTCCAGATCTTTTATTTCATTAAAAAAAAAAGCACAGCAGCCAAGATGGTGGAGTAAGGGGTGAGTCTCTCTTACTCTCCCCTATTAACCCCTGAAAGCCCAGAAAATATCACTTCAGGAAAAACCCTGAAACAGCTGAACCAGAAGAAAGATGGGGTGCAGCAGTCCAGTAGCCCAGGTAGCTTGAGGGATTAACTGGAAAGGCCCCTCTTACCCTGGGGGAAGGGGAGCAGTACAGAACAGGAGGCATCCCAGCAAGCTAGTGGAAAGCCCTACCTCAGCGTACCAGGAGGAGATCCTGAAGCCCAGATGGTACAGCAGGCAAACACCAACACTTGGACCCTGAGTGCCTCATTGAGGGTGGGGGAACTGGTGGAAACCAGCTCAGAAAACTACCAGGTGCCTTGGCATTCTGCAGCAACTGGCTCTGCCAGTGCCTCAGCAAAACTAAGGGAAACAGTGCTCCAAGGGGCCCTAGGTGGATAAACACCCAGAACATCCATCTGAAAGGAGCTGAAGAAAGCAAAAGGAAGGAAAAGACTGGGTGAGCAGGAAATCTCCAGGAGCCACACTACCCAATCCTATCCCTAGAGTTCCAGTGTTGCTGATTCCAGCCCAACACCTGGTAAGAATCCTACAGCCTCCAACTGCCAACATTGGAGGCCCCAGCACACAAAGCCAGTGACCAGACCCTAGGCTCCCAGCACAAGAAGCATGGGTCAGTGCCCTCTGCTCCTCAGCAGGAGAGCCCAGTCTCTTTAAAGTC
This sequence comes from Phascolarctos cinereus, assembly GCF_003287225.1. Classification (NCBI taxonomy): domain Eukaryota; kingdom Metazoa; phylum Chordata; class Mammalia; order Diprotodontia; family Phascolarctidae; genus Phascolarctos; species Phascolarctos cinereus. The sequence continues at coordinate 179,698,725 of NW_027555736.1, forward strand.
CAGGAAATAAGCAAATGCCACGAGCATAAAGAAATCAGAAATTCTGAAGAGGAAAACATTGTCAACAAACCCACATCTGGAACCTCAAAAGGGAATATGAACTGGTTGGAAGCCCAAAAAGCCTTCTTAGAAGAGCTCAAGAAGGATTTTAAAAGTGAAATGAGAGAGGTAGAAGAAAAAATGGGGAAAAAAATGAGAGGTATGCAAGAGAGAGTCAATAGCTTGGAAAAGGAAGGACAAAAATTAACTGTAGAAAACAAGTCCTTAAAAAATACAATTGACCAAATGGGGAAGGAGGTACAAAATCTAATAGAAGAAAACAATTTGTTAAAAATTAGAATTGAGTAAATGGAAGCTAAAGACTAATCTATGATATGTCTACTATGGAAGTGTTTTGCATAACTGCACATGTACAACCTACATTGAGTTGCTTGCCTTTTCAATGAGGGTGGGTGAGGAGGGAGGAAGAGAGAAAATTTGGAAGCTAAAGTTTTAAAAACATGTTTAAAAAATGTTTTCACATACTACTGGGAAATAAGAAATACAGGAAATGGGGTACAGAAGTCTATCCTGCCCTACAGGAAAATAGAAGCGGAAGGGGATAAGAGAAGGGGGAGGGGGAGATAAAAGAGAGGACAGACTAGGGGAAGGGATATTCAGAATGCATGCCATCTTGGGGTGGGGGGAGGGGTGAGATGGGGTGAAAATTTGGAACTCAAAAACTTGTGGAAGTAAATGTTGAAAACTAAAAATAAATAAATTTATATTAAAAAAAAGGCTAATCTATGAGAGTAAGAATCAGTCAAACAAAAACGAAAGAATGGAAAAATAGATGAAAATGTAAAATTCCTCATTGGTTAAACAACTGACCTGGAAAATTGATCCAGGAGAGACAATTTAAAAATTATTGGTCTACTGAAAATCATGATAAAAAAAAAAGAGCCTGGACAGTATCTTTCAGGAAATTATCAAGGGAAACTGCCCTGAGGTTCTTAGAACCAGAGGGTAAAATAGCCATAGAAAGAATACACCAATCACCTCCTGAAAGAGATCCCAAATTGAAAATGCCAAGGAATATAGTAGCCAAATTCCAAAATTACCAGATCAAAGAGAAAATACTGCAAGCAGCCAGAAAGAAACAATTTAAATATCATGGAACCACAGTCAGGATTACACAGGACCTTGCAGCTTCTACATTAAAAGGCCATAGGGCATGGAATATGATGTTCTGTAAGGCAAAGGAGCTTGGATTACAACCAAGGATCAACAACCCAGTGAAAATGAACATGATTTTTGGGGGAGGAGATGGATATTCAACAAAATAGAGGACTTCCATCCCTTCCTGATAAAAAGACCAGAGCTCAACAAAAAATTTGATCTTCAAATACAAGACTCAAGAGAGACATAAAAAGGTAAATGGGACAGAAAGTAACAACATGTTATTAATAAGGGCAAACTCTTTACATCCCTACAAGGGAAGATGACACTTGTAACTCTTGAGAACTGTATTGTTACTATACCATGTTAAAGGGGTATACACTAAGGGGGTGGGGATAAATTGACTTTGATGTAACGATGAAAAAAATCTAGTCAAGTAGGTTAAATGGATCCAAGTAAGTGAATTAATCTGATCTAACAAAGAAAATGTACTGAGAGAAAAGGAAAGAAGGAGTCAGACAAGGGCAAATTACATCACAGGAAAAAGCACAAAAACCTATTACAGCAGAGAGAAAGAAGGGAGAAAGATGAGCATTGTCTGAACCTCACTCTCATCAGATTTGGTTTAAGAAGGGAATAACATAATCAGGTATAGAAATCTAACATGCCCTATAGTCAGTAGGAGGGAAAAGGGGAAAGAAAAGGGAGGGGGCTAACAGAAGGGAGATGGGACTGAGGTAGGTGGTAGTCAAAAGCAAAACATTAATGAGGAGGGAAAAGGAGAAAGGAGAAAGAACAACATAACCGGGGTGGGGGGAAGGATGAAGAGAAAGACACAGATTGTTATCATAATTGTGAATGTGATATATGAATGTAATGGAATACTCTTGTGCTAAAAAAAAATGATGAACAGGCAGACTTCAGATAAACCTGAAAAGACTTGTATGGTTTGATGCTGAATGAAGTGAGCAGAACCATGAGAATGTTGTACACAGTAGCAGCCACATTGAGTGATGACTGACTTTGATAGACTTAACCCCTCTCAGCAATACAAGGATCTAAGACATCTCCAAAAGCCTCATGATGGAAAATGCTATCCACATCCAAAGAAAGAGCTAAGAGTTTGTATGCAAATCAAGGCATACTATTTGCTATTTTTTTTTCTTCTGTTGTGTTTTGTTTCCTCTTTCTGGTGGTTCCTCCTATTAGGTCTAATTCTTACTTATAGCATCACTAATGTGAAAATATGTTTAAAAGAAGGTATATGTATAGCCTATATTAGATTGTGTGCTGTCTTGGGGAGGGAAGGGGAGAAAAATTTAAAACGCAAAAGCTTATGGAAGTGATCGTTGATAAATCAAAATAAATTTTAAAAAAAGTAAAAAAAAAACCTCTTATTTTATTTTTTTCCCCTAGGTATTCATGTAATCCTTGGGGGAAGGGGGAATCTATTTTATTTCTTTAAGTCTCAGCTTTCAGTTCTTAGAGGGTTACTCTGTCTTTCTAGGTTACAATTTTGATTATCCTTGGATCTACAATTATTCTTATGCTGATCACTGTCTTTTGTTTACTACTCTTTCTAGCCTTATTTTCTGAATTAAGGCTTTTTTATGGGGGAATTCTCCCATTCCTACTGTGCTTTTGGTGCAGGTGGTTGCCTCAGCTTAGTTTCGGTCTGGGTCACCTGTGCTCCATATTCTGGCTTAATGGCCCAATGCCACCCAGAACTTTGAGAACCAGAGCTCTGGCCTTCAAGGCCCATTATGGTGTCATAAGATAGAGGTCTAGAGACCTCAGAGGCTAAGGGTTAAATGTTATTGCAGCTTCCCCTGGCTTTTAAGGTCCTTGCCACGTATTTCTTATGACTCCGGAGCTTTGTCCTTTGAGCCCTTCACTCTCAAATCCTCTTAATGCTGAGTCTTGCAGGCTACACTTGTCTCTGGCTGTTCTCCAGTATATCAAGAGTATTATGTCTCATTTGCTGAGCTCTCTCTTTCTTTGCTGGCACCTTTTCCTATTGGTTGTGGGCTTCTCGCTGACTCCTGAGGCTGAAAGAAATCACTAGTTCATTGAATTTATTCATCGTTATTTCATCCAGGGCAGTTTTTATATCTTTGCTAGAATAAGGATGTTAGGAGGTAGTCTCAACTCAAATAAGGCAACCATCTTGGACATGACTCCTGAAAGTAACATAAAAACAAAACAAAGCAAAAATTGTCAGTAAAATAGATGCACAGATTATATGTATATATGTGTGTGTATATATATATAATACATATATACACACATACATATGTGTATATCTATATCTATATCTATATATAATTTACATGACAAATTAACTTAAAAGTAAAACTATAATTAGCCAAAATAAATAAATCTCAGGCTTTAGGCATATAATTTAGAGGGCCTTGACAATGTTTGAAGTCTTTCAGTGACTGGGATAAGCATCTCTGCCCCCCACACACACTTTACCTTGCCTCCCCTGTCCTCACTTCATAGTAACTATTCTAGAGGTAGCCTCTCTGTGCTGTCCCAGTTGCTCTGTGTCTCCACAATGGGATAGTGTCCCACTTTGACCTTACCACCTTTCCCAGATTATCTGAGGGCTTCTTACTGCACAACCCACATTCCTAATTGCAGCTCTGCTTGAGTGTCAGCTATTACTGGGTCAACTTAGTACCCTCTCTGTGAAACACTGAGAAGTTATGCTTTTAGGTATCTCTTTGACCAGGAGTAGGAATCATCATCACAAACCATAAGTATGCAAGGCCTTATTTGGACATTCAAAGAAAGTTAGGTTTCAATTCTTGAATTTTTTTTTTTTTAGATTTTAGAAAACAAGATGGATACAGCTCTTTATGTGATAAGACATTACATGTATTCATTCAAAGCATCACATTATTCCACGCAAGTCCAACAGGTTGCCTCTGAACTCCAAAAGGTCTATACAATTTACATAATATTTACAACAAAACCAGTTGATCCCCAACAGACATTGCTAGTATTAGAATACTGAGCACTCCACTGGCCCATGACAAGTTATATACTTATTTATTTATATTTAAGCTCCAATGGCTTTAAACTATACCAAGACTTTTACCACAGTCTATATTTTCTGTTCACATATTCTTATGCCTTTTTGCCTAGTTGCTTTTTTTTTTTTGGTCTCTCCTTTAGATCTTAAGTTCTTTTCTATTATATCTTTCGTCTTTCTCCACAGTGTGCTTTTTATAGTGCCCTGCATGCAGAACCCCCTTGACCAACTGAGACCAACCCTCACAATTAAACTACTAAGTCGCTTGGAAGAGATCTCTTTGTGCCAAGTCAGGGAGACATACCCAGCTCTATATTTCATCCCTCAAAAATGTCTGCCAATGAATCTGATTTCCTAAAAACCTTGTAGAGGTCAAAAGTCAGAGATTAGCTCAAGGACAGGATAAAAACAGTAGTCACACTATCTTTTAATCATAAAAAACAAAAGAAAGCTCTTCATTTTGTTGGAGATTCATACACATGAATATTCACACCAAATAGTTAACTTTAACCTCAGAAGGTTATTGGACTAATTCTAGGATGGACTTAGCCAGCAACATGAAGTAAAATGAGACTGGTCAGTGCATATAAATGCAGTCTAACCATATAAAACAGAAAGAAAGTAGAAGGTATAGGCAGTCAGAATTCTTCAAACATTTAGGGGTTGGAGCTCTGTTCCCCTACCCTCATGATATCAGCTGTAAGTTCTAGGGTTTTTACGGGATTGATTGATAAAGAAAAGTATTACATGAAAAGAAAAATAAAAGGAAAATGGGAATGAGGCCTCTCAGATCAACAAAGTCAACTGCATAAATTAGAGGCAATTGGAATGAAAGAGGAATAGAAATCTGTATGAAGGTCTGATTTATTGTTGATTTTCCTCACTCTCATCTGTTAACATGACAAACAAATCAATAAGCCCAGGAAAACCAATTTTGGGAGGGTAAGTGGAGGGAAGAAGAGATACCATTTAAGAAGTGTTTCGATTTCATTTTGGAGCCAACATCCAAAAGTTTCTGAAGATGTTCTAGTATTCATTGCCAGAGTCAATAGCAGACTTGAATTTTTCTACCAGCTCCAAGTAAACTAAAAACTCATGTGAATGCAAGCAGAAAGGTTCATGTTTTGTGCTTTACTGGCCAGCGTGCTGATTCAGCATTCCTGAAACCATCCTTTACCAATGCAACTGAATACGGCTCAGCAAGAACCCAAAGTCCTTTGCTTCTTGATTTACAAAGGGCACCCCTGCATCCTAAACATTCCTATTATTTTCAGTTCCAAAGCAACAGCTAAAATTGTTGATGAAGTTGAACCTCACATTCAGCTTGTGTTTCCTGGAGGAGTGAAATCTTGCCAGGCTCTGAATGTCAGCCAGATGTCTTCCATGGCCTCCCCTGCCCTGCCACAACCCCTAGGATCTGTTGGACTTCACAAAAACTTGCTCTGCCAAGCCAACGGTCTATTGCTCTCAAATGTTAAGGGGAATCTGACCTGCCCTAATCAAGTCCTAACCTTGAATGTGGGATTGCTTTTATTATCTGCCCTTTCAGTCCAAAGCTTCAATTGGAGGGTAAAGACTGGTGAAAATGCGGCTACCCTGGTGAATGAAAAGAGATGTGTTTAAGGAGCCAGTGGGAGAGGAAAAAACTGATGTAACCCAACTGCAAAATGTCCAGGGGTTATTACGGCTGGCTTTAGGCAGAAGTGCAAAGATGATGAAGGATTTTTTTTTTGGCATTCCTCTATTTTACTATCCTTGGTATGCTTCCTCCTAGCTTTTTGCTTTCCTTCTTGACCTCCTAAGATCTTGTGTTGCCTTATTGCCTGAAGCAACTAAGTTCCACACATGGTCTTTTGATTCCCAATAGAATACTACTTCCAGGCATTTTCCCTACCCAGCCAATCCAATTAACTAACAATTTTTAAGAGCCTAGCAAGTGCAAAACACTGTGTGCTAAGTGCTAAAGAGAATACAAAGAAGTGTAAGACTTTGAAAGACTTCTATGAACTGATGCAAAGTGATGTAAGAACTAAGAAAACAATAAACTGGACTAAAATAATGTCAATGAAAAGAATGCAAAAAAAAAAAAGATTGAAAATGAAATGTATAATCATGATGACAAAACCTTACCAGGGGTGGGAACCTGCGGCCTTGAGGCCACATGTGGCCCTCTAGGTCCTCAAGAGTGGCCCTTTCACCGAATTAGGACTGCACTTGAGGAACTAGAGGGCTACATATGGCATCAAGGCTGCAGATCGCGCACCCCTGCGTCAATCAATCAACAAGCATTTAGTGAGTTCTTGCTCAATGTCAACACCATGCTAAATGCTGGAGATACAAAGAAAAAATAGAAACTCTGCCTGCCTCAGCATCTTACGTGCTAATGGTAGAGACAACATGCACACAGATAGGTATGCTCAAGATAGATACAGACTAGAGGGAAGGTAACCTTAGAGGGAAAGGAATAAGCAAGTAAAGAAACCATGATTTGAACTGAGTCTTGAGTTAGGAAGCCAAGGATGCTAAGTGGGATGAGTAAGGAGAAAGAAAATTCCAGGCATGGAGCATAGCCAACACCAAAGCATGGAGGCAAGAGACTGAGTGTCCTCTGCAAGTAATAGCAAATAGACCAATGTTGCTGGACAGTAGAGTTCACAGAGAAGAATAATATGTGAGAAAGATAAGAGGGCTCAGGCTGTAAAGGGCTTAAAATGGAGAAAAGATTTGAGAATTAGACTCTATCCCTTCTTTGCAGAAGTGGGTTACTGTGGATGGGGATTGATACTTACACTTGGATATGGTTGATTTATTTATTAATTTTGTTGAATTGTTTCCTCTCCTTTTTATTTTTATTTTTTTTTTGTTATAAGGGATAACCAAGGTGACTAAAAACAAAACAAAACAATGTTCAAAATAAGGAATCATAAAACCAGGGACATATAGGGAGACTCAAAAGTCTTTTTAGAACTTTTGGGATACCCTATATATACATGAGGGGCAACTAGGTGGCATAGTGGATGGAGTGGTGGGCCTAGAGTCAGAAAGACTTCTCTTCCTGAATTTAAATCTGGTCTCAAACACTTAATACCTATGTGACCCTGGACAAGTTACTTAACCCTGTTTGCCTCAGTTTCCTCATCTGTAAAATGATCTGGAGAAGGAAATGGCAAATTACTCCAGTATCATTGCCAAGAAATCCACAAAAGGGGTCACAAAGAGTTAGATGTGACTGAAAATGACTAAACAACAAAATATAATGTGAAAAGATAACTGACAACAAAATGGTAAATATCAGAGGTTTAGGACAAGGGGAGTGATAATAAATGTTCAATAACCAGATCTCTGAAAAAAAAATACACATAGCACAAGCTTCAGTTGAATCTGCCTTATTAACATTTTCTCCATCACTTTTTTGTCTAGACAATCACCAAAACAATAAATCCAGCCATGCTTGATAGCATTTGCTAATTTCCGAGGTATGAATTCTCTCACTGAAAATTTAGCAATCAGCTTTTCCTGACCAGTGGTACAGTACATCTTGAACACACCAGTGTTCAAGCACAATTATTGCTTGAACATTTGAGGACCAAGGTAATACGTACTACTGGGATAGTAACTTAATTCATCCTAAGAGTATCTTTTTCTCTTTGTGCTCTTCCAGGTGAATGCCAAATTAACAAACCCATTCCTGCCAAGGGGACTGATGAGTGACAACTCGAGTTAATTAAACACTTATTAAACATCTGCTATGGTCAAGGCATTATGTTAGATCCTGGAGGAGGGAGGGAATAAGCATTTATTAAGCACCCACCAAAGGTCAGGCACTGTACTGAATGCTTTACAAACATGATGTCCTTTGATCCATATACCTGCTCTAGGAAGTAGGTGCTATTATTGTCCCCATTTTACAGTTGAGGAAACTGAGGCAGACTTAAAATAAATTACTTCAATGCTAGTGTCTAAGGCTTGATTTAAATTTAGTTCAGCCTGACTCTAGATTCAGTGATCCATCTAGATAGGTGGAGATTCAAGGTGAAACAAGGAAAATAATTCCTGCTTTCAAAATGCTTCCATTCTAGTGGAAGAAACAGTATGTTCACAACTAAGGAAAAGCCAAATAATTTGAAGATACTATAAAAATCTGCCAAGACTCAGCCCTCCATATTATGAAATAGCACATGAAACCTTCTACCTCATCACTTTATACCTCTCTTTTATATACTATTTTCTTTGAAGGCAGAGGCTGTCCTTCTTGCTTGTATTTGTGTCCCCAGTGCTTGCAGAGTGCCTGGCATATAGTTGGCACTTAATAAATGCTCTATTTGTCTGACCATTCATCTATCTATCTATCTGACCTATGTTCTAGAAATGAAGCAGAATTGCAGTGGCTCAAAAGAAAAGTGAGAAGTACAAATTTAGAGACATCTCCACTCCAGAAATGTTCATTTGGACTATTTGTGCCCGACTTGTGGTACAGCTTTCCAAGCTTTGTATTGGTCTGATCAGCCACAGCAGGGCACACTGTACCTTGATTCCAACATAGTGATATCATTTTGGTCTTCTTTGAAAATGAAGGACAACAACCAATCGATCAATCTGTCTGACAGGAGGTGACCTAGAAATCTGCAATGTGGTCCATGTAGTTCTCACATCTGACCAAGTTCAAGCACATTTGTAGAGCTCCCTAGTTCACCTTCCTCACAAGATAACCCAGTGTAATCCAGCCAATACCCTTTATGTCACAACAGTCTTTAGAAAATTTTAGAGGGCCATTTATCCTTGGTTGATAGCAAAAGTAAGGTTCATCTTTGTGTGCTGGAGGTTGGTACACTTTAAACATTCTAAGTGGGTCAAAGGAACTTTCTGGCTGAGGACCTTGATTCTGCATTTCTCTTTATAGTTTTGCAATATCAATTACACACTTAAAAATAGAAATGCATGCCTCTGTCAACCCTCTCTGTGGGGCCCGGGAAGAGAAATTTCTCAAGGAAAAAAGCCAAAAAAGCAATTCAAATCAGGGAGCCTGATGCTTCCCCGACACACCCAGTGGGGGCCACCAGGAGGCAGCTGGGGAGCTGCTGACAACCCACCAGCAAGAGACAGCCGGGGAAGCTGCCAGTTATAGCTGTTGTCCTTCAGTTATCAGCACAGCTCTGCCCTTTCTCCTTCTCTAGCAGCTCCTCCTGGGATTCAGATTCAGATGAATACAGGGCTTCTGTAAAAGGCTTCAATATAGAGAAATTTCAACTCCTGGACCAAAACTCAAGGTCTCTTGATATGACCTTTCCCCTCCCTGTTTGTTTTTTCTGTTTCAGTGCCAACTATGTTTAAAAAAAGGATCCTGACACCTGAAAATGCAGTAGGTTTATACAGGCAAAACTGTGAAGCTGGCCTTTCTCTTCAGCGCCCTTTGCCTCCACTGCCCAGGCTTGAGCTTGATGACCTATAAAGTCTCTTTCAGCATAAACTCTATTATCCTATGATTCTTTTGCTGTCTTTGTGGCAATCCATTCTCCCTCCTTTCCTTTCTTCCTACCTTCCTTCCCTTCTACCTTCCTCTTTCTTTCTTTCTTTCTTTCTTTCTTTCTTTCTTTCTTTCTTTCTTTCTTTCTGTCTTTCTTTCTTTCTTTCTTTCTTTCTTTCTTTCTTTCTTTCTTTCTTTCTTTCTTTCTTTCTCTTTCTTTCCTCTTTCTTTCTCCCTTTCTTCCTCCTTCCCTCCTTCCTTCCCCTCTCTCTTACTTTTTTTCTCTTCTCTTCCTTTTCTTTTCTTCCTTCCATCCAATTCCTTCCCTCTTTCCTTCCTAATGTTCTCTCCCCTTTCCTGTGTGAAAACTTACTCTCAGGAAAGGATCTGATCATCTGGCTGAATGACCTTGGCCAAATTACTCAGGTAAATGGTAGGAGTAATCCAGGGATGGGAGGACTTAGCAAAGCATGATCATTCAAAGGATAAGGGAGCAAGGAATCAAAGAGTAGGAGATAGTTTATTCTTCTGTAAGAGGAGAGGGTTAGATTAGATGAAGAAGAAAAGTGTTTAGGGCTTCAGCCTACCTCATCAACATGCAATAGTAGAAAGGGTGCTGGATTGGTAGTCAGAAGACTTGGATTCAAATGCTGCTCTTCCATTTGATATCTGTGTGACCTTAGGCAAGTCATTTAACCTTTATTAGTCTCAATTTTCTCATCTATGAAATGAGACAGTTGGACTAATTAACCTCTAAGGTCCCTCCCAGATCTAAATCTATGATTTAATAACAATAATGATGATAGTAACTTTTAAACATGTTCTTGAAGGTCCCTTCTAGCTCTATATCTATGGTCCTGTGATATTATTTAAGCTTACATGTTACCCTTTTTGAGATTAGCTGTACTTGAACAAGTAGATGAAGCCACAAGGCAAAGGAATCTCTTAAGTGTGGCATTAGTGATCGGGTCAGAGAGGGAGTTTGTAGGGTTGAATTCTTCTCAAAATCTTGGAAGTCATATCACATGGGCAGCAATACAGTCTGACTATGTCTAAGGCTTGCCATCCCTATACTCTGGCAGCTTCGTCATTAAAACCCTCAAACCCTGGCTCATAGCCTCTACCTCCCTCTTTTGACAGTACTCCAGCATTGGCTATAGACACTTCTCATTTTCACATGAACAACTTAGAGCTACTTGGGTCCCCAGTGGAACATCTGATTCTATGCCATGAGGCCAACCCAAGTGTTTAAAACAGCAACAGCAAAGAAAGCAAAGCTCGTTGAGTGCACAGGCTGCATTCACTCAGCCCATGAGACATTAGAAGAGATTTCCATGGAAAGTTCAGAAAAAGCCTCCATTAGCAGCTACCCTCCTCTGTCTGGCTCTCTTACCATGCAGCTAAAAACACATCTTTTTGCCACAAAATGACACGGTGCATGAATTCAAATGAGTATACCTAGTAACTTAGCAACCACAAATATTTACAAATAAGTAAGTCATCTTCCTTCAAAATAAGATAATTATTGGCAAATTGTATGCCACGAGAAAACTTTACCACCGTGCAAAATGAGCCTTGTTGCAGTCTGCTGCCATAATTACTCTAAACTGCAGCCTCAAAGTGTCACTTGGGCACTACTTGGAAGTTGTTGGGGACTGACAGACATATCATCGGCAGCTGAGGAGATATAGAGCATGGTTATATAGCTTTCCCTGACTGTATTTGATTACCAATGGCCTTCTACTTACACAGCAAGCTGTGGCCAGCACCAGAGAACTGGTTTCACAAAGTTGGAGCCTGGACTGGAAAGTCTCCCCTCACATGATAGAAGGCTGTAATAAATAACTTGAATCCAGATCGGGTCATTGCAAACATTGCCATTTCTGGAAGGGGGGAGTCTGGCCAAGATTTTACTCAGAACAAATGGCTTCAGAATTCAGTCCCGGACTTTGTTTATGAAGGAATTGTGTATTACGTGCCTGTACCATTTTTCAGGATTAGACTTCCAGCATTCTCTTTCAGCCTAGTTAAATGTGGAAATATTTGTTCCTCAAAAAAAGAAAAGACTTTGTGGGTATTGGGTGTTGGAAGCAGAAGAGAAAATACAAAAATAATAACTTTGCTATATGGATGTTAATTTATTTTTAATAGGATGGATACAAAGATTACTTTGAAAGTAGTGAGAAGTTTGAACAAATACTGTTGGATCTAACAAGTAGTCTGTAGTCTAGACACACATCTTGACTAATACTTTTATTTGAACTAATGTGATCCAGGGGTATTTGCATTTTAAAAGACCAAATATTTAAACAAAAAGTATAAATTTTTAACTGGGGAATTTTTGGTTTCAGTGAGTATGTGGGAGAAGTATTTTGTTGAACATGGGAGGGCTTTTAATTTAGCTTAATGTCAAGTCTCTTAACTTCCCTGAGCCTCAGTTTTCTTATTTGTAAAATGAGATGGCCTTAGAGGTCCCTTTCATTTTGGAATCTTTGAACGCTGGTGATAGAATTGTATTTCCTTTATTAATAAACTGTATGAAGATGGGGATAACTCATTTTTCTTTACATGCCTGACAGAATCTAACACAGTACCTTAAAGATGATGAATGAATTTTTTAACATTTTAATTTAACATTTATTTATTTTTAATATTTTTTCTTTTTAAATTTTGAGTTCCAAATTCTCTCCTTCCCTCCCAACTCCTTAAACAACCACTGAGAAAGCAAGTAATGTGATATTAATTATACATGTGAAATCATATCAAACATATTTCAATATTAGCCATATTTCAAAAAAAAAGCAAGAAAGATAAAGTGAGAAAATTATACTTCAATTTACACTTAAGAGTTCATCAGTTTCACTCTCTGGAGATAGACAACATTTTTCATCATAAGCCCTTTGGAATTGTTTTGGATCATTGTATTGATCTGTGTAGCCAAGTCTTTTATATTTGATCATCATTACAACATTGCTGTTATTGTGCACAATGATCTCTCAGTTCTTCTCACTCCACTTCACATTAGTTCATATGGATCTTGCCATGTTTTTTTTTTCCCTGAAACACCCCACCGCTTAATTTCCTATAGCACAATAGTACTCCATCAAAATCATACGTCACAACTTGTTTAGCCATTCCTCAGTTGATGGACATCCCCTCAATTTCTAATTATTTGCCACTACAAAAAGAACTGCTGTATGTATTTATGTACATATAGTCATTTTCCTTTTTTTTTTTTTAAATCTCTCTGGGATACAAACCCAGCAGTGGTTTTGCTGGGCCAGAGTGTATGCACAGTTTTATCATCCTTTGAGTATAATTCCAAATTGCATCAGCGATTCCTTAGTGTGCCTATTTTTCCTCAGCTCCTCCAGCATTTATCATTTCTGATAGATGTGAGGTAGTACCTCAGAGCTGTTTTAATTTGCCTTTCTCTAATTAACAGTGATTTAGAGCATTTTTCTATGACTATATATAGCTTTGATTTCTTCTTCTGAAAGTTGCTTGAAATTTCTTCTGAAAATACCCTTTGACCATTTACCAATTGGGGAATGGTTCTTATTTTTATAAAATTGACTGAATTCTATGCTTAGCATATATTTGAAAAATGAAGGTTTTATCAGAGAAAGTTGTTGTAAATTTTTTTAGATTATTTCACTGATTATGGTATCTTTTAGCATAATGTAGTTTCCCTGCTTATCTCATTTAATTAGGTCTATTTTTGCTTTCGCTTTGTCTGAGATCATGATCACCACTTTTGCCTTTTTTACTTCAGCTGAAGCATAATAGATTCTAATCCAGCCAGTTATTTTAATTCTGTGTGTGTCTTTCTGTTTCAAGTGTGTTTCTTATAAACAATATATTTTTGATTTCTGGTTTCTAATCCATTCTTCTATCTACTCCTGTTTTATGGGTTAATTCATCTTATTCACAGTTATAATTACTATTTATTTCTATCCCATCCTGTCTATTCTATTCTCTATCCCATTTCTTGTTTCTTCCTTCCTCTCTCTCTCTCTCTCTCTCTCTCTCTCTCTCTCTCTCTCTCTCTCTCTCTCCATCCATCCCTCTTCAAAAGTTTATTTTGCTTTTAATCACTGCATCCCTTAATCTTCCTTCCCTTTTATCATCCACCTTATTTCTTCCCCTTCTTTTCCTATTTCCCTATTAAGTTATTTCTGTAATTTCTATACACAACAGTGTGTCTATTCTTCCCTCAAACCAATTCTGATGAGAGTAAAGTTCAACCATTGCCCACAACTCCCTCCCATTTTCTCTTCCATTATAAAAGCTCTTCCTTGAATACCTCTTTTATGTGAGAAAATTTTCACTATTTTACCTCTCCCTTGCCCCTTCTCCCAATGCATCCCTCTTTCTCACCCCTTCATTATTTTTGAGATCATCTCAACTCACACTCATGCCTTTTGGTCATGTAAACTCTGTTTAACTGCCCTAATAATGATAAAATTATTAAGAGTTTCATGTATTATCTTTCCATATAGGAACATAAACAGTTTAAGTGTATAAAGTCCTTTATGATTACTGTTTCACATTTTTTTTTATGCTTCTCTTGAGTCTTCTGTTTTAATGTCAAATTTTTAATTTAGCTCTATTCTTTTCATCAGGAATACTTGGAAGTCCTCTATTTCATTAAATATTTTTTTTCCTATGAAGGATTACACTCAGTTTTTCTGGATAGGTTATTCTTGTTTGTAATCCTAGATCCTTTGCTTTCTGGCACATCATATTCCAAACCCTCCACTCCTTTAAGGTGGAAGCTGTTAAATCTTGTGTGATGCTGACTATGGCTCCATGATATCTGAATTATTTCTTTCCTGCTGTTTGAAGTATTTTGTCTTTGACCTGGAAGTGCTGGAGTTTAACTATAATATTCTTAGGAGTGTTCTTTTTGGGATTTCTTTCAGGTGGTGATTAGTGGATTCTTTCAATTTCTATTTTGCCCTCTGGTTCTAGATTATTAGAACAGTTTTCCCTAATAATTTCTTGAAATATGATTTGTAGGCTTTCTTTGATCATGACTTTCAGGTAGTCTAATAATTCTTAAGTTATCTCTCCAAAATCTATTTTCCAGGTCAGTTGTTTTTCCAATGGGATATTTCTCATTGTGTTCTTTTTTTTCATTGTTTTCACTTTGTTTTATTGTTTCTTGAAGTCTCATGGAGTCATTAGCTTTCACTTGCCTAATTTTAATTTTTAAGAAATAATTTTCTTCAGTGAATTTTTGTACCTCTTTTTTCCATTTGGCCAATTCTGCATTTTAAGGACTTTTCTTCAGGGAATTTTTGTGCCTCTTTTACCATTAAGCCAATTCTGTGTTGCTGGGTTTTTTTTTTTTAATGATTTTTTAAAAGTATTTTTGTGCCTCTTTCTTTTTTTTAACCAAGCTGTTAATTCTCTTTTCATAATTTTTTCTTGCATCACTCTCATTTCTTTTTACAATTTTTCCTTTACCATTCATCTCTTTCTTTAACTCTTCCAGGAATTCTTGCTGGTCATGGGTCCAATTAGCATTTCCTTTGAGGCTTTACTTACAGCTATTTTAATATTGTTGTCTTCTTCTGAGTTTATGTCTTGGTCTTTCTTGATGCCATAGTAGCTTTTTATGATGATATCCTTTTCTGGTGTTTACTCATTTCCTCAGCCTATTTCTTGACGTTAAAGTTTATGTTAAAATTGGGCTCTGCTCTGGTGGGGATGAGGAAGCACTGTTCAAATTTTCAGACTTTATCATGCTGCTGCTTTGAGAATTAGTTTTAGAGATATGCAGGCTTTTGTTGCTTTCAAGGTGTGATAATGGGAGAGCTGTAGTCACTGCTTTCCTGGTCTGTGCTCTAGTCTTTACCTAGGAAGGGTCCCTGGTCCCCTTCAGCTGCAGTTGCTAGCATTCCTCTTTCCTTTGGAACTGTGACCAGGGCCCATGCTCCCTTATGACTGACCACCAGCACTCCTTTCCACCCTAGAACTGTGACCAAGAACAGTATATGGGCAATAGAGTTGCCAATCTATGCTAATTGTACCCAGTGCCAGCAAATAGTCATTTATAGCCTCTTTCTGACCAGTTGTCTGACCCCTTTATCATCTTTGGGCTGAGAGTTCCTGAAGTTGCTGCAGCTTCTGCATGTATGTGAGCTCTGGACTGGCCTCCACCCCATGTCACAGACTTCTCCTGCTGACTTCTTAAGTTTTCCCATGCTAGAAAAAATGTCTCATAGTGACCTTCTGTTGGCTCTGCCACTCCAAAATTGATTTGAGCTATTATTTTAAAGTTGTTTGGAGGGGAATGTTGAGATAGTTTAACTAGGTGGCTGTCCTGCATCCACCATCTTGGCTCCACCCCCTGATGAATGTACTTTGAAATATCAACTCAGATTCAAAAGGGGAATTTTTTTTTGAATTAAATTAGAATATTCTTTCATTGAGAAAAAAAATATTTATAAATACTTAACATCAAGCTGATTGTAGAGTTGAAAGATATTCAACTGCCTTTAAATGTCCAGACTGTCAGCTCTAAGAAAAAAGGGGCAATGTCTTAACTCAACTTCATATCTCCTCCCAGTGGCTAGGTGAGTGCTCTGCACACAGTAGGTGTTAATAAATGTATGTTGCATTGATTTTCCTTCAAGTGGTTTATTTTACCTTTCACAGCATATTCTAAAAGGAAAGAGAGTTTTTGTTTCAGGATGTTTTATTGTTGCCATTTTTGCCAAAATTCAAACCAAAGCTATCCCAACTCAGTTCTATTAACAAACAAACTGGACATAAATGAAGATTTTTACAACATACCAGTCACCATACAGTCATTCAAGTGCAAAATAATTCTGCATAGTAGCATTTGTGAAAGCTTTTTAAAAAAATAGTTGAGTGTGAGTGTGTTGCATGTGGCTTGTGGAGTTGCCTCACCAACCCTCAATTTCTTCTGATCCAAAACTGGAAGAGGAGAAAGAAAAGGAAAAGTTAGCCATTCTCTACAACCCCCCCCCAAAAAAAAAGGATGCCCATGTCAAATTCTCCAATGAACTTATTCAGCCCAGAACTAACTTGCTAAACAACTTGCTTTGGCTAGACATTCTTCAACTCCACATGGAACTGCTTGCACAATTTTTCTTGTGAATTATGTGGTCAAAGGAAGGATGTTAGATCAGAAAAATAAAATAAAATTACATAATGCTTTTGTTTTTTCCAGTGTTAATTCATGTTGAAGGTTGAAGGGGGAAGAATGAATTTCTTCAGTCTAGGAAGGCTCAGTATCCAGAGAAGCACATTGCACCTAATCTTTTTCTTCCCAAACCAAAACTTCTTTTAACAGATTGGCCAAGGCACCTCCTAAATTAGGGTAAATTTTCTGATAAATACACTATGTTCACCTCTGCTGACTCTATAGATAGCCTCAGGGCACTCTTTATGGAGAAGTGTATTTGCTGTGTCCCAAAGTAAGTCTTAATTACCAAGTGTGCTGGAAAGAACAATTTAATATCTGAGGGAGAGTTTGTGGTAAGAGCTGAGCTAAAAGGCACAAAAGAAGAATGTAACATTTCACAAAATTCCAACAGCAGGATTGTCCCAGAAAGAGGAGGGGGCTGGGAATGCCCTCTAACACAGTTAGATGAGTTTTAGCTTGGGACATACTAACATTCAATGCTTTTAAATGTGGTGAGAAATTTTCTTGATGGAGAGGAATGGGACCTCTTGGGAGAATTGTACCTGTTAGCCAGGGCCCAATGACTGTGGGTCAAAGATAGGAGGTAAAACTGAAAACAAAGACATTTACTAGCATGCTAAGGAATACTGCTCTCTCTGAATTGCAGTATCATCTTCCTAGGATACAGATTTGTTTTTAATAACCTTTCAGGTCCACTCATTCAGCAGCATTCTTTGGCAACTTAGGACAGATAAATAAAGTGTTCCACTTTACAACAATAGGTTTTGTTTTATATAGCCCTTTAAGAGTTGCAAAGCATTTTAAATATTCATTATCTCATTTAATCTTTAGATTATCCTCTGTTAGGGAAGATGGACAAGTATTAATAGCCCTCTTTCACTGAGAAGGAAACTGAGGCTCAGAAAGTTAAATTATTTACCTACAGTCACATGACTAGTAACTCATAGAGCTAGGCCTTAAACCTAAGATTTCTAAGGATGCTAAGACTCCTGGTCTTTCCACTGTACCATCACAGACTTGTCTATGAGCCTAACTTAGCCATTTTAGACTAGCAGCTAAGACTAAAAGTTATGTGATTTGCTGAACTACATTGGTAGAGGATTCATTTTTTTTCTTTTTATGTTTTTCCCAAATAACAGACTGAATGAAGCCACAAATCTAGACCAATAAGAACAACACCAACAATACTACCTCATAATGTCAGTTGTCTTTCCATCTATGAATCTGTAAATTCCCTATCAGAATTATAATACTTGATGAATGAGTAACCTACTTTTTTGTCCTAACTATAGGATTTCATGGGTAAACTAATTTAAAAACTAAGTACCATTCTCTAAGGGTCTTTTTTCCCCTTGGTGAACATTTCTCCTTATTTAGCAATGCACTGCATAACTTATCCAGATGTTTTCTGAGTTCATATGCTAGATAATTCTGTCCAATTCCAAATCCTCCTTCAAAGTATGCTCCATTACTGATAGAAACATTAGGAGCATACTTTGAAGGAGGATTTGGAATCATAGCACCACTGTCATCCTAATTGTTTGAAGATGGCATTGCTGATGGCTTTATTTCCTATTCTGTCAGGACATCCCAGCAGAAACCCAAAGTGATTTGGCTTCTACAGCTGCCTCAATCTCTGAGCTTTCAGAGCAGCTCTGGTACATTGCTCAACCTTCTTGCAGAACATTGTGAGCCAGCATTTTTTATGTTGCTGCCAAAGGAAGGTTTTTATGAAAATAAGTTTCCTCATCTATAAACATGCTTATCCAGTGAGATCATAAAGGAAAAAAAAACCCTCCACTTTATACAAATAAGGCAATGTTTCATTTCATACATATTACATGTAACAGAATTATTATAAAAAACTCTCCCTATGATAATCTTTTAAAGCCTGTGCACTGTGGATCCAGTTGTTCAAGGGATATCATTTGTGAATCTGGCCCACAGCTTGATCTCAGGAAATAGGAAGTAAATTTAACAGAAGGAATCATTTTCATTTATCATTTCAATTATGCAAATTAGACCCACGAACCATCAGAGATTAGGCTAATTTTAAAATAAGTGCTATAGTACACACACAAGAAAAGCACTTCTTTTTATCATTTCTTTTTTTCTATTAATTAATTAATTAATTTTTAGTTTTCAACATTCCTTTCCACAAGATTTGGAGTTCCTAATTTTCTCCCCATCTCTCCCCTACCACCATTCCAAGATGGCATGCATTGTGAATACCCTTTCCCCCAATCTGTCCTCCCTTCTGTCACCCCCCTTTCCCTTATCCCCTTCCCTTTTTATTTTCCTATAGGGTAGGATTGATTTCTATACCCCTTTGCCTGTATATCTTATTTCCCTGTTGCATGTAAAAAAATTTTTAACATTCATTTTTAAAACTTTGAGTTCCAAATTCTGTCCCTTCCTCCCTCCCCACCCATCCTCATTGAGAAGGCAAGCAATTTGATACAGATTATACATGTGTAGTTATGCAAAACACTTCCATAATAGTTGTGTTGTGAAAGACTAACTATATTTCCCTCTTTCCTATCCTACTCCCCACTTATTCTATTCTCTCTTTTGACCCTGTCCCTCAAAGTGATTGCTTCTGATTACCTCCTCCCCCAATCTTCCCTCCCTTCTATCATTCCCCCCGCTTCTTGTTCCCTTCCCCCCTGTTTTCCTGTAGGGTAAGATAGATTTCTATACCCAATTGAGTGTGTATGTTATTCGCTTCTCAAGCCAAATCCAATGAGAGTAAGATTTATTCATTCCCTCTCACCTCCCCTCTCTTCCCATCCACTACAAAAGCTTTTTCTTGCTTCTTTTATGTGAGATAATTTACCCCATTGTACTTCTCCCTTTCTTCTTCTCCCAGTACAATCCTCTCTCACCCCTTAATTGTTTTTTAGATATCATCCCTTCACATTCAACTCACCCTGTGCCCTCTGTCTATATATCTATGTATTCTCTCCAACTACCCTAATACTGAGAAAGATCTCACAAGTTACAAATATCATTTTTCCATGTAGGAATGTAAACAGCTCAACTTTAATAAGTCCCTTATGATTTCTCTTTTTGTTTACCTTTTTATGCTTCTCTTGAGACCTGTGTTTGAAAGTCAAAGTTTCTATTCAGCTCTGGTCTTTCATTAAGAATGCTTGAAAGTCCTCTATTTCATCAAATATCCATTTCCCCCCTAAAGGATTATACTCAGTTTTGCTGGGTAGGAGATTCTTGGTTTTAATCCTAGTTTGTTTGACCTCTGGAACATCATATTCCAAGCCCTGCAGTCCCTTAATGTAGAAGCTGCTAAATCTTGTGTTATCCTGATTGTGTTTCCACAATACTTGAATTGTTTCTTTCTAGCTGCTTGCAATATTTTCTCCTTGACTGGGAACTCTAAAATTTAGCTATATTTCTAGGAGTTTTCCTTTAGGGATCTGTTTCAGAAGGTGATTGATGGATTCTTTCAATTTATATTTTACCCTCTGGTTCTAGAATATCAGGGCAGTTTTCCTTGATAATTTCTTTTTTTTTCTTACCTTTTAATATATATTTTATTTCCCCCCAATACATGTTAAAATAATTTTTAAATGTTTTTTAAAAAAAGTTTTGAGTTCCAAATTCTATCCCTCCCTCCCCTCCTTCAGATGGTAAGCAATCTGATATAGCTTATGCACAAGCAATCATGCAAAACGTTTCCATATTAGTCATTTTGTACAAGAAGACTCAAGAAAGAAAGAGAAGAAAGAAAGAAAGAAAGAAAGAAAGAAAGAAAGAAAGAAAGAAAGAAAGAAAGAAAGAAGGAAGGAAAGAAAGAAGGAAGGAAAGAAAAAAGAAAGAAAAAGAAAAATAGCATGCTTCAGTCTATATTCAGACACTATCAGTTCTTTCTCTGCAGGTGTATAGCATGCTTCATCATGAGTCCTTTGGGATTGTCTTGAATCATTGTATTGCTGAGAATAAGTTATTCACAATTCTTCATTGTACAATACTGCCATTACAATGTAAAACATTTTGCCTATTCTGCTTACTTCACCCTGCATCAGTTCCTGTAAGACTTTTCAGGTCCCTCTGGGATCATCCTGCTTGTCATTTCTTTTTCTTTTTTTAAAAATCAGTTTATTTTTAGTTTGCAATACTCACTTCCACAAGATTTTGAGTTCCAAATTTTCTCCCCATCTTGTCCCTCCCCCCACCCCAAAATGGCATGCATTCTGAATATCCCTAATCTGCCCTCCCTTCTATCTCTCCCCCCCTTCTTTTATCCCCTTCACCTTCAATTTTCCTGTAGGGCAGGATAGATTTCTATACCCCATTTCCTGTATATCTTATTTCCCAGTTGCATGTGAAAACAATTTTTTTTAACTTTTGTTTTTAAAATTTTGGGTTCCAAATTTTCTCCCTCCCTCCCTCCACCCATCCTCATTGAGAAGGCAAGCAACTCAATACAGGTTATACATGTGTAGTCATGCAAAACTCTTCCATATTAGTCATGTTGTGAAAAACTAGTATATTTCCTGCCATCCTATCCCACCCCCCCATTTATTCTATTCTCTATTGTGACACTATCCCTCCTTAGAAGTATTTGCTTCTGATTACCCCATCCTCCAATATGCCCTCCCCTCTATCATCCTCCTGCTCTCTTGTCCCTTTCCCCTTCTATTTTCTGTAGGGTAAGACAGATTTCCATACCCAATTGAGTGTGTATGTTAGTCTCTCCTTAAGCCAAATCTGATGAGAATAAGATTCACTCATTTCCTCTCACCTTCCGCTGTTTACCCTCGACTGAAAAAGCCTTTTCTTGTCTGTTTTATGTAAGATAATTTACCCCATTCTACCTCTCCCTTTCTCCTTCTCCCAGTATAATCCTCTCTCACCCCTTAATTTTATTTTTTAGATATCACCCCATCATCTTCAATTGACCCTGTTCCCTCTATCCATCTATCTATCTATCTATCTATCTATCTATCTATCTATCTATCTATCTATCTATCTATCTATCTACCTGTCTATCATCTATCTACATACATATAATTTTTTTCCCTCCAACTACTCTAATACTGACAAAGTACTCATGAGTTACAAATATCATCTTTCCATGCAGAATGTAAACAGTCCAACTTTAGTAAGTCCCTTATGATTTCTCTTTCCTGTTTACCTCTTCATGTTTCTCTTGAGTCTTGTATCTGAAAGTCAAATTCTATTCAGCTCTGGTCTTTTCATCAATACTTGAAAGTCCTCTATTTCACTGAACGTCCATTTTCCCCCCTGAAGGATTACGCTCAGCTTTGCTGGGTGGGTGATTTTTGGTTGTAATCCTATCTCCTTTGCCCTCCAGAATATTATATTCCAAGCCCTGTAGCCCCTTAATGTAGAAGCCGCTAAATCTTGTGTTATCCTGATTGTGTTTCCACAGTACTTGAATTGTCTGTTTCTGGTTGCTCGCAATATTTTCTCCTTGACCTGGCAACTCTGGAATTTGGCTGCAATATTCCTAGGAGTTTTCCTTTGGGGATCTCTTTCAGGAGGTGATTGGGGGATTCTTTCAATTTCTATTTTGCCCTCTGGTTCTAAAATATGAGGGCAGTTTTCTTCAATAATTTTTTGAAAGATGGTGTCAAGGCTCTTTTTTTGATCATGGCTTTCAGATAGTCCAATAATTTTTAAATTCTCTCTCCTGGATATGTTTTCCAGGTCAGTGGTTTTTCCAATGAGATATTTCACATTGTTTACTAATTTTTCATTCTTTGGATTTGTTTTACAGTGTCTTGATTTCTCATAAAGTCACTATCTTCCAATTGCTCTATTCTAATTTTTCAGGAAGTATTTTCTTCAGTAAGCTGAAGGCTTTGTTCTAGGGCATTCTTCTCCTCATTGGCTTTTTGGACTTCTTTTGCCATTTGGGTTAGGCTATTTTTTAAGGTGTTATTTTCTTCTGTATTTTTTGGGGGTCTCCTTTAGCAAGCTGTTGACTTGTTTTTCATGATTTTCTTGCATCACTCTCATTTCTTTTCCCAGTTTTTCCTCTACTTCTCTTACTTGCTTCTCAAAATCCTTTTTGAGCTTTTCCAAGGCCTGGGACTGATTCATATTTTTCTTGGAGGCTTTGGATGTAGGAGCTTTGACATAGTTGTTTTCTTCTGGTTGTATGTTTTGATCTTCTTTGTTACCAAAAAAAGATTCTATGGTCTGACACTTCTTGCAAGGTTTGCTCATGATCCCAGCCAATTACTTGAGTAATAAACTCTTTATTAAGGTAGAGGTCTGCTTCCAATGTGGAGAATGCACTGTCCCAAGCTTCAGGGGTTTGTACAGCTGTTTTCAAAGATACTTCTAGGGACCTGTAAATTTTCAGTTCTTGTAAGGTGGTATGATAAGGGGCGAAGTGTTTACTCCTTTTTTGGCCTGTGCTCTGGTCTATGAGTGACTACAAGCACTCTTTTCTGTCTTGGAACTGTGAGGATGATTTACTCTTCACAGCCACTACAAGCTCCATCTCACCAGTGTTCCTCCTTGCCCCAGGACCACTGCCCAGAAATGTGACCCAAATCCAAGCACAGGCAAAGCAAGAGATTCCTGCCTCAGCACTGGCAAAGAGATCCCTGCAATCCCCCTCTGAGTAGCCACTGGATTACCCCTCAGTCTGTGGGCCGGAAGCTCAGGAGGCAGCTGCCACCCTGGGGCTGTGCTCAGGAACTGGCTCTGAGACCTAGCTACTCTCTCACCACAGAAACAGACTTTTCCCACTGACCTTCTAAGTTGTCTTTGGCGTTCATGAGTTGAGAAGTCTGGAATCCACCACAGCTTCCCACGAATCAGTCCTCTTAGGCCTGTTCCAGGTTTGCTGTGGCCTGTGCACCCACACTGAACTTGAGCTCCTTTCCCAACCTGGTGCGATATACCTTTCCAATTGACCATCCAGGTTGTCTTAGGCTGGAAATTTGTTTCACTCTGTCTTTTTGTGGGTTCTGCTGCTTTAGAATTTGTTTAGAGCCATTTTTTACAGGTATTTGGAGGGGTTTGGGGGAGAGCTCAAGCAGGTTACTGCTTTTACTCTGCTATCTTGGCTCCGCCCTCAAAAGCACTTCTTAATATCATAAATCCAGGTTATAGAAAATATATCACAGATCCATTTATGTATTTCAAGCTATTAATGCTCTACTTTGCCCAAAATGATATCATTATAACATTATTCCATATACTGGTCACTGGCATAGAGTTGGTAATTGAAGCAATGGAATCTGATGACAGATCATCCATTTATAGACTATAAAGAGAAAAGAAAAGGACCCAGGATGAATGCTGAGATATAATGACAGGGCATGATGGGCAAGAGAGGAACCTAGGAAGAGATGGTTAAACGAAAAGGAAAAGAACTGGGAAAAAGTAGTGCCTTGAAAAGAGAAGAGATAGTATCTAGATGACAAACTGTGTCAGGTGCTGTAGAGAGGTCAAGAAGGATGAGGATTTAGACAAGCCCTTTAGATCCAGAAATTAGATCATTGGCAGCTTTGGAGAGAGTGCTTTTAGTTGAAAAATGAGTTTGGAAACCAGGGTGCAGAAGGTTTAGGGGAGGGTGAGTAGTTGTTATTTGTCCTTCATTCTGGAAGAGGACCATGACATCAGGGAGGTGATGCCGTGATTTGCAAGTGATTTGTATTTAAATAAGGGAAAGCTATGCAAAGTCACCAGCCTCACTTTTTCCTCCAGAGCCATCTGGGTCCAGTGGTGGGAGGAAGTGGAGACCAGAAGATGACTAATTCATGGAGTTCAGTTGAGAAAGAGAGGAAAGATATATGCTGATAGCAGAGGTGTGGAATCTAGTGAGGGTTTTTAAAGGATGAAGGGGATGTGGGTGTGTTTGTAAGCAGCAGGAAAGGAACCAGGAGAGAAGGAGAGAATGAAGATTAGAAGGAGAGGGCATGTTAGCAGGTGCACTCTTCTGGATAAGATGGGAAGGAATGGGATAGAACTGTGTAACTAATAATAGATAAATCGATAGATAGTAGACAGTTAAATAGAGATATAGATGATATAGATAAATATTCTATGTAGGGAAAGGACAATAATATACAGAAATATTTAGAGTAGGAAAGTATCTTATACATTAGATTTTAAACATATACCATGTTTCATATATCACATAAGATTTACTACATATATGTTTATGTACGTATATATACAATACATACATATATACGTACATATATATTTATGTATGTATATATACATGTATGTATGTATGTATGTATGTATGTGAGTGTGTTCAGTTGTCTTTAGTTGAGGTTTTCTTGGCAAAGATACTGGAATGGTTTGCCATTTCCTTCTCCAGCTTATTTTATTGATGAGGAAACTGAGGCAAAAAGGGTTAAATGACTTGCCCAAGGTCACACAGCTTATAAATGTCTGAGGCTGGATTTGAAATCAGGTTTTGCTGCTTCAGGCCCAGCAGTCTATCCACTGTATCACCTAGCTGATATATGTATGTATGTATGAATGTATGTATATATGTATGTATGTGTATGTATCTGTGTGTACATATATATATATATACATATATATATATATATATACACGCAGATATGTAATAACTCAGTTTCAATTGTATGTGTATGTATACATATATATGGTCTATAAACATTTTTCTATAGACAGATATGATTGTCATTTTCCCACCTGGGTATTTGTGTATAGCTATGTAATATTAACCTTACGCAACTTAACGGATATTATCCAGGAAACATGATCAGAAAAGAAGGTAGGCCAATCATGAGGGATAACACATGCTCTTCTAGCACATACAATGTTTAATAAGACTTAGAAAAAGTCCTCCAGCACAATGGGTGGATCTTCTGTTAATGATTTACAGGAGAACGTAAGTAAATGTTCCATAGGAAGCACACCATGGTGGCAGATGAATGTAATTCCAGTTACCAGGGAACCTGAGATGGGTGGATCTCTTGAACTCAGAAGTCTTGAGCTTCTATGGAGTCTGCCAATCAAGTGTCCACACAAAATTTGGCATCACTATGGTAAGCAGGGTGACACTAGGTCACCTAATATGGAAAGAACTGGCTCAAGTCAGAAATTGAGCAGGTCAAAGCTAGTGTGCCAGTCAAAATGAGACCTAGGCTATGAGCGGCCACTGATCTTCCATCCTGGATGAGATAAGGAGGACCAGTCTCTAAAAATAAATGAACAAACAACGAATGAACAACTATCCCTGTCCTCATATGGGGCAGGAAGGTGGCACAGTGGATAGAGTGTTGGGCCTAGAGTCAGGAAAACTTGAATTCAAATCCGGCATTAGATACTTACTAGCTGTGTGACCCTGGACAAGTCATTTAACCTCTGTTTGCCTCAGTTTCTTCATCTGTAAAATGAGCTGGAGAAGGAAATGACAAACCACTCCAATATCTTTGCCAAGAAAACCCCAATGGGGTCACAAATAATTCAACAATACTTCCTTAGCTAACTATATGACTTGCTCATGCCCACAGGAGTCTTCTCCCCTAACACCTAGTGAACCTCAAGATTAACCTTGTTATGAAAGCAGAGAAATTGGACAGGCCATTCATTCACAGGGCTAAACCATCCACCTAGGCTTTCCCAGTGCCTTTTTCCTGACCAATACACAATACCCAGCCCTTAAATCTGGCCCAATGACTCTTACAAACTCCATAATTCTTGATATTTAACCAACCTGATCTGTCTGATAATTCATCTTGCTCTACTTTTTGGATTTTCCCTGAAGAGAATCTTGTAGACCGCCCTGGTAACCTGATGATGTGCTCAGGACAGACTTCGACATTAAAATGGTGTTACACTCTTTCCATTTGATTCACTGAACAATACACAATAACAATCTTGAAGGGTAAAATAGGTTAACGACTGATGCATGGTCTGCCTGGCCCTGCTTTACATCATTTCCCTTAAAAGGGAGCAGTCCTTGGAGCATTTCTAACTGCCTGAATTCTTTATTCAGGTACAAAATGCCTCAATACTTTTAATTTTCTTATCAAGATAATTCTACTCCCTTTTTTATCCATTTTCTTTAGTGTTTGACTTTACTGGTCTCTTTCCATATTTATATATGTATATATATATATATATATATATATATATATGTATATATATATATATATATATATATATATATATACATATGTGTGTGTATGTGTATATACATATATACGTATATACATATATATACACATATATACATATATATGTATGTATACACGTATATATGTATATACACACATATGCAATATGTTAAAGCACTAGATTGTGAGCTCCTCGAGGGCAGGGACTTTTTTCTTATTGATATTTATATCACCTATCCTTCTCCCCACAAACATATATGAACTCATAGGCATCTAGAATGGAGATCTAATCAATGATTTTTTAAATTTTGTTTTGTTTATTTTTTTTTCCTTGACCTCTGAATTCTTTTCACTCTTGTGAGGAAATTCCACCTGCCAGTACACATTAGCTACTATTCTTCAATGTGTAACCTTTAGAACTGCCTATGTTTTAGGTATATCGGACTACAGGTCGGCCCTGATGAGTGTGAATACTGAATCCCACTCTGAAGTGGTCACATTATTAGAACTCACGCTACATATTTCCACTGGGCTGGAACTAATTACTGTATTTTACATAATTATAACTTTGAATAGCAAAAATTTGAATACGTGTAACCACTTCAGGGGATTCATTATTCACACTATCAGGATGTAGTTGTACTACTAACTTCCTTAATGTCCTCCTGTCCTCTTCCACCCCTGCCCCTTCGGCCATGGGAATACTCTCCCTTCTCATCTCAGCCTCTAAAAATCCTTCTTGCCCTTCAAGGACCTGCTTATGCATGTCACTTTTTCATGAAGCCTTTGTTGATTTCTTATCCCTAAACTCTAGATGAAAGTGATCTCTCTTTTTCCAAATTTTCCTCTCCTCCCATCCTTAACATATTTAACCACATATTATACTCACTTTTATACATGCCTTATCCCAAATAGCACACTATAACCTTCTCAGAGTCAGGCCTGCATCATTTTTCATCTTTCTGTCTTACCTCAGGAAGAGGTCACATGGTATAGGGGATAGAGAGTTGGCCTTGGGCCAACAAAGACTTGAAGTCCCACTTCTGATCCTGGCTATGTGACCATAGGCAAATAGCTTAACCTCTAAACAGTCTAGGTGACTCTCTGAGACTAAGTGTAGAGAAGGAACCAAGCCAAACTATCTTGGTAGAGGATGTCTCTTCATCTAAAATTTCCTTCTACCAATGAAATCACAGATTCATTTCCTGTCTCCCCTAGTACAATGACTGCTACATACTAGGGGTTTAATAAATATTTGATGAATGAATGAATGAATGAGTAAATGATGAGGCCCTGGAGTAGTAATGGAGAATGGGTATGCATGCTTTGCTAAGGTTTACAGATACAAATACATGTATTTTACAAAAATGTCCAAATAGTCTTTCAATGAGATACTGAATGAATATCTTAGCAATTTAATCAGCATTGGAGTAAATGTGAAGGCTTATTACATTGATCCTATATCCAAATATGATCTCTAACAGAGGTAGTTAAAAAATGTTTTTCTTCACTGATTCAGAGAATAATTTCCCAAAAACAGTGTAATGAGAAAAGGGGCAGAGGCAAGAAGATCATGAGGGCTGTGAGCAAGAAAAAAAAACTGGAGAAAAATACCTTGAGCATTACACACTGTGCATCTGTGTAGCATGGCTCAATTATATTCAGGAAAACATGTGTGGCTCATAGAATCATTAACAAGAAAGAATACCTCACTCTTCAGTGCTGTTCTTTTCTCAAATGCTAACCATAAACAACTTGGAAGAGCCTCTGTGTGTCTTCCAGCTATCATTATCACAAATGATGATGCTTAAAAAAATGTAATATCTCTGTGGATGTGAATTTCCAATAATTCTCTTGGAAAGCACAGAAGAGACAGCTCAGTATCACTCTCAGTATCAGGTTATGAAAGCTCTCAGTACTGCTCATGACTAACCTTTACAGAGGTTGTTTATGGACTGGTTTCTGGCTCAGTGAAAGGTTACAGCTGATAGAAAACCATCAGGATGCTCCATTGGAGTCTGTTATCCTCACAGCTATACAGTTCACACCCCAGCATTAGCTACAACCTCCATGGCTTGCCAATGTGGCTTTCTGGAGAGGTCTTGCTGGTTCAGTATCTCATTAGAACCAAGAGCAAAGAGAAGTTGGAAGGGGGCGGGGGAGGGAACCCTCACATATAGATGTTTTGGCTTGACTACAGGAGACTAGCTCAAATAAAATGTCACTTCAGCTTGCAGAAATTGCTGTAAACAAATACTGCTTCCTCCTGCCTGGTGTAAAACATCCCCAGATAAGACTAAAACCATCAAATGTAGCTTTCATACATGCTTTTGTCTCCTTCATCTTGAAGCTCAGAACTCAATCCAATTATCCCCCAAATGTAGGCTCTGTTACTGATTTGTATACACTTGGGTTTTAAGATTTATTTATTTATTTGTTTGTTTGTTCATTTGTTTGTTGGCAAGGGGCATGACAAGTTGAGAATTTTAGCTTGAGAGCTGAAATCATTTCAAAATAAATACGTGTAATAAAATTCACAGGGATGGCATGTCCCTCCCCAGCAAAGAAAAACAAAACAAAACAGAAACTCGCTTTTCATTAGGTATGTAGATTCTTCATAAGGTTCTTTCAGTTAAATCCAACAGGCATTTATGGATCATCCATTATGGGGAAGATACTCTTTTAGCTGGTAGGCAGTTAGATTGGACAACGGCTAGGATGTGGGACTTGGAATCAGCTGGACCTGAGTTTGTATCCAGCCTGGGATGCTTCCTTATCTGCATGACTTTAGGCTAGTCATAACCTCTCAGCCTCAATGTCTTTATCCGTAATATATGTATAACAATAGCATCTACTTTCCTGGGTTGTGAGGATCAGAAGAGATAACATATTAAGTAAGGGCTTTTCAATCTTAAAGTGCTTTATCAATCCTATGATTATTACAACAATAGAAAAAATTCTCCTTGCCCCCTTTTTTCATTCTCCCTTATCATTCATTTTTGAATTGGCAACTTTGCTGCTTTAAAATTTATATCTTAAATGAAAAGCTTTAAAGTGGGAAAGAGAGAGAAAAGTGAGGACAAGAGAGGAAAAAGGAGAGAGAGAGAGAGAGAGAGAGAGAGAGAGAGAGAGAGAAGAGAGAGAGAGAGAGAGAGAGAGAGAGATCCTTGTAATTCTGGCATGCTGGAAAGAGCACTAGATTTGATGCCAAAAGATTTGAATTCAAATTCACCCACCAACTATCTATGAGAGAAGCAGGTCATTTTACCTTTTTGGGCCTCAGAATCCTCATGTACAAACTTAGGGAGTTGGATTAAGTGGCCCCATGCAACTTCTGATCAACGATTTTATGGTCATGTTCTTGTTGTTCAATCATTTCAGTCATATCCAACTCTTTGTGACCCCATTTGGGGTTTTCTTGGCAAAGATGGTAGAATGGTTTGCCATTTCCTTCTCCAGCTCATTTTACAGATGAGGAAACTGAGGCAAATAGGGTTAGGTGACTTTCCCAGGATCTTTAAAATGAAGGGGTTGAACTCAGGTAGCTCAAAGGCCACTTCCAGCTCCAAACCTATGATCTTTATGATTCTTGTAATTGCCTTCCACCTCTTACTGCTGAGTACAAAAATATCTTACACTATTTAACTAAAATACTTGATTTCCCCCCCATAATTCACATTGATTTTTGCATAAAATACCTATTCTAAGCCCAGAACTACATAATCAAACAAAACCATCAATTTCTGATGCTAAACAAAATTATCCCTTTGGGGGAATTTATTTACACCTTCTCTGAAAATAAAAGGGGAAATAATTGTCTTACTTCCTGAAACATTATGGCTTTGCATTAGATAAAATAGACACCTCTATCTGGAGTCAATTTCCACGTCAGGTAAATCAAATAGTCACAACTCCCTACGAAAGAACTAAATCTCATATGTAAGTCAGGATTTTTCCAGACATATCCGGAGGCTTTTTAAACCTTCCAAATACTCCTGGGAGAGGGTGGTCATGAAGAAGGCATTTTCCTAGTGAGTGGGCTTCTGGTATTCACCAGATGTTCCCCACTATCCTTATCCTAAACCTCTTCCATTTCCTGTTCCATACCTCCTGAAAAAAAAAAGCATACAACACTGCATGAATTTTTCTTTTAAAACATTCACCTCCTTACAAGGTGTAATAGTAAAAGTCTATTATTTCAGCACCTAAGAGCATCTCTTCATGATCACCTCCTCAAACTGCTTTATCTTATAGATGAGGAAAGCAAGGTCCAGGGATTTTATGTGACTTGCTGAAGATCACCCATGTAATAAATGGCAGACTTACATTTGAACTCAGGTTCTCTGACTCCTAAAATCAAGTCTTTCCATAGTAATGCACAGTACAGCATGGCACTACTTGTTGGCTTAGAGCTTGAAATCCTTTAGTAGAGAATCCCCTAAATCCAAGTACCATGGCTAGATTCCCTCTAGTCTACCAGAATTCAGTTCAACAAACATCAAATGTCTACTGTCAATAAGACAAAAGGTGATTTAAGGATGGAGTCAGCTTTTGAAACAAGAAGAAATGGTTTCAAATCCTAGCTCTGACACACACTAGCTGGATGAACATGAAAAATTCATTTAACTTCTTAGCACCCAAACAATTCTCTAAACTGTCAAATGACAAGGGAGTTGCTAATCTATATGATATAGGGGGTTTCAATGCCCAGAGCTCCCTAAACGGGTCTGAACTAAGTAGCTAGGTGATACAGTGAGCAGAGCACTAGCCCTGGAGTCACAAAGACCTGAGCTCAAATCTGAATTCAGATATTTACTAGCTATGTGACCCTGGGTAAGTCACTTAATCCTGTTTGCCTTAGTTCCTCATCTGTAAAATGACCTGGAGAAGGAAATGGAGAACCACTCCAGTATCTTTGCCAAGAAACCCCAAATGGGGTCACGGAGAGTCAAACATGACTGAAATGATCAAACAACAGCAAAAATGAATAATAAATAATGTGCAAGACAAAGAGAACATTTAGGCATCAGAATGGCCTAGGCTCAGATCCTACTTTTAATATACTCCTAGCTAAGAGTAGAGAACCTGTGGCCTCTAGGCCCTCTGGGTCCTCAAGTGTGGTCCTTTTGACTGAATCCAGTTCCAGTCAGAGGGCCAAACTTGAGGACCTAGAGGGCCACATGTGCCCTTGAGGCCACAGGTTCCCCACCCCCTGTCCTAGGTAAATGACTTAATTTCAGCGCCCCCAGGTTACCTTCTAAGGCTCTATGTTGAAGGACAGTAGTGAGGTTACATTGGTAGAGGGTGTTTCTGCACCTGGGTTTACCTACGTCAATGAATTCATAAACCTGGACCAAACACACACACACACACACACACACACCACACACACACACACACCACACACGCACACAAATGGATAAGGTAGAAGAAACTGTTATATATCTTTAGCCTTCTCTATTGCTCAGCTCATTTCTATACAAAATAAAGGGATCCTTTCTAGTTCTGAAACCCTAGCATTCTATCTAATGTCTTGATGCCTTTCAATATCTAGGTTAGCCCCCCCATTCCTTTTCATTAGTGAATTCGTCTGATGTCCTCAAACCCTGATGTTCAAATGGATCTTGGGTCATAGGTCCTAGATAGTAAGATTTAGAGTTAGAAGGGACTTCAGAGATCATCTTTACATGTGAGAAAACTGGAGCCCAAAGGCAACCAAGGGCATAGAGCTCATTGGTACATTCCATCACTGTCCTACTAAGCTAACATTCCCTGAGTCTCTGAGATATTTCCACTCATTCCTATGAAGGCATTCAGACAACATGAGGTGGCTGTGCTATTACCGAAGATGGGCACTCATGCTATTGCCAAGTTCCAAGGGGGGCAAAGCGGCACCGGCGTCTGTCTCAATGGTATCATATCATGCCAGCGGCTGGATTTCCGTCTGTGAACTTGAAAATGAGAGGCAGGTTTAAAGATGAACAATTTCCTTGAATAAAGGAAATGGGAAAAATATAATTAATCATTTGCCTGTCCCCCAACACTAGTTTACAAAACCATGGTGCAACTTTATTGAGCTCAAAATTGAAGGGTGACAAGGTTAATATGTAGCTTTAGACCTCACGGTTTCATTAACAAACACATTACAGGCTGTAAAGCTGAGCTGACAGTAATGCTAGGCCCAAACAAAGTAAATAATTACTGGCTTGGCAAATGAGGAAGTACTCACAGAGTTTGTTTACATTGGGTTTTTGGAAAATTCACGTTGGCAACAAGTCAAATCCAGTTCGACTAGCAATTGTGACAATCACTCACAGATGCTGCTGGAAGAACAACAAAAGAATGGATTTATGTCTTTTTTTTCTCCCCCTGCATTTTCCCCCCTTTGTTGTCTTTTTTTTTTCCTTTACCATTTTGGATCAATAAAGAACTTGCAGCTACAAAGATAAGTGGGTTACATGGCAGATGGGCCTTGGAATGTTTAAAAATCTCATGTTGCATTTTGTCTCTTGGCCCTCAATTGGAAAAGACACAGCTGTGTTCAAGCTGCAGTCATAAAACTCTTGCTCCTTGAAAAATGCCTATGGGTCCCCTTGGTAGAACCCAGTCAAGGGGAAGTCTGTATGAAATTTTCCATAGGAAAAAGGCCCCAACATTTTTTTTTGTGCCGGTGCACTGTGAATAAACCTTTGAATTCTGAGACCTGAGGAGAAGATTCTGTACTAGGGAGAATCTGTTACATTTTTCCCTGGCTGGCCTGGAAAACTTTAAACAGGAATCAAGTAATAAGACAACTCAGCAAAATGGAAAAGACTTCTGCAGAGCAACTGAGGTCCATGAAATACAATTCAAAACAATTTCAGCAACCCTCTGGTTGGTATTTCACCAACCATAAAGCTGGAACTTGACCACACAGAGTACAAGGTCTCCTAAGCCCTCAAATTTGAATTTCTATATCCTTGGGAGATTGGATTTCAGGAGCTTTATGGGTATATGCAAAGCCAGGATTATCCTAATTCCATGTCTACTGACTTCTAATGGAAAGAGTGTGAACAGTCTAGGGTTTTCATGTTGTTTAACTAGATTGTTTAATGCTATAATCGTAGGCCACTGGTGTTATTACTATTTATGGGCCAATCCCAAATCTACAGGCTTTGAAAAATCAAAGCCATATTCAGTGTCTGTACCAACAAATTCCGTCTCCTTAATCATGCTATTTTTAAGGTCCTTTGGCACGATCATTGCATAAAACCAAAGATAAATAGATCATAATTTTCTAAATAAATATGGTATAGAATGGATATATGCCAAATGTAATAGACTTTCCTTCTATAATTGCTTAAATTCAGAGCTAAATTTTTTATTTATGAGATCAAATTCACACCATCAATCAATCAATCAAGTATTTATTAAGTGCCTACTATGTTCCTGGCACTGTGCTAGGAATATAAATACAATGAATGAATCAATCCCTACTCTCGAGGGGCTTACATTCTAATCTCTGTCCAAGCAGAGATTACTTTTCTCACTGCCAAACTTGAAACCTTTTACTGTTTCTTGAAAGAGAGACCCTTCTTATGAAGTTTAAATAATTTTAGTTGATAAATTCATTTGTAATACTTTTCTTTCTGAGCAAAAGGTTCTTTAATCCTCTCTCCTCCTTTTACTCAGACTTCTCCAACTTCAGGATAGGACAGGAATCATTTCCAGATCATATGTCCAGTCTTAATGTCTCTTTATCTGTAGTTTCGCATCTCCCACTTGTCTATGAGACATTTTGAACTGTAAGTCACATAGATTCTCAAACTTAACATGTTCGAAACCAAATTCATGGAGCAGCTAGGTGGTGTAGTAGATAGAACACCAGGCCTGGAGTCAGGAGGACCTGAATTCAAATCCAGCCTTAGGCCAAAAGCTTGACACTTACTAGCTGTGTGACCCTGGGTAAGTCACTTAACTCCAATTGCCTCACCAAAAAATAAAAAAAAGCAAAGCAAAATTTGTTGTGCACAACTAGTTCACTTGGCTACAGAGCCTACCTAGGGCCTAGGATTTCCCAATCACCTGATGAATCAAGACCAGCTTGATTTTCTATCTTGAATGTGCATTGATGAGGCGGGAGACAAGATGGAAGCAACTAACTCCATTTATTTTTAGCAAAGCACTTACTTATATAGTAAAATAACAGGAACGCTTTCTCAAGTTACAATGATGTATAGCCCATGCTGTGCTCAAGGACAGTGCATGCACGTCCTGTGCACTTATCTGACTCCAATCCCAGAACAGACTGCTAATGACCATATAATAACTAGGGGAGTTAAAGATTGTTACAAATCCATACAATGGAGCACCGAACCAGGCCAACGACCTTTGCTCAAAGATCAGCACCCGAGAGGGGCCTTCACCCATCAGTGAGACCTCTTGAACAGCCTGTGGCCCTCCACATCCTTATAGATCCCTAACAAAAATTCATTATCTTTTCCCCAGAACCTACTTCTAAATTTCTCTGTCTCTGTTGAGGAAGCCAGTATCCATACAATCGCCTAAGCTTGCAATCTGAGTAATCCCTGCTTCCTCAGTCTCTCTTACCACACATATCTAATCAGTTACCGCATCTTGTCTCCTCTTCCACCATAACTTCTCTCATCTATATCTCTTTACACTCTCACAGTAACTACTTTATTTCTGGACCTCATTACCTCCCATTTGATCTACTGTAATTGACCTCTAAGTGGTTACCCAGCCTTCAGTCTTTTTCTTCTCCTATCAATCCTCCACAGAGTTGGCAAAATATTTCTAAAGAATAGATCTGACCATAAAACCTTCCTTCTCAATAAACCTCAGTAGTTCCTTATTACCTATAGAATCAAATACAGATTCCTGTGGCATTTAAGACCCTTTACTCCCTAAGCTCCAGTCTATCTTTCTGCCTTATTTTACATTATTCCCCTTTATGTACTCTGTGGCCCAGCTAAACTGTTTTCTTGTCCTTCATCTCCATGTCTGTACAGGCTATGCCCCATGCTTGGAATACATGCCTTCCTCATCTCTACTTCTTAGTATCAAAAGTTTCTTTCAAATACCATTCAAATATTCCTACATGACGTCTTTCCTGACCCTCTTTCCTAGTTGCTGAGAACCCCCACACACCAATAATAATTTATGTTAATTTTGTTTTATATGTGTGTATGTATTTCATAGGTACTTTCTTGTGTACATATTATATTTCCCTATAGATTGTGAACTCTGTGAAAGTAGGAACTATTTTAGTTTTGCCTTTTGTATCTCCAGAGCCTAACATGGATTCCTGGTGCACAATGGACAATAAATGCTTGGCAATTGATTGTTGACTCTGACAAGTATCACTATTGGCATTCACTGCTATAAGGTGTAGTCTCATAGCAGTCACCCTCCGCTGCCATCTACCACACTACTAGGCCTCGCTACCAGATCCCATCTTTGGATGCACTTTTAGTTTATGTGTAGGGCAGATATTTGAACTCAGTCTTCAAGTGTTGAACTATTGAAAAGAAAACAACATCTTCATTGATACCTTGAGATGTTATTTTATACCTCCCAGATTGGCTAAAATGATAAAAGGAGAAAGTGACAAATGTTGGAGAGGATGTGGAAAAATTGGGACACATTTGTTATTTGTGGAATTGTGAACTGATCTAACCATTTTGGAGAGCAATCTGAAATCATACCCAAAGAGTTATTAAATTGCCTATACCCTTTGACCTAGCAATACCACTATTAGGTCTATTTCCAAAGATGATTAGGGGAAAAGGAAAAGAACTTATATTTTCTAAAATGTTTAGAGCAACTCTCTGTGGTGGCAAAGAACTGGAAATTGCAGAGATGCCTAGTAATTGGGGAATGACTGAACAAGTTGTATTACATGGTCATGACAGAATAACACTGTGTTATAAGAAATGATGAGCTCGATGGTCTTAGAAAAACATGGGAAGACTTGCATGAAATGATGAAGAGCAGAACCAAGAGAACATTGTATGCAGTAACAGCAATGTTGTTTGAAGAACAACTTTGAGCAAATAAGTTATTTTGTCTATTATAAATATCCAAATTAGCTATAAAGGACATATGAAGAAAGATGCTATCCGCATCCAGAGAAAGAATTGATCAATAGAAGTATGTATAGAATAATTTTTACATATGTATACCTATTTGTGTCTAATGATAGCTATCTCTAGTGTGGGGGGGGAGAAAAAAGGGAAAAAAGAATTTTCATGATAATTTTGTATATTTTAAAGGAATAGCAAGTTGTGCATAGTAGATTTGCAGTTTCATGTATAATCATCTTTTTTTATTGTACTTTGTTATGGAAATGCTTGTTTTATACCCTAAGTTAAAAATAAAATAAAATTTAATAAAGAAACCAAAATTAGTATATTCTTCTTGAGGTAGAGGTAGCTCAAGGTAATAGAGTGCGAGACTCACAATCAGGAAGAGGGAGTCCAAATCATCTGGCATGCTCCATGAAGCTGGAGAGCTTTCAAGTCACGGCCCAGTGATGAATTACATATCTCATTTATTTTTTTCTCTTTAACCTTTCATCTTTTAATGATCTAGCTCTGTCTACTCTTTTACCAGACCTTAAATTACATATATCACATATATAATTATATATAAATTTATATAATTTATAAACAATTACATAATACATTTGTATTAATATTAAATAATTTATAATTTTATTACAAATGTAATTATCCACAAATGCAAATATTCACCCATAGAAAGGAGAATAAATGTATTTTCCAAGATAATCCTTTGCCATAGTATCAGATTGGTCATAGAGTATGGAATTTTTCAGTCACAATGACTTGAAGATCATTTATTAAGTTGTAGTGGGGCTGTGATCTTTAGTGCCAGAAAGATATGTGCTGGGCACTATGCTAAGAACATTACAAATATTATCTCATTTGATCCTCACAACAGCCCTAGTAAGTAGGTACTATTATTATACTCATTTTATAGTTGAAGAAACTGAGGCAAACAGAGATGAAGTGTTTTGCATAGAGTCACATAGTAAGTATCCAAGGCTAGATTTGAACTCAGGTCTTCCTGATTCTTTGCCCAGAATTCTGTCTACTGCACCAATCAATCAATCAATCAACATTTATTAAGTACCTACTATTGCCTAACACTATGCTAAGCACTGGGGATACAAAAAGAGCCAAAAGATAGACAAGAACTTATAACCCGATGGAGGAGACAACATGCAAACATATATATATATAGTATAAATAGGAAATAATTAACAGAGGGAAGGCATTGAAATTAAGAGGGGTTGGGGAAGGGTTCCTGTCAAAGGTGGGATTTTAGTTGGGACTTAAAAGAAGACAGGGAGATCAGTAGTCAGAGCAGAGGAAGGTGAATATTTCATGCATGGCAGAAAGTCAGTGAAAATATCCAGAGCTAAGAGATGGAGCGTCTTGTTCCTGGAACATCTAGGAGTCCAGTACTACTTGATTGAAGAGTATGTGCCAGGGACTATATCATAAGAAGACTTGAAGGGGTAGTATGGGGTTGTGTGGTGAAAGGTTTTGATCACTAAACAGAGAATTTTGCATTTGATCCTGGAGGCAGTAGGAAGCTCCTTGATTGCTCTACAACTAAAATCACTAATGGTCCCTAAAACGTTGAAATGTAAATATAACTTAATCCATGGTATGCCAAATTAGGAATATTCTGCAGGTTCACAATGCTTTAATTACTAACAGATGCCAGCCATTCAGCATTGATAATAGATTCCTCATCTAGTAGTTCCCTATACCAATGAAATCTATGGCACACTTCCTATCCCTATCCTTTCTAGTATTTTGTAATTTAGGGATACTTTAAGTTGCAGAATGGGCACCATCTTTATGGGCAGGAAGAGTTTCCTTCCTTGGAATTCCCTACGCTTATGGAATCATAAGTGAAGACAAAATACAAAAGACATGAAGAGGTTTCATGGTATCTTGGATAGAAGTCCCATCTTGGGGTCAGGGATTCTAAGTTCAAATACCATCTCAGATATATGCTAGCTTTGTGACCACAGGGTAAGATCTCTTAATGCCCTAAGCAACTTTTGTAATGCCACGTTACATCCAAGTCGTCCATCAGAATTGGTGGTTGGAGTTTAGGCACAGAGAACTCCCTATCCTCATGAGTCTGTACCAAAACAATCTAGAATCTGACTTCTTCACAGAGTTATGGTAATAGGATGAATGTGTGCCACTTTGGAAGTATATTGATTTTCTATCATCTCCCTTCAGAATACCTATTCTTATAAAATAGCAGGCAATATCACACCCATAAACTGTACAACCACCCCAAAAGACTCCCTGCCTGTCAGAATAGCACATTTTTTGATTATAGGATGGACTCATTGATTGCCTTCAAATGTTTACTGTTAAATATCCTGCGATTGGGGGAGCCAAAAGCATTTCTATAGGTGAGAATAGGAAAAAAAAACATGGAAACTTTAAAGGTAAGTCCTTTGGAGAGAACCTGCGAGGGAGAAAGTGGTTAGAAGCAAAACACTTTGAGATTGGGTATGAACCGTGTGCACTATCGATTAAGGTATTTTTTAATCAATATAGAAACACTTTGCACAGAGTAGCTTTCAGGACCCTTCAGGGAAACTGATTTGATTTAGTTCAAAGGTTAGGGACCTCTGCCTGAAAAACAGGTAAAGAAAGTGGCAAGGATACATTTTTACAAGGCTTTAAATGCCTGCATTTTCAGGAGCTACAATTAGGTGGTCATGACAGTTGAGAGTACAGGATTTTTAAGAGGAAAATGAAACCTTAAAAACAATGATGTCTAAATTAAACAGATGTTACATTGCTAAAATCTGCAGAGGGACTCTAGAGGCTTAATAGACTGGGGTTGCCTAGCCCTGTGCTATTCAGCCTATCCCTTACCTCAATTATTCTGTAGCTATTTCTAGATAGCTGCGGGTGTTTGAAAGGTCCTATTAATATGTATTTTATAGCTTCAAAGACTTGGAATCAGAGGGGATGATTTGCCCAGCCCCTTCATTTTGCAAATGAGGAAACTGAGGTCCAGAGAGAGATGACTTTCCCAAGGCCATACAAGTAGTAAGTGGGCAGAAACTCATGATTCCAAGCTATGATATGTAAATAGTTGATTCAGCAGTGGCTCAGCTTTTTTTTTTTTGAAAACATGTATTTTTTCAGATTCTGTTTATCTCTTCCCTGAAAGGGAACAGGTTCTTCCTCTTTGGAGGTATTCAAGCAGAGGCTATCTAGCACAACCTTTTGTATATGGGTCAGACTAGATGGCTGCTGATGTCCCTTCCCTCAACATTCTGGGGAAGAAAGTCAGTCTACGTTTCTGTTCCTGGTGATTTTTTAAAAATCCCTTTAGTCAGTGTTTAAATGCATATTTTCACTGATCTCTGTAGAGCTAAACTGAGGATGTCCTGGTTTTTCCTTCTTTGAGAAGGCACAATGCTAAGGGGTTTTTTACAACTATTATCTTATTTGATCCTCACAACCCTGGGAGGTAGGTACTATTATTATTCCCATTTTGCAGATGAAGAAACTGAAGGAAACAGGTTTAATGACTTACCCAGGGTCACACAGCTAAGAAGAATATGAGGCTAGATCTGAACTCAGGATCAGGTCTTCCCATGTTTTTCTGCAACCATTTTCCTTGTCGTTTCTTATAGCACAATGATATTCCATCACAGTCATATGCCATAGCTTGTTCAGCCATTATCCAATTGATCGGCATCCCTCACTTTCCAATTCTTTGCTACCACACACACACACACACACACACATACACACACACACACACACACACACATGCAAGAGCTGCTAGAAATATTTTTGTACTTTTAGGTCCTTTTTTATTTTTCTGTGATTTCTTTGGGATATAGGCCTGGTGGTGGTATTGCTGGATCAAAGGGTATGTACAGTTTTAATCACCCTTTGGGCATGGTTCCAAATTGTTCTCCAGAATTGTTAGACCTATTCTCTACTTCACCAATAGTTCATTAGTGTAACTATTTTCCTTCATCACCCCCAGCATTTAATATATATGTCAGGTGGTGCCTTAGACTTGTTTTAATTTGCATTTCTTTAATCAATAGCGATCCAGAGCATTTTTTCATATAACTGTAAATAGCTTTGATTTCTTCTAGAAACTGCCTGTTCATATCCTTTGTCCATTTATCAGATGAGAAATGACTCATTTTTATAAATTTGACTCTGTTCCCTATATATTCGAGAAATGAGGGCTCTATTCGAGAATGTGCTATAAAATTTTTTGTTTTACTTCATTATCTATGGTACCTTTTAGCAAAATGTAGTTTCCTTGATTATATCATCCTTCCTTTCTCTTATCCTTTTCCCCTCCTATTTCCCTTTTTGGTAATTTTCAATTTGGGATCTCTTCTATTGTACCCTCTAGATCTAAAATATTGGGGAATATTGGCCAATTATTTCTCCAGTGAGATATTTCACATTTTCTTCTATTTTGTTTTTCATTTTTTGCCTTTGATTTATAGCTTCTTGAAGTCTCATGGAGTCATTAGCTTCCACTGGCCTAATTATAATTTTTAAGGGATTATTTTCTACAGTAAATTTTTGTACCTCTTTTGCCACTAGGCCAATCTGTATATTTTTTTAAAGGTGTCATTTTCTTCAGTATTTTTGTGCCTCTTTTTACCAAACCGTTAATTCTCTTCTCATAATTTTCTTGCATCACTCATCCCCCCTAATTTTCCCTCTACCTCTCTTTTTTAAAATTTTCCAGAAATTTCTGTTGTACTTGTTTTCTAATTAGCATTTCTTATTGAGGCTTTGCTTGTGGTTCTTTTCACATTGCTGTCTTCTTCTGAGTTTGTGTCTTGGTTTTCTCTTCCTCAATAGTCACATTTTTGTGCTCAAGGTTTTTTTGTTTGTTTTTTTGTTTGCTTGTTTTGGGTAGGGGGCTCATTTTCCCAGTCTATTTCTTGACTTTCAACTTTATGTTAAATTTGGGCTCTGCTGTCCTGGGAGTAAGGAGGCCCCATTCCAAGCTTCAGGCTTTAGCAAGCTGCTGCTTTCAAAGCTAGTTCTGAAGGTCTGCAAATTTTCAGCTTCCAAGGTAGTTTGAGCCAGGGAGAAGTATGGTCATTGTGTTCTTTGTCTGAGCACTGATCTTTAC
Organism: Phascolarctos cinereus; assembly: GCF_003287225.1. Taxonomy (NCBI): domain Eukaryota; kingdom Metazoa; phylum Chordata; class Mammalia; order Diprotodontia; family Phascolarctidae; genus Phascolarctos; species Phascolarctos cinereus. Next base: position 179,740,856 of record NW_027555736.1, read on the forward strand.
CCAAGAAGGGTCTCTGCTCCTCTGCTGCTTTAAGTACTAGGGCTCCTTTCTGCCTTAGAATTATGACCAGGGACCCTGCTCCCTTGTAACCATTCACAGCACTCTTGTTTATCACGGAACCCCAACCCAGAACTGCATGTGGGCAACAGAGATGCCAATCGGTGTCAAGTGCAAAGAGGCCCCTGTAATCTCTTTCCGACCATTTTCTGATCACCTTACTACCTCTGAGATGAGAGCTCCTGAAGCTGCTGTCGCCAATGTTTTGGGGTTTCCTCAATGGCCCACCACTGGTACTGCCGCTGCTATATGCTATAGGCTGGCCCTCACCTCAGTGTCATAAACCTGTCTCGGCAACCTCCTGAGTTGTCTTAGGCTGAAAAAATATCTCACCCTAACCTTTTGTTGGCTCTACCACTGCAAAATTCAATTTGAGGCATTATTTTAATATTGTTTGGAGGGGAACATTGAGAGAGTTCAGCTGGGTTGCTGCCTCTGCTCTGCCATCTTGGCTCTGCCTGAGCCAGATCCTTTGAGTTGAAGAAATCACCTTCTGGATATGATGTGGGTCCCTCTTTCAATGTACTTAGTATATCACAGCAGTGGTTTAACTGAGACACGGAATGTTAGCATTGAGAGGAATTCAAAAAATAATACTGTCACAGGATTAAGAAAAGGAATGAGTCATAGACACTACTTAGCCCAAGCTTTCATTTTATATGTGAGGACACTAATGCCACAGCCCTTCTTAATAAGGAGTTGGATTAAATGACCTGCAATATCCCTTCCAACTTTAAGATTCCGTGATTCTGGTGAATTGACTTATGATCATATAGACATCCTTAAAATAATTTTAATAATAATAGCTGTTATTTATATAGTGTGTTAAGGTTTATAAAGTGCTTTACAAATATTATCTCATTTTAACCTCACAACAAACTGAGAGATGGGGGCTATTATTATCCCTATTTTATAAATAATGAAACTGACAGGAAAGTTAAGTGATTTTTCCTAAGGTCACATAGCTAATAAGTGTTTGAGTTGGATTTGAACTCAGGTCTCTCAGACTCTAGGCACAGTATTCTATCTACCACAACATCTAGCTACTACCAATTTTAAAACTGGTTTAAACTGAGTTTTCCTCCAAGTGCCTCATTTTACCTCCAAGATTTATTCTATTGAGCACATACTTCAGTCAATATGTCCTTCAAATTGTGCTTTGCTATCCTCTTCATGTGGGAAGTAGATAGAGGGCTGAGCCCAGAGTTAGGAAGATATCTTCCTGAATTCAAATAAAACTTCAGATACTTAGTAGCTGTGTGATTTTAGGTAAGCCATTTAACCTTATTTGTCTCAGTTTCTTCATCTGTCAAATGATCTGGAGAAGAAAATGACAAACTGCTCTAATATCTTTGCCAAGAAAACCCCAAAGAGTCCAACATGAATGAAACAACTGAACAACTTTTTAAATAGCTAGTTACAGAGACATCAGAGACATAATATACAAATCTAGTATAACATTTTTAAGAAATCAAAGTTTCCTTAAGAGACTGAAGGCATTGACAAGGTTTGATGGCCTTTTAAGATAATTTAATCAATTTGTGTACCTCACTAAAATCCCAGCTAAAAGGGAATTCAATGATGAATTTCTAGAGTTATTATAAATATTACCTTATCTTTCTTTTTCCCCCCTATGTTTCCTTTTTTTTCCATTCTGAGACATTAGACAGGTCAGAGCTCCCTGACACAGACATAATTAGAAACTCTGGGCCTCAATGATAGGGAAATGAAGACAGGATGGAGTAACTAGGTTGTGGGGGAGGGGAATGGGGCAATTCAGTTTGGGAAGGTTTCTTTTTTTTTCTGTTTCTCTTTTAGTTCCAATTTTATAATCAGGATTTTACAAATGGCTTTGAGAAAGATGACTATGAATCCACAGCATAGCTGGGGTTTTGTTCCCACAATGATCATTAAAATACTAGCTCTGGTAAGGGTTAGGCATAGAGAGGTAAGTAAGCACTGAACCGGCTTCTACCCACCACTTTGTCAATGCACATAAATTCTAATTTGTAACACCCCTGCAGTTCCATTGTATGGCTCCATTAGTCTATCCATGAATTATTCACACATGATACATCATAATGGCATCGGAGTCATTTATGATATCAATTCATACTATTATAGAACAGGTAATCTGCAGCTGTCCAACACAACATGTGTTAATTAGAGCTCCCTGGAACTTTGGCAAGTAACTGCCTTTCCAAATCCAACCTATTCTTCAAGGCCCAGCTTAAGTCTTACCACCATGAATCCTTCCCCAACCACCCCAGCCCACACGGATTTCTCTCTCTTCTAACCTTCCATAGATCATATCACATAATTTTAGCCTTTGGTCCTATGCATATTAAAGCTATTATTTCATTGCTCCTTGTGTATAAAAACCCTTAGGAACTCCTCGAGGACTGTGGCCATATCTTCGGTTCCTTTTGTATCTGTCACAATTCTTCATCAGTGCTATGCTCAGTATACATCTCTTCTGGCTTGACTTCTTGGCTACACTGCAAACAGATGTAATCTGAGTACTGTGGGGTTGTATTGCAGACGTGAAGCCAAAGTCCTGGGCAGTTTGGGGTGAGCTGTGAATTCCACAATAGGCAGGAGATTTCAGTACTGTAAACATGCACATGGGAAAGTGTTTTTATTGTCTTCTGCTAGCTTTCTAAAGAAATAAGCTACTTTGAGATTCTGCAGAAAAACTTAAGATTCTATCATGTATTCTACTTTCATTAATAGTGTTTGGGGTAACTAGTAAACCTAGTTGCCTTAATTATTTTTCCTTTTCCTTTTTCAAATAGGTTGGATCAAATTGTGGTATTCATTTCCTTTTCATTTTGAAAAAAAAAACTGTCCCAGGCTAAGTCTATGCAGCCCTCAATTGTTACAACTCTTAATAAATTTAACAATGGCTAACATGTATAGAGAGGTAGCTAGATGGCTCAGTGGAGGGAGCAGTGGACCTAGAGTCAGGAAGATGAGTTCAAATCTAGCCTTAGACATTTACTATGTGACCCTGCACAAGTCTATTAACCTCTGTTGGCCTTGATCCACTGGAGAAGGAAATGATAAACCACTCCAATATATTTGCTAAGAAAACCCCATGAACAGTATTGTCCATTGAGTCATGAAGAGTTGGATACAATCAAACAAGAACAGCAAATATTCAATCAAAGCTTGCAAAGCAATTTACAAATATTTTTTTCATTTTATCTTCACAACAACGCAGAAGACAGGTACTATGATTATTTTACAGATAAAGAAACTAAGGCAGAAAAAGGCTAAATGACTTTCCCAGGATCACATAGCTAATAACTCTCTGAGATTGGATTTAAACTTGATTTCCTGACTCTGGGTACAATGCTTATCCTGTTGTGCTACCTAGCTTGATCGCAGAAATCCAAGTATCATAAACAGGACTGCTCCCTTCTGATGGATCAAATAGGAAACCTGAGGATGAGTTTTCACAGGGCTATCTCCTAAATGTCTGAATGTCAAAGTTCAAGTCAACCTTTGAGTTCTAAATCTAAAATTAGAGCTAATTTTAATTGTGATCCAGTATTTGAATTTCCTAATCTAGGGCAATACTGGCAAAAATTTGGGTAATATAAAAACAAATATATCAATAATTTTTTGAAAAAATAAATAGGGAGACATGAAGAGGGAATGAATTCCAAGCATGAGGGATTAGCAGTGCAGACACCAAGACAGGAAATGGAATCTTATAGGCAAGAAATAATAAGGTCAGTTTGGCTAGACTATATAATATATGAAGGGGAGAATATATGATATGACTGGGAAGGTAGCTTATGAAGGCCTTTAAAACACTTTAACCTACATTCTAATTTGATGTGTTTGATTACAATTGGAAGCACATCTTTTCAACATCTGTACTTTTCTAGTAATCCCATATGGTTATAAATCATGTAACACTATGAACTAGGAAGAATCAAAGTTGTAGATGCCCCAAAATACAAATGTTACACTGCTATATACAAAACAATAAAAGACTTAGTGGAAGGGTGCCAATGAATTTGTAGATGGGGGTGCTTGTGGAAGGATACAAATTAAGATAAGAAGGAATGGGTGGGTTGCCTTCTTATAGGAGGGAGTGTCCACATGAATGAGATTCATCACAGTATTGACACAAGTGATTTAGACTTTATCCTGAGTGAATTCAATTCACTTCTTGAAAACAGGTTTTGATGGAAAGAGGGAGTGCAATTATGAAGTGCTGAGGAGAGAATGCCTTGAAAAAGGACAAAGAATCAGTAGGCAAAACAATCCCTTTCTACTTTTTAATTTTGTTTAGGGCTAGTCTTATTTTGTGCCATTCTGAGAGAGGGACAGGAAGAATGAAGCAAGAGAAGGAAAAAAAAAGAAGCATGAAATTAAAGAGATCTCTCAAAACAACTTGTATACAGACGGAAGGGGTCCCTCACAGAACCAACTGCAGAGACTAAGCTTAAAAGCCTAATGCTTTCTACCATGTTGTTGAAGTAAGTGATCTCAACTTCTCTCTCCCCACCCTTTAAATCCTTTGATTATCTTCCTACAACTCTAAGTACAATTCAGAGAGGAAACTAATTGAGAAGGGATGCCCATTATAGCCAAGGAAGTAAGCAATCATGTACTTACTAAGTGCTTACTATGTGCCAGGCACTGTGCTAGGCATTCGGGCTTCTTCTGAGGTTTGTTTCTAATTGGATTTTAAATTCTGTCTCTTGTGTCTTAAGATGTTTCCTGAGGTAGACAAGAAGAATTTTCAATTCCTGTTCTACATCCTCTCCTCAACCCCCCAACCACAGCAACATCATCCTCAACAACAGCAGCAGTAACAATAACAACTCAGAAGACTTTAATAAATACTGAATTTTTAGAAAGTGTTCTAAATAATAAAAACTGCTATTGTTATAAAAGTCCAGAGGAGAATAGGCATCTGTCCTGTACCATTTAAACACTTGCCAGGTGATCTAGATTAGAGAATTCAAACACTGGATCACAGAATTAGAACTGGAAGCAACCTCAATGATCATTTGGTACAGCCCCCTTATTTTATAGATAAAGCAACTAAGGCCCAGATATTTGCCCAAAGTCACAAAGCTATGAAGTGGCAAAGTTGTGATTCTAGCCCAGGTCCTCTGACTTCCATATCAAGCATTCTTATCACTATAGTATCAATCCTCAACTTTCTCAGGGGTAACATTCCTAGAAAATGGTGCAAAAGCCAAAAACATAAATGCCTTTGGAGAATAACAGTGGTCCTGCAACCATCAAAAACTTCAATCTTTTACTATAGATCACTGAAAATACACTTTCCTGCATAGAATTTTTTATGACAAACCATTGATTCTGATAATAGTCACTTTTCCTAAAATAGTAACCATAAAATGCAGTACACAAAATAAAAGTAGTAACATGAAAAAAGTTATTTTTTCTTACTAGCAATCTCCTAGAAATCTTTGACCTTTTGTGCTAAACATCTCAATCAAAATAATAATAATAACATTGCTTTCAGGCAATATTCATTTTTCGTAACACATGAAATCTACAGTACCATAAATTTGTTGCTGTTTGGTCATTCGGTCTCATCCCACTCTTCATAACCGATCCTGAGGACTGCAATACACCAGGCCCTTCCAACCTGAGAGGCTCAACTTTCAATGCCATATCTTTTAGCATTTTAATACTGTCCATGGTGTTATCTTGGCAAAGTTACTGGAGTGGTTTGCCATTTCCTTCTTTAATGTGTCACCTTTTGTCAGAGCTCTCCACTATGACCTGTCCGTTGGATAACCCTGTACAACATAGCTCATGGTTTCACTGAGCTTACACAAATTCCTCTAACACAACAAGGCAGTGATCCAGCAAGGAAGTACCATAAATACTGTGCAGCAAATAAAATTCTTAAAACTAAAACATTTTTAAAATTTGAATCTTACTTTCTACTGTGTAAGGGCCTCTCACTCCATTTCTAGCTCTCTTTCCATTGTAACCTGATGATTTATTTATCTAGTCTATAGTCAGTCATCTCTTACACCTTTCTGATACACTTGTGGAATTAAAAGACATTATAGAATTACAGAATTTCCAAATTAGGAGGAACCATGGCTCCTGTGGATACATAGGAGGAACCTATGACCAAAAGATGAATATACTCTACAAAACTGTGAACAAGTGATCAGTCATCCAATTCACCAGCTCCTGAGGCAGCTGACTTCATTTCGGGTTAGCACTAATTTACAAAAAGGTTTTCCACCCCAACATTGCTAAAATTTTCTTCTTTTCAATTTTGACCCATTGAACCTCATTTTTTTCATTAAGTATTCAACAGGAAATTTTTTCTGTATTGTCACACAATATTGTCATTGCTTTTCAAATATTTGAATGAAAGTACTATGTCTCCATTAAGCCTATTCTTCTTAAGGATAAATATTCTCATCTTTTACCTGATAAATTAATATAAAAAGCTTTTTATTATTTTGTTGGCCTTCCCCTTAGTGTTTTTTGCTTATCAATGTCCTTCCTAAATTGTGGCATTCAGAATAATGAGCTGATATTTATATCTTGCTTTAAGGTACGTAAAGTGTTTTACATATATTCTCTCATTTGAACCCTATAATCTGGTTAGGTAAGTGCTGTTAATACTCTTTTTTTTTTTAAATGAGAAAACAGAGTCAGAAAGCTTAAATGAACACAATACTTCAAATGTGTTCTAACTGTCATTATTAAGTCTTCATTAGTATGTCTTTTTGTTGCTCAGCAATACATATATTCCTGCAGGCTCTTCTTGTGATTAGTGAGTGCTTCTTATGGAAATGGCCACTTGAGGAAGTACTTAAGATAATTATTTATAAACCAACTTAGCCCCCTACTCTCCAGACAAATTTTCTGCCATGCATCCCAGGTGGATACCTTCCCCTCCTCCCTTTTCAGCTTCCTTTTATGTATTATTTTTTCTCGTTAGAATTTAAGCTCCTTGAAAGCAGGAACTGTTTTCCTTTTGCTTGTATTTGTATTCTCAGCATTTAATACTTTCTGACATATACTAAGTGCTTAATAAATTTTCTAAGTTATAGAATCTTTTGATCCCAGCATTGATTACAATGTTATTGTGGTATGATTTGTAAAGGTTGTATTTAGAATTTCTGCCTTAAAAAAAAACACCAAACATTTACTTATAATTTCTTTGTGTCATAATCTGCTTTTATATTCTGTGATACATACATATTCCTGAGATATATTTATATGATAAGATATATTTATATAATGTTCTTGTTCATAGGGCCACATGAGACTTGCACTCTGCTTTGGAGACATAATTGTAACACGAAACTTGAGTTTTAAAGGCAAACAATGAAAATATGCAACTAATGCACATGGAGCTGTTTACAATGGTAGGGTGAACAAGACCAGTGAAGCGCCTAGTAAGGTACCAGCTGCTCCGCAACCATCTTTTTTTCTCTACTGTGCATAGCTGTGAATGTTCAGGGTTGCCAACATGAAAGTGAAAATGAGATTACTTATTTGAAGTTGTGAAAGTTAAACATGCAAATGTTGAGGATTAACTGTATTTCACTGCCTGTAAAATCCTTGAAATTTTCAAACTTTCTTGAAATTCATTCTGGGTATAAATGTGGCAGGGATGAGAGGTGACCAAGGGAGTACTCAATCAGTTTGATGAATTGCTTCACTATGAACTCCCTCTCCTCCTCCTTTTCCTTATCTCCTATCATTCAGATGTCTTCTCCCACCATCTCTTCCTTCACCCCATCTCAGATGATGGAGCAGCCATCCTTAACATAGCTAACCCTGCTACTGGTTCAAGTGATCCCATTCCATCCTATCTCCTCTTACAGATTGTTCCCTTTATCATCCCCACTCTTTCAATTGTTTTCGATCTTTATCTACTCATTCCCCACTTCCTACAAACATGCCCTTGTCTCTTCAATCTTGAAAAAAAAAAAGCAACCTCACTTGATCTATTCCCACTATCATCCTATATCTTTTCTGCCCTTTGTAGCTAAACTCCTCAAAAAGGTCATCTACAGTTGGCCAAAACTGTTCTTTCCAAAATTATTAATGATCTCTTAGTTGCTAAATCCAGTGACCTTTTCTCAGTCCTCATTCTCCTTAACCTCTCTGCAGCTTTTGACAGCCTCCTAGTCAAAGAATGGAAATTTCCTGGGGTCCTCTGGGGAGCACCAGCCTTAGGAATTGCCTCATGGGTTACCCCAAGTGCACTCTCTAAGGTTGAGAGTTCCGAAACCAGATATTCCAGAGAGGAGAATTTCCTGGTGTAGCATATACCTTGGAGAAAGAAAGGAATCACTCATATAGTTCCCTGAGCAGTGTCCTACTTGGAGAAAAAAGATGCAGATTCTATGGAAAGGACATTGCTTGTTCAACAGCCTCAAGGGTGTGTGCTTTCTAGAGTATAACCAAATCACAGCCTCACATTACAAGTCTGGACTGAGAATTCACCAGAATGTCAAATGGTTGCCCCAGAGGCATCCCTGATTTCAGTTCTATGTCTGTAACTATGTAGAATCTTATTAAAGAAAATTTGGAGAAAGGGAGAGGCGAGTCAAGATGATGTGAATTTGAGAACTTTCTTGAATATAATTTTTTAACTACTTAACCATTACTGAGACCAACATACGTTGAGAAACATTAATCAGGATAATCAAATATATTGTCTATTTTGTTTCACATAAATATTTTGTAAATATATACAGGGAGACATTACTAACTATTCTAAGAATAGCATGAATCTGTGGGGCATGTTGGTTGGTAAGTATCATTTGTCTTGAACACCTTCCTCAGCTCAGTTGGAAACTTCTAAGGTCATTTAACCTAAGTTGTATCCAACCAGCAGACCAAATAAGAAACACACATTTTAAAAGTAAAATGCTTAATTGGGACTAAAACAAGTAGCAAGAGGACTGGAAAATACTCATTTCACACCCTCTAGAGATTAGGGTCTTATGTCTAAGTGAATAGTGGAAGAAAAAAATCTCCTGTAAGGCTCATACCCTGTCTTGAGGTATGGCAAATGTTTCATCTATCTGGACAGATTGCAGAGAAAAAAAAATCTGTTCATATAGTGTCTTTTGTTTTCCATAGATCTAACATAATTCCTGGCCCCCACCTTCTGTTATCCTCTTTGTCTCTGCCTTTATCTCTCTGATTCTGTGTCTGTCTATCTATCTTTGTCTCTAGCTCTGTCTCTCCATTTCTGTCTCTGTGTCATTATTTCTCTCCATCTCTTTCACACTCTCAGCTATTCACAATTCTCAGTAGTCAGAAAGCAAGCATGCCATGTCCAAATTCTCCTTGTGACATCTCCCAGATCTTTCATTCATTCTCAAAACACCTTTATATTGCACTCCAGGCCACACTGTCTCAAGGGACTGAAGTCTTGGGACTTTAGGCATTCCATTCCTGAGACCCAAGCCTGGACCAGTTACTGACTTAAGGTCATTGTTCAAAAGATAATCCTCATTCCCTGTCTTTGTTATTCTTCAAGCCTTAAATTCTATCTAATCTGTGAATATATTTCTGAGCAACCCAGCCACGGTAATTTGCTCTTCCTCTGACCTGTGAACTACTTTTTATTTGTGCAAAAGTGAGACAGTCACCACCCTCAAAGAGCTTACATTCTAATAGATAATAATACTCTCCTGGTTTTGGTGAGGAAAGTGCTTGCAAATGATAAAGCATTATGTAAACATGAGCGATTACTATCCCTCATTTTTTAGTCAATAATTCTCTTCTTCATGTGTTCTGGTATTTTCATGGAATTATTTTTTACCTCTGGCAATTTCTCCATGTATCCTCTTAGCCAACTCTCTCATGTAGTACTCATCTCTTCCATCAAATATTTTCTAAGGAAAAATAAGAAAGAGAAATTATACTGTTTTAAGGTTTTCTAAGTACTTTACATATGCTATCTCCTTTGATCCCCAAAATAACTCTGAGAAATAGATGCTAATATTATGATCCCCATTTCACAGATAAGGAAATAGAGGCTGAAAGAGTTTAACTGAATTATCCAATGAAATACAGCTAGTAAGTGAGGCAGAATTTGAGCTCAGGTCTTTTGAGCTCTCTCCACTGTACTGCTGAGCTGCCTTAAGGATATACCAAAAGTAGCTTCCTGTCCACTACCAACTTCTATTTTCATGTTATAACTTTGTGATCATAGAATGAAAAAAAAACTCACTTTTCAGCGGAGGTGGAGGTGACTTTTTGCTCTGAAATATATAATTTCTCTTTCTTATTTTTACTCTCAAAATATTTGTTGCAGGGGCAGCTAGGTGGCACAGTGGATAGAGCACTGGCCCTGGAGTCAGGAGGACCTGAGTTCAAATCTGGCCTCAGACACGTTATAAATACTTCCTAACTGTGTGACTCTGGGCAAGTCACTTAACCCCAATGCCTCACTAAAAAAAATATACATATACATATATATATATATATATATATATTATATTTATATATATATATATATATTTATATATATATATGTGCATATATATATATGTATGTATATGTATATATTTGTTGGAAGAGATGAGTAATAAATGGGAGAGATGGCTAAAAGGATGCATGGAGACATTGCCAGAGGTATAAAATAGTCCCATGAATGTATCAGAACACATGAAGAAGAGAACAAAGTTGATAAAGGATAGCTGGGCCAGCCTGCTTATTTTAGAGATCCACTGCTGCTCCCTGAGGAAATTAAATAGGAGGTAAATTGGATTGCCCAAGAAGACACAGCTGGGAAGTGGTGGAGGGGTGGAGTGGGGGGTATCCAATCCATGTTTTCTGATCCCAGATTCCTCCATCTTGCTGCTGTTTCTGGAGAAGTTGATAAGAAGGGGGGAAAAAGGAAGCATTATATGGATAAAGGAGTCTCCATTAAGTTTTATAGACTGCAACCTTGAAATCCATTGGTTTTAGTTGTCAACCTACAGTATGCTTCCTTGTGGAGGAATCGTGGAAAGGTCAGGAAGCAGATGCCCAAGCTTCTAGTCTTCACTCTGGCAGCAACCAGCTTTTTGGTGTTGGGTGATTAAATTCACTCCTCTAAATCTCAGTTTCCCTATCTTTCTATTGAAGGAGGTGGATTCTGTTATCTGTAAGATTCCTTTTAGTTCCATACATCAATGTATCTGTGATTTTATCTGTCAAGGATCAGGCAACAAGCATTTTATTAAACACTTATTATGTGCCAGGCATTGGCTAAGTGCTGGAGATATAAAATAAAAAGCAAAAAAAGAGTCTGCATCCCATGAAAATCATACAATCTAATAGGGGAGATAATATGTAATTAACTAGGTATATACAAGACATATAAAGAGTAGTTAAAATGTATTCTATGCTATTGGGGCAGCCAAGTGGCTCAATGGATAGAATGCTGGTCCTGGAGTCAGGAAGACCTGAATTCAAATGCGACCTCAGACACTTACTAGCAGTGTGATCCTGGGTCAATCACTTCAACTCTGTTTGCCTCAATCTGCTGGAGAAGGAAATGACAAACCATTCCAGAATCTTTGCCAAGAAAACCCCATGGCCAGTACTGGCATGCTGTGGTCCATGGGATCACAAACAGTCAGATATGACTGAACAGCAATCTATTCTAGTATTGCATCCACTGGGACAGCTTACAACCCATCTATGCCTTTTCATCTGGTGTTACAGTGGATAGAATGCTGACTCTGGAGTCATGAAGACATGAGTTCAAATCTGGCCACAGACACATACTAGCTGTGTAACCCTAAGCAGGTCACTTAACTTCTATCTGTCTCAGTTTCCTCAAATATAAAGTGTTGATAACAATAGCAACTAGCTCCCAGGATTGTTGGAAGTAACAAAGAGCTAATATCTGTAAAGTGCTTAGCACAGTACTTAACATGTAGTAGACACTCCAGGAATACTTTTTTCCTTCTTGTACTTCTTCTCCCAAATGTGCTAGAGGCCTTTCTCTATCAAGGACTGTTAGTCTTTTTGTGAGTCATGGACCCCTTTGGCAGTATAGTGAGTCTTATGGATCTCCTCTCAGAGTGTTTTTTTTTAAATGCATAAAATGAATGTGTAGGAAATGAAGAATGATAGCTAGATTTACAAAGTACCTTACACATATTAACTCATTGGATCTTTATAACAGCACTTTGGGTCAGGTACTATTTTTATCCCCATTTTATAGATGAGGTAAATGAGGCAAACAGAGTTTGAGTGATTTGCTCAGGGTCCTACAGCTAATAAATGTCTGAGGCACAGAATTCAAACTCGAGTCTTTCTGACTCTAAGTCCTAAATTCCATCTATCGCCCCACCTAATTCTAATTATATTGAAATACAGTTATCAAAAATAACACAAAACACTTCATAGATGCCAGTTTAAAAACTCCTTTTTTAACTTTTTTTAAAAAAAATATTTTATGGATTCCAAAGCAACACTGAGTCACCATCAGCTCTACCTCACTCTGACTACATGGTTGGCTAATATCATTTTCAAATCTTACATTTTCTCCACTTCTTTTTCATAGGCCATTGTTGGAAATATACTGCAGTTCTACTACTCCCAAATTCCCTTTGTGTGCCATGATTCCATCTGCCCTAAGTGGAAGGTGGTTTTAATTTAGTAGAAGATGGAAAATAGCAAATAGTTCTGGTTTCAATCACCAGGAAAGCTGAACTGAAAAGAGAGAGAGAGAGAGAGAGAGAGAGAGAGAGAGAGAGAGAAGAGAGAGAGAGAGAGACTGAAAGCAGGTTCATGCCAAAAGTGGGATAGAACTGAGGAAACAAACGCTATAGAAAAGTGAATCTGAAATAAGCAGCCTGTGAGATTCAATATTAAGAATAGTTATTTCTATCTAGGTGAATCCAGAAGACTATACCAACAGTTAAGGACAAAGCTGTCCTCCTGGCCTATGTGGGGAAAATAGTTTGGGATTTCAAAAGACACAAATTTGTTCAGATCCTGACAATTCAGCCTAGAGAGTTGAAAGGTGGCAATATGTTGAAGATCTGTGATCTCACTGTTGTAAGATCCCTTTCCATCTGTTACCCATCCCTAACCATGCTACTCCTGTGGTCCATATCTTATTATCATAGTCCGTATTCTCTCAAAGAACAAAAAGAACTTTTGGAAATACCAGAAGCTTAAAGGAGCTTCTACTTAATAATTTGGTATTTAATTCATATAGGAAACTCTTTCTTCTTTGTCTATAAATTAAACACCTCTTTTTAGACTTGCCTGGGCTAAAAAAGGTGAAATAGATTGCCTTTGGTTCTAGCTAGTGGGTGCCAGAAGTGGAATTTGAACCCAGGACTTCTGGGGCCAAACCAGGACACTATACATCCACTTTTCCTCTGAATGGAGTATATAGAAAACAGAAGAAAGCTAAGTTTGGGAGCTTCTTCCCCCCACCCCTTCGCCTTCTGTAATAATGATATAGCAAAGAAGGGTATTTTCTCAGCTTGAGTGTTTGAAGAAAAGACAAAAAGTTGGGCAGTTTCAATTCAGGAGAAATCTATAGCAAAGATCTTGCTGAGAGACAACAGAATCCTTATAGTCTAAAAGGGTTTAATTTTGTTGTCAAGTTTTGTTTCAGACCATCTTGGAAAGCACTGAGGGGAAAAAAAAGATTATTCAAAGCAACAGTGGATGGCAGTATTGGTTTGCAGCTATAAAGAAAGAAAGGAATGGAAAGTAGAATCTTTTCCAGAAGAAATCTAAGATTTGGTGGAATCTCTACAGGAGACTTTACAGGGCTAAAACAGTGAACTTCTGTTGGAAGTGTTTGAACAATATAAGAGAATGCTCTGATGATTTAAGAATATAAGGTTATGAAATGGGGGTTTGCAGGGGTGGGGGTGACAAATGACCTAGGAGAAAAGTATTGGGTTTGTTTTTTTTTTGTTGTTGTTGTTGTTTAAATCCGTTTCAGCTAACCCTTTACCACCAGGAACAAATCTTGTTTTAGATGAGGGTAGGGGGCTAGAAGAGAAGAACCAACAAAGAATGAAGTTGGTCAATAATGAGGTTAACAAGGAGAGTTTGTAGGTCCTTCTGAAGCCTAATTATTAATAATATTATTTTAGTTGAAGAAGAATTAGATTAAGTAACAAAGGCATTGGGATTGGGATTAGGAATAAAGAGATGGAGGAGAAGATGATGAAGTGACATATTATGCATTGCAGGCATTTTTTTTTTTAGAGAACAATGTGCATGATGTTGAAAGCCTCATGGTATTGTAGAAAGATCACCAAACTAGAAGACAGGAAGCCTGAATCTAATACTGGTTCCATCACTAATATTCTATGAAAGAAGGAAGGGAAGGAAAGAGAAGAAAAGAAGGAAGGGAAGGAAAGAGAAGAAAAGAAGGAAGGGAAGGGAAGGGAAGGAAGGAAGGAAGGAAGGAAGGAAGGAAGGAAGGAAGGAAGGAAGGAAGGAAGGAAGGAAGGAAGGAAGGAAGGAAGGAAGGATTTATTAAGTGCCAATTACGTGGCAGGCACTGTACTAAGCGCTTTACAAATATTATCTCATTGGATCCTCACAATTCTAGAAGATAGGTGCTATTATGATCTTCATTTTATAATTGAATAAACTGAGGCAGGCAGAATACTAGAATAATACACTGGAATTAAGAGGGATTAGGAAAGATTTCTTTTAGAAGGTTGAACTTTAGCTAAGACTTTAAGGAAGCCAGGAAGCAAACATTAGGAAATAGAATTCCAGGTATGGTGACCAGCCAGTGAAGATGTACAGAGTCTGGAGGTAGAGTATATTGTTTGAAGAACAACAAGGAAGCCAGTGTAACTGCATGACAGAGTATGCATGGTGGACTAAGGTATAAGATGAGTGAAAAGGTAAAAGGGACAAGACTGTGAAGGACTTTGAATGCTAAACAGAAGATTTCATATTTAATCCTGAAGATGATAGGGAGCCACTGTATAATACTGAATAAGGGAGAAGGAGATATGGTCAGATCTGTGCTTTAGGGAGACTGATTTGATAGCTGAATGCAAGATTGGAGAGAGATTTGAGGCAGGAAGACTTACCAGTAGGATATTGCAATAATCCAGGTGTGAGATGATGATGAGGACCCATACCAGGGTGGTAGCAATGTCAGAGGAAAGAAAGGGGCACATACAAGAGATGCTATGAAGGTGAAATTGACAGAATTTTTCAATAGATTGGATATGGGGGTAATGGTGAGAGATAGTAACGAGTCAACAATGATGTCTGGGTGCCAGGAAGTATGGCTATGCCCTTAACAATAATAGTAAAGGTTAAACTCTGTAAATTGAGAGGGTAGAACTTGGTCCTTTCCAGCTCCAAAACTATGCTCAGAGACTAGGCCCTTGACAGTCTTTTCTCTGGTCCAAGCCAGAGAGGAATCCCCAAATGCTGGTTTTAAGACCTTCAATGGGAGATGAAGCACTTTTCACAAGGATAGAGGCTCAAGAGGGTCGGTTTCTGTTAAGTACATTAAAGTAAACACCAAATACATATGGTAGATGTTGCAAGCTTCAATGCTAGCTATTGAAAGGACTGAGAAATGTGGCAACAGCTATCCGGGGAAAGTGGTATTTTACATCAGATAATAGATGATTGTAAAGTACTTTGCAAATATAAAATAATTAATAATAACAACATACTGTAGCACAAAATAAGCAAACTAGTGATTTTATTAGGACTAACAAGCTTTAGTTCAAAGGTAGTGGAAAAAGGAGAGAATGCAGGTCAGATTCATTAATTCATTTATTTAACAAACGTTCATTAAGCAAAGAGAAATGTACAAATGTACAAAGCAATGTGCTGATTCTGCCTTTAACATTTATAAGCTGTGTGACCTTCCACAAGTCTCAACCTCCTTGGGCTTCAGTTTCCTCATCTTTGAAATGGGAGGAATGGGGAGTGGGGGAAGTAGATGGTAGCTGAGGTCCCTTTCAGTTCTAGATCCGTGATCTCTGTGATGGTGCAGGGGGAGGCCTAGAGGAATGGAAAGGAGGAGACACGGATATAAATGAAACATATTTCCTGCCTTTGCAAAGCTTGTGACACTTTTGAAGCAATAAGACATGTAGGTATAGGTAGAGAATTTATGATTTCATTGACATAGGGAGCTTCCAGATAAGGAAATTCCTTTTCCAGCACAGGTGGACACCTCCATTAACTTATAGTCTTATAGAATTGCCTAGAATACTGAAAGCTTAAGCAATTTGTCCAAGGCCACACAGGAAGTATGCATCACAAGCAAGACTTTAACAGAAGTCTTTCTACTAAGAAGAGTTCTCTATCCATTATGCCAGGCTACCTCTCATCCAAGTATGTACAATATAAATCAGACTCTAACCACATGGTGCTATGAGATCACAGAATCCAAGCATCTCAGTATTGGAAGAGACTTCAGAAAGCCATATGGTCCAACTAATACA
This sequence comes from Phascolarctos cinereus, assembly GCF_003287225.1. Lineage (NCBI taxonomy): Eukaryota > Metazoa > Chordata > Mammalia > Diprotodontia > Phascolarctidae > Phascolarctos > Phascolarctos cinereus. The sequence continues at coordinate 179,757,358 of NW_027555736.1, forward strand.
TGAACAAGACTAGAACTACCTGAAAAGTGGTCATCTGACCTTCTTGAAGACCTCTACTGAGGAGGAATCCACTTCTTCCTCTGGCAGCCCACTCTGTTTTTGCATAGCTTAATCTTTGGGGTATATTCCCTTAAATTAAGTTTAAACCTACTTCTCTACTCTCTCTAGCATTGCTTTTAGTTCTTCCCTCCAAGACCAAGTAGAATAATTCCAGTCTCTGTCAAAAACAAAGGACTAAGATGGGACCTTCAACTAATGAAGGAAAAATTTTAAAACAACAAAACAACAATGAAAAAACCTAAGTCACCCAGAAAGTTTTACTGTTGACCCTTACTTCTCACAGGCATGCTGTCACAAATTCCTAAGGACCAAGAAAACTGAATAATTTTTTGTCCCTCGAGCACACTCTGCCTTGTTGTCTATGACTTACACAGTTAGTTATACCTGGAATGCTCATCTCTCCCAGCTACTTTGCTTGAAATTCCCTATCCATCTTTTAAATCTTCAATCAATCAGTTAACCAGTAGGCATTTATTAATGCTAGGTACCTCCTGCAAGAAGCCTCCTCTCATCCTCTTTCTTGGTAAGACTTTTCTCTCTCACAAATTACAAAGTCCATTGTGCTCTATCTCTCCAATATTCTTATATAATGTTGTGTCTTATGTTTGTGACTTGTCGACAAATTGACTGTATGCTCCTAAGGGCAGGGTTATGTCTTATCTATTCTTTTTACTTTCCTCTGGCTCCTAGCATTGTGCTCAGTACACAGTAGGTGCTCAATAGAATGAATTGTTGAATGAATGAAGTTCAAGTTCAGAAAGACCATCCAACTAACTCATAATACCTGTAGATAACAAGAAACATGAATGAGAGTAGTCAGCTGAATAAGAATCCTAGAGAGAGGGGTAGCAACCAGGAAGAGAAGAACAAACAAAAATATTTCTAAGGACTACAAAAATATTCAGACAAAAATTGTGTCAAATAATATGTGAAGAAAATTACTACTTTGAATGGAAAAGTTGCTAGTCTCTGAATTTTCTTTTTTTAATTACTTTTAAAAAAATAAGTAAAGCAAAGAACACAAATACAGATAGTGAAAGATGTTAACATCACTAAATAAGAAAAACTGGGTGTGTGAAAAATTAGGAGGGGAGACTGCTGCAAATGTGCCTAAATAGATTATTGGCTACTTTTTAAAAAATGTAATAGAATTTAGAGATGGAAATTACCTTGGAGACAATCTATCCGAAGGAGAAAGACTTGTGATTGATTAGACTTCCGATTGATTTCATTGATATGGCCAATTCCTGATTAGGAAATAACCTCTATCAATTCAGGTTGGCAATTTTTCTATAATTTGTCATTTTAGATGCCCAGAGTACTAAAGGTTAAGTGTCTTGTGCAGGATCACAAATCCAGTAAGTGACTCAGGCAGGACTTTGACCAGGTCTTCCTGTCTCAAAGGCCAACTTCTAGCCACTCTACCATATTGCCTCTTCATCTGCTCCAAACCTAACATATATTTATTTTTGTATAAGGAAGCTGAGACCCAGAAAATTTAAGTGACTCATGCCAAAATCATACAGTTAACTAGTAATAGAGCTAGGACCAGAATCCTGATGTCCTAGCAATCAGACCATTGCTCTTCCCATTATGCCACACTATCTCTTTCAAAGGTCAACTTACTACCTCAGGTACAATTTATAAAAAGTTGTGTGGCATATGAGAGGAGAGAAAATGGAGAATCCATTCTTGAGCAAGGTATAAAAACCAGTGCAAGAAATGCTAACCTGAACTTCTGTGTCATTACTACATTGCTTCCATGCCAAAAAAGTAGCTCTATAGACTAAGGTTGTCTGGAAAATTAAAGGTATGTAGTCATGATATGATATGTACATTAGGACCCATTTCCCTTCTGGTTTTAATAAAACATATTCATGAGAGAAATAGAGAATCCCATCAATGCCTAAATATCAAGTAGAGGCAGTATTATGATTTTATTAGTTTAATATAATTCATTAGTGCTCTGTATTAAAGCATCAACTCATCATTCTTACCCAACAGTGGTATGACGGACATGGCATGGAGGGATGTCATGAGATGGGGTGATTAGCAGAAAAAAATAATAGCCTTAAGCTAGATTCCTACGGAGGAGTGACCAGTTCTTACAATAAGTTACCGATTTTGAAATCAAATTAAAAAGCTTGGGCATATCAGAATGCTGCAAGTGGCAGCCATCCATGATTTCTAGATGTCTGTTTGGGAGTTCAACTCCACAATGTAAATAGCTGGCAGCCACACTGTTGTATGCTAAATGTCTCATTACTGACTGTCTGAGAACCCAAGAATTATGCACAATTAAGGGTTGGTACACATGAGTGGCCGAAATTGCAGTTTACAAAAGAATGATAATTGTTCAAGAAGATAGAATTGATGCATATAATTGGATTCGGTCATTTCACTTTTATCAAGTATCTTTTTTTCTTTACTACCTCAAGTGTATTACAGTCACTATATGAATTAATGTGTATGACTGTAAATCACAGCTTTTATGATACAGTCCTCTCCAACACATTCAGGCTTATTTTTTGTATTCTGTTTGGACTTCTTTAACAATTCTGTTTCATGATACTCATCTTTTTTTCTTTTACATTTCAATATAATCTGAAGGAAATATATATATATAGCCAAACCAAAATCAAAAGTTTAACTGGTATTGATATTATTTATTATATATTTAATGTTAGTATTAATAGTACCATATAAATATAAGTGCTTTCGCTTTCCAAAGTGCTTTTCTTGGTGGGCGGAGCCAAAATGGTGGAGTAAAAGCAGTGACTTGCTTGAGCTCTCCCCCAAACCCCTCCAAATACCTGTAAAAAATGGCTCTAAACAAATTCTAGAGTAGCAAAACCCACAAAAAGACAGAGTGAAAGAAATTTGCAGCCCAAGACAACCTGAATGGTTGACTAGAAAGGTCTATCACTCAAGGCTGGGAAAGAAACAGTTCAGCATGGGCAAACACACAGGCAAAGACTAGGCCTCAGTGAACCTGGAGTAGCCCTCAGAGGACTGAATCACAAGCAGCTGTAGCAGTTTCCAAACTTCTCAACACACAAGCACCAAAGACAACTTCGAAGATCAGTAGGAAAAGTCTGTGACTGTGGTGAGAGAGTAGCTCAGTCCCAGCCCCAGTCCTGGTGCAGCCCTGGGGTGGTGGATGCTTCCAGAGCTTCGGGCCCACAGACTGAGAGGGAATCAAGTGGCTGATCAGAGGAGGGTTGCAGGGATCTCTTTGCTGGTGCTGAGGCAGGATTCTCTTGCTTTGCTATGCTTGGCTCTGGGTCACAGTTCTGCCCACTTACTACCAATCAGTTAATCAATTTGCAAGTATTATTTACTATGTGCCTCATTGGATGCTGGAGATACAAAGAAAAAAATTAAAAAGGTGTTTACTCTTGAGTCTTTCTGAACTTGAACTTCATTCATTCAACAATAGGAATATGTGTGAGTGCATATATACAAAATAAATATACAATAAATTTTAAAGACAATAGGGGAAGGGCACTAGAGGCTTGGAGGGGAGGGAGGTCAGGAAATGTTTTTTACAGAATTTGATGCTTCAGCCAAGTCTAGAAAGAAGTAAGAGATCTTTTGAGGTGATGGTGAGAAGGAACAGAGAAAGGATAAAGAATTTGACTGGACCTGTTTTACTAGCCTATACTATATAGTAGTGTATGATGAGGCTAGTAAAACAGGTTTTGGCCAAGTTATAATGATCTCTAAAAGGCAAATATGGGATTTTCCATCCTATCTTAAAAGCAATAGAGTGGATTTGTTAAATAGGGAAATGGTGTGATTAGAGTTTACACAAAATAATTTTGCAAGCTGTTTGGAGGATGGATCAGAGCAGTGAGAAGCTGGAGGCAGGAAGTGCAGTTAGGAAGCCATCATCCAGGTAAGATGTGATCAAAGCCTGAAATAGAGTAATGGGCATGTCAGCATGAGAATGAGACCAATGTAAGAACATTTGTAGAAATAGAAATAGCAATGTGACTATTTGAATATTCAGGGTAAGGGAAAATGGGAAATAGAAGTTAACACCAAGAATGTGAACCTGAGAGCCTGGAAAAGCAATTGTGCCTTTAATAGAAATAGGGAAATTCAGAAGAATGTGCATTTAGAGGGAAACATGATCAGTTCTATTTTGGAAATGATCAAGAAGTAGTCATTGGTTTGGTTTTGTTTTTTTGAATGAATGACTGATTAATCAAATGTTAGAACTGGGACTAGAACTTAGATTTTTCTAATACAAATCTAGTGATCTTTCTGCAACATTATACTGCCCTTCAGATTGGATACAACCACTCTGTGATTTGCTTCTTAGAATCGTAGTGTTGGAAAGGAACTGTGCTATCACATGATCTACTTCCTTCCCACATTTAAGAATCTCCTCACTGATGTCCTTGGCAGGTAATCCTCCAACCTCTGCTTGAACTAGGCCGCTGACATGAGACCTAGTACTGCAGTAAACAGCCCATAATATCACTGGCATGCTTTAATTGATAGAAAATTATTTCTTCTGCTGAGAAAAAAAAATACTGTCCAGTAACTTCCAGCCATATTCCTAGTTCTACTCTCCTAAAACACATAAAATAAGTATAATTACTTTTCCACATGACAGCTTTCCAATATGTAAAGTCAGTTTTGTCCAAAGGCTCTCTATATAATCACTGATCAATTGTGAAGCATTGGGTTCCACAAGTGTATTATGGAGACCACTGGTAGCCTGGAGGCTAATGTCATGTGGTGTTCATATTTTCAATGGCTATGCTTTTGCTTTTATTTGTAGCATGAACTATTCAGTTATTTTAGAATTAAAAACCAAACCAGATATCACTACCATGATGAGTTTTCAAAAGCATGAGAATTCTTCTCAGTCATTTGGAGAAGCAAAACCAGTCCTACAAGGAGACAATAGGAGGATGCCCTATGACACAACTAGGAAGGTTGGAAAGAGAGGAAGGGAGGGTTTGGGGGAAAAGATAATGCTTTCTGTGTGAGGCATATTGAGTTTGAGATACCTATAGGACATTTTTATAGAACAATTTAAAATGTCTAAAGACAATTGGTAGTGTAGGATAGAGCTTGTGAGAGAGATTAGCATATATAGACCTGCATATATAGTTGAACTGACTAGAATTCATGAGATCCCCAACAAATAGTGCAGAGGTAGAACCTAGGACAGAACCTTAGACAACATGCATGGTTACTGGGACTGACCATCATGAAGATAAAAAACAAACAAACAAACAGAGTGAGAAAGAGAGACACAGACTAAGAACCAGTGCAGTGGATAAAGTGCTGGGTCTGGAGTCAGGAAGATTCATCTTCATGAGTTCAAATCTGACACTTACTAGTTGTGTGACTCTGAGCAAGTCACTTACCCCGTTTGCATCAGTTATTCATCTATAAAATGAGCAGGAGGAGAAAATGGCAGGCCACTCCAGTTTCTTTGCCATGAAAACCCCAAATGAGATCACAGAGTCAAGCATGACTGAACAACAACCAGAATCAGGAGGGAATAATATCACAGAAACCTATAGAATAGAGAGTAAATAGGACGAGCAATTGATTGACTCTCAAATGCTATAGACAGATCAAGAAAGAGGAAGCTTGAGAAAAGGCCATTTGATTTGGCTACTAAGAGGAAATAGCGGTTTCAGTTGAAGTTCAGATTAGAAGCCAGATTATAGAGGATTTAGAATTGAGTGAGAAGACAGGTAATGGAAGCACCTAGTATAGACAGCACTCTCAAACAGTTTGTCCAAGAAGTGGAGGAGAGATATGAGATGATAGTTATCAGAACTGATTAGATCAAGTGAGAATTTTTTTAAAGGATGGGAGTAAAAGGGTTGGAGGAAGGGTATCAAACTGTTGGAGAAGATGAAAGAGTATTTAGATCACTTGTGAATGTAGTAGGCTTGGTCTGGGCAGAAAAAAAGGACACCATTTCATGAATACTGAGGAGATAGTGCAGGGAAGATGCCTGGGCTATAGGAGAAAAGAATGACGGGATTAAAGAGAGTTCTTGATGAGGTTTCTCAATTTTTCGGCAAAGTATGAATCAGTGTCCTTAACTGAGAGGATGGGGTAAGGTGGTTACAGGGAGGCTTGAGAAGGATTGTGATCTCCTTGAGGGCAGAGACTGCCTTTTGACTGATTGATAGAGCAAGATAACAAATCAATTAGATAGGTTTAAAAGGGTTGCCTTGCTACCGTGAGGGCCTAGTTGAGATTATAGAACATAATTTTGCTGTAGTGAATCCAATCAACAGAGTTTCATCTTCCTTTTTTTTTTTTAAAAAAGAATATAGATGGTACCCATCATTCAGAGAATGGTTGAAGAAATTGTGGGTGAACATAATGGAATAGTTTTATATCCTAAGAGATGACAATGTAGAAAATTCAGAGAATTTTGGGAAGAATTTTATGAACTCATGCCGAGTAAAACAAACAGAACTACAGAAAAATTTACATGATAGCTAAGACTACACAACAATGCATTGACCAATCATACATTTCAAAGACTGATAATAAAGCATGCACCCTGTCTCTTGGCAGGGAGGTAAATAAATGAGAAATACAGAGTGAAACATCCTTTTTAAAGATAAGGTCAACCACGTGCTCATTTGCTTTGCTTAAGTATTTATTAAAAGTGTGAAGGAGGAAACTAACATTTATTATGCACCTTCTATGTGCCAGACATGGTGTTAAGCACTTCATCTCATTTGAAGTATGGTGTTCAATATGAAGGGGGTGAATTATTAGTGGACAGTAATGAGTTTTGAAAAAATACATAGAAATGGGGGGAGGGGAAGTTCTAAAGGGAACACAAGTAAATAGGGTAGTTCTGTTATTTATTTGTTTAATTTCATAAATCATTTCAAATTATACAAAAGTTCACAGATTCACTATGACCTTTTTTCTTCTTCAAATATCAAATTCTTTGTGATTTATGATAGTTAAGTTCATAATAAAAAAGTGAGGATGGTAGGGATTAGGAGATGGTATTGCTGCTTTCATCTTCTATCGACACTGTGTTTCAGCTTGCGATACATAATTTTGCAACATGAAAATCACCTTGAATATCTGTAATGGCTGTGGGAGGGAAGCAGTGAAGTGACTGAAACTAAGATAGCAAAAGTAAATGACAATAATTCTGGTTTTACTTAGCAATCTTGGCATGTCCAAGGAATTGCACTACAAGAAAAAAGAATAAAATCCATCAGAAATATTAAAATGTTAACTATTAATTAAAAAAACCTGAAAAGCTACCTTTCCAAACAGAAACTATACAACAAAGGGCTAAGAGAGAAGAATAACCCGTTGGACACTTCAGTATTACCAGTGGGTTGGACCTACTGTGATACAGATCTCATGTTCATGAACTAGGCAATTGACGTTTAGAACCCTTTGGATACCATCTCTAACCTGGAGTTTTGGAATAGCCATATTCACAAAAACAAAATCAGACTGAGAGGAGGAAATAAAGTTGATTAGAGGGACTGATCTATGAATGAAGCTTTGAATAATTCAATTCAACATGGCTGGGTGATAACTGAGGGAGGTATGACAAGTCAGTGAGGATTAGAAGGGCATCAATACAGTGGAACTAGAGCAGGGGGTGAATGATTAGGAATAATTGGATGAAATTGAGCAAAGGAAAAATTGGGCAATATACTAAGAAATATGTTTTGGGCTTCTTATTTTCATGGACTCTAAAATAAGGTCTCTTTTAAGGGAAATAGTAGAACCACTCCCCACCCTCCATCCTTTGCATCATCTAAATTTGATCGAACTAAGCACCCTTGTAGGAGATATAAGTTTACATTAACTGGCTGAAGATGTGCTACCCTAACAAAATGTTTTCTCTTTTGATTTCTGTGAATTGAATATGTTAGGGCATTTGGCCATTAATTCTAAAAAGAAATGTTTCTCTCTTCCCTTACTCTCCCCCACTTTTTAATCCTCCACCAACTGCCTATCCAAATCAATCTATGTGCTTTTAAAAAAGGGATGTAATTGAATAAAAAGAATAACTGAATGAGAAGTTTAGTCTCATTTCACAATTCTACCACAGTAAAATCAACAAATCAAATATAAATATTTGAAAGGAACTCATTTTTTTGGTTTGGAATAGTCCTTGAATGCAAATGAACACCATCTATTAAACAAGAGCTAGCAATTTCAGTTCTGTTTTGTAAAGAATCTTGTCTGTGGCTGTTGTAACTTCGAAATGACATAGTACATAGTTCCCAAAATGACCTATTGGATTATACTAAATTTCCTTTATTCAGACTTGTACTACTGTGATTTCTTGCCATTATATAAAATTTATAAGTGATGGATTCTATTTCATACAGTTTGGAAAGTAGTGATGAGAAACTATCATTATTACAGAAAAGCAAGGCCTACAGGATGTTGAGGGGACTCCAAATCATGCTATAGGGAATCAGTTAAAAGAATTGGCACATTGTTGTTGTTTTTCCATGGTTCAATCATGTCTGACTCTTTGTGACCCCATGGACTTGTCCATGGGGTTTTCTTGGCAAAAATATTGGAGTGGTTTGCCATTTCCTTCTCCAGTATATACCCATTTCATAGATGAAGAACTGAGGCAAAGAGGGGTTATGTGACTTGCCCAGGGTCACATAGCTAGTATGTGCCTGAGGCTGGATTTGAACTCAGATCTTCCTGACTCCAGGTCTAGTGCACTATCTACTGTACCACCTAGCTGTCCCTAATTAGCACCTAGTGGGCTTCTAATAAATTTCTGTTGGTTTGTTGATATGGAAGAGGGATAAGATTTACTTTGTTTGTCTCCAGAACACAGAACTAAGAGAAATGAGTATCAAGTTGCTAAAAGGTAGATTTTTACTATGTATAAGTGGGGGAAATGGACTACCTTGAGAGGTAGTGAGTTTCCTGTCACCAGGAGCCTTCAAATATAAACTGGATGATAATTTGTTGGTAATACTATAGAGGGGATTTCTATTTTAGCGTCAGTTGATGTCCTCAAAGGTCTCTCCTAACACTGAGAGTCTATGAAAATGTATAGTGTTTCTGAGTGACAGGCAGCTAGAATAAATAAATTATTTTAAAATAAAACATAAATTGTTTTAAATTGTTCAACATGAAGTCACTTTCATTGTCAGGAAAAAAAACAGCACAATGTTGAAAAATAGCACTAGATTTGCTATCAGAAAATTAGAATTCAAATCTCAGCTTGATTGCCTTTGTGATACGTGGCACCTCATTTGTCCTCTCTTTGTCTCAGTTTCCCCATCTTTAAAATGGGGTATGGGTAGACTAGGTGATTACTAAGTTTCCTTCTTGCTCTTGGTCTCAAGATCTTGTGTTTTTTAAGGTTAATGAAAATAGCAAATATAATTTTCATTTTGCTCATTAGTATCTCTGTCTGGAAGTAACAAGCATCTTATGGGAATAAAGAAAAATTCTCAGATATGAAGGAAAGGAGGTTGTCTTATTTTAATCCAGGTAGGCCCTGTCATCCTAATGATGATGACAGGGTCAATGTTACGAAACGTGACTTTGGACCCAGTGGGAGGAATAAAGTCCAATATTCATGCAACACTTGAGAGATGTTTGGCATTTGTAGGAATTCCCTTATAGGAAAGTGACTTGAAAGTCATTGGTCATTCCTTCTTGCTGACCAACCTGAACTGAGAAATTTTGATCATTCTAGACTAAAGAGCAATCCTACTTCTGTTGTCATAAAATGGTCAATTATGGAATAGAGCATGATGACACAATTCCCCTCCCCTTTGAAATGAAATGTTCACTCATCTTAGTATCTCCTAATCTGTTTACCAGCTACACTGATGAGTTGGATTTATTTAACTGTTATCACCAAGCTGACCTATGTTACAATGACAGATCATGTTCTAGTGAACAAAAGTATCATATTTCCCAGGCTTTTCCCTGTGAAAAGAGAAATTTATGTCTAAAGATTCCACTGCCCCCCCCACTCTTTAAATGTAAATATGTCAGAGATATATTAAAATGGTATTCGATATAGACTACTATTTTTAAAACAAAGTTGTCATTTGACTCCTGGTGAATTGCTCGTAAATTCAGGACTGAATAAAGAGATCAGATTACATTAAATGCATTTTGGTATCTATAACTTTCTGCAATGAATTAAAACTGGCTGATCGTGTCTCCAGCGCATTTCATTTGCCGTTGATTCATGTACTGTAATATAACCTTCAAAATTCCCTTATGCCAACAAACTCACTCAGATATGCTGAGTGCAGGAGGAGATTAAAGTGGCTATAAGATTGAAAACTATACGAAGGCATCAGATAATGCGGTAGAGGTATAATGAAAGTGTAAACAAAGCCCACAAATGTAGAAATTACTGTTCATATAATCCACTGTTGAATTCAATGGAGAGTTTAGCTCCGAGTCGGATATATATTAATACCCCACAAATTGGCAAGATCAATACGCTGAGCCCGTTTCATTCTTATTGAAGTATTTTTCTCTTTGTGGCTAAGCAGAAGTAAAGCATACCATTCTCCTTCCGAAAAATATAATATTTCCCCAACAGGAATTTAACATTCAGGTATACTCAGACCCATGGCTCTAAGAAACTTGCCTGGGCTGATTTTTCTCCACATTTTAAGGTTGAAATGACTTACAGAAATAACCTTCCAGATTTTCCACGAGCAAGATCTTGTGCTTTTTTTTTCTTTTTTGGTCTTTATGTTGTGAAAGCCAGTCCATCCTTTAAAGACTCTTTAAGCTGCTATAGATAAATAAAATAAATAAATAAGTGGGTATTATTTCCAAGCTCGGGAGGCTCTATTGTTTCAGGAGTAGCTGTGGCTATGGATGAATGCTTCCAACAGAAGTTAAAAGAGATAATGAGCCTTTAATGATACAAAATCAGAGCCTTGTGTGCCTAGTGAAGCTTGACACGAGCTGGCACTTTCAGCAAGCAAGGAGAACACATCCTGTCTTTTGGTTTTACAAGCCAAAAATATCCACCAAAGGGCCCTCCTGGACCATGCATGACATGTCCCCCAAGGTAGGACTAGGCTCATTTGTCTATTATGTTAAACTGTGATATGACACAAAGCATAAAACTGAATTGAGGTAAGGTGAGACTGATTGCCCCCCCCACCTCCTGATTCATTCAATTCAACAATACACATTCATTAAGTATCTACTATGTGATAGACACTGGGGATTATGAAACAGTACCTGTCCTCTGGAACTTATATTATACTGAGATAAAATAATGCGTAAGTTTGTTCTACATGCATATGTATAGACATGTAAATATATTTATGTGTATATATCTATATGCAAATATTTAATTGAAGGGAAGAGTTAAATTGGAAGGATTGGGAAAAGGTACTTAAGATCTTTAAGGTCAATATCCATTTAGATTTAAAGCAAAATCTTCTATTTTATTCTAGCCATATGATCACACATCTAGAAGAGATCTCAGAGGCCATTTATTCCAACCTTTCTCATATGCAGATGAAGAAACCAAAGCCCATGGAGGTTGTGACTTGCCTATGATCACAGAGATGGTAACATCAAGAGGAAGACTTGACTGACTGCCTCCCCCCTCCTATCCTCAGGTTCCCAAGACACGGTTCATTCCACTGAATCACAGGTGTTCTCTACCAAATCCAGACAAAGATTTGTAGCTTGAATAGGGCAGGCTCACTCTGTCCCTGCTTGTACTGACCAGGTAGGACACAACTTTGTTTTCCCTGTGGCCAATTTGCTCATGGCTTTGAAGGGATCTGGTTTGAATTTTAACTGTGATAATGTGTGAAACACCTAGCCCTACTTCTGGAGAGCAGTAGCCTGGAGGGTCTCCTCCTCGGTGAATGAAAGCCAGTCTCCTTGATGTGAAATCTTACTTGTTTCTCAAAGGATTGGCATGCCTGATATGATTAGGGAGCTTCAGTTGTGCTGATTATAAATTAAAATTAGTAAAAACAGATTGAACAGGAAAATAAGAAACATAAGGGTACACGGTAGCCCTCTGCTCTTTGCGGTGATGCTTCTCTACAATGAAAATGCTTATTTACTCAGGCTAGTCTGGCTTAGTAGAGAATTTGAGCTGGAAAGAAATTTAGAGATCATCTAATCTGAACCTCTCATTTTATAGACAAGTAAACAGAGACGTGCAGAGACTTGTCCAAAATCACAAAAGCTAATTAGTGACAGAGAATAAGTTCTGATAATAATTTTAGTTAGAAAGTAAATTGTTACCATGGAATAATAATTTTTACCTTCCTGACACTCTATAAAGGTCAGGTAAATGATTTAGTGGGTAGAATGCTGAACTTGGAGTCAGGAATACCTGAGTTCAAATTTAGCCTCAGTCTTCTTACACTTTACACCTGCCTTTACTCTCCACCACTCTTACATAAGGTATTAGCCAGTGACTCTGGCCACCTTACTGCTTCTCATACAAGACACTATCTCTCAACTCTGTGCATCTTCACCGGCTGTCCCTATGCCAAGCCTGGAATGCCCTTTCTCCCCATTACCACCTTTTAGCTTCCTTATCTTACTTCAAGTTTGAGCCAAAATACTATCTTCTACAGGAAAGGGATTTTCCAGTCCATTTTAATTCTAGTGGTTTTTCTCAGTTTATGCTCTCAACCTCCCCCTCTTCCTTCTCTCTCTCTCTGTGTCTCTCTTTTTTTTTGTCTTTGTCTCTCTATCTCTATATATTATTGTATGCATATAATATACATGTTATTATATTATAATATACATACATGTACCTCTATAGTTGATCATTTGCCCATAATTTTTTTGCGTGTTGTCTATTCCTCTAGTCTGTGAGCTTCCAGAGAACAGGAGCTGTCTTTTGTTTTTCTTTGTATACTGAGCACTTAGCACAGTGCCTAGCACATAGCATGTGCTTAATAAATGTTTATTGACTACTTATTTGCTAACTGTGTGAGCCTGATCAGTTCACTTAAACTTTCTTGGCTTTTATTTCCTCATATATAAAAAGGGGATTTGGGCTCAATGACCTCAGAGGTTCCTTTCAACACCAAACCTCTAATTCTCAGATGTTATTACCATTGTATTAAGGTGTCGAAGAGTTATATAACTGAAAAGATATGAGAGCAATACCTATATTACCATACCTTATTATAAAGGGTAGAAAATAGGAAACGGATAAGCACCTACATAGCGCCTACTGTGTGTCACACACTGCTAAACACTTTACAAATATTATCTTATTTAGCCTCACAACAAACCTGTGAGGTAGGTGCTATTATTATTATTCCCATTTTGCCGTGGAGCCACAGAGAGTTTACATGACTTGCCCAGGGTCACCCAGCTAATGAATGTTAAGGCTGGGTTTTAACTCAGGTCTTCCTGACTCCAGCCCAGTGCCTTTCCACTGTGCCACCTAACTACCTCTAGCTATATAATATTAAATCCTCTCTTATTATGAAGGACCCATGTAAGTATGAGGAGTCATAGATGAAGTAGAATACCATTTTGTCATTTTTCTCTTACAGATATTTTGAGCTGGAAGGGATCTTAGAAGTTGCTATGGAATTGCAGAGACACTTGGGTTCAAATTATGACTCTCTCACTTATTATCTCTATGACCTTAGGAAGTCACTTAAGCTGTCTTGGTTTCAATTTCCTTACCTCACTGGATTGGACCATATGACTTCCATTATCCATTCCAAATCTAAATCTGTCATCTAAATCACTCCTCCTCATTATATAAATGTGAAATCAGAAGCTGGAGGAGACAGTGGTTAAATTCCTTGTCCAAAGTCTCATCATTAATAGCAAACCTGGGACTTTAATCTAGGTTTCCTAATTCTTTATCCTGGGCTTTCTCCACTTTTTATTTTCCGCATTACAAAAATGGTGGCAATCAGTCAGTAAGCATTTATTAAACACCTATTACATGTCAGGCACTGTGCTAAGCTATGGTAATCAACTGCATTCTTCCTTTTCTCTCTCTCTCTCTCTCTTATACTAGACCAATCCCTAGACCCTGAATTCTATCCATCCCCCCCTGCAGATAAGAATCTCTACTCAAGGAATAAGGATGGATTCTGAGGGATGAAAGTTGCAGGAGTCTAGAAGCATTGTGGGAAACCAAGTAAAAAGAAAAAATGTACCATTCTTGTCTTTCTTAACTTTTCACATTCATTGTCAGCTCTGGCCAGCATTAGTCTAAAGGAAACAATGATCTTGTCAATAACTTGAAAATATTTCAAGAGCTTGAACTTCATATTTGGAGAATTCTCTAAGTTACTTTTTAGTTGACACTGACTGAGAGTTGCAATATGTCAGGCCCATCATTTCAAAATCACTGTGGCTTTTTTTTTTCCCTTGGAGGACTAGAGGGAGATTTAGATTCAGAGCACCTGGGTTCAAATCCTGGCCATGCTACATTGGGTAAATCATAACACCTCTCTGGCCTCAGTTTCCTCATCTGTATAATAGTTTATTATTATTAGTTTATTTTTGAGGTTCCACCTAGCTCTGAATTCCATGACTCATGAGCTACCCAAGAATTGAAACTTCCAGGGTGCTTGTTAATTTAATGCTTAAGACTACATCATTAGAGTTACTTATTTGTCCATCAATGCAAATCACACATTTTTCAGCAAGTGGTTATTTCCTGTCCCATCCAGAAGATACCTCATAAGCAAGAAGTACAGAATGACCATATAGGCATCCTAGGCCTGAAAGAAGCAATTATTCTTTTTTTACCTACATTCTTCCTTAGCGGCACACTCTATGTCTTTATAATAGCTAGCATTTATATGCACTTTAAGGTTTTCAAAGTCCTTAACTCCTTTTATTCTCACAACAACCCTGGGAGACAAGTCTTGGTATTATTCCCATTTTAAAGGTGAGGAAACTGAGGCAGGCAGAGATTAAGTGAATTTAATCAGGGTCACATAACTAGAAAGGGTTTGAAGCAAGATTTAAACTCAGGTCTTCCTGATCCCAAGGCCAGTGTGTTAGTCACTATGTCACCTAGCTGCCTCTCACGGAGTCAACTGTCCTCCCTAGACCACAGAAGTAGAGTCTCTGTAGTCATGGATAACAGTGGGGAATTTCTTATCAAACGAAAACCCCCTAATTTCAGTATTGCATAAGATATCAGAAGCAATTATGAGCCATGTTTCTTCTAGAATGCTTGACTATTTATATGGGCCATGAGCATCAGACATAGTACCTAAAAATTTGAGTCAGCTGAACATGAATTTGTTAAGCAACCATTACGTGACAAGCATCATGGTAGGTGCTAGGGTTTTTATTTTCAACTTTGTATACATTCTTTTTAATTTTTTAAGAAAAATTATTCATTTTAAAAATTCTTTTCTCTTTAAATTTTGAGTTCCAGATCCTCTTCTTCCCTCCCACCCATGTCCCACCCTACATACGAAATCATGCAAACATATTTCCATGTTAGACATATCCCCCCAAAAAAAATGAACAGAGAAAGTAAGAAAATTATACTGCAATTTGTACTCAGAGTTCATCCATTCTCTGCCTGGAGGTGAAGAGCATTTTTTCATCATGAGTTCTTTGGAATTGTCTTGGATCATCGTCTTGATCAGAGCAGCCAAATCTTTCACAGTTGATCATCATTACAACATTGGTGTTACTGTGAATGATGATCTCCCAGTTCTTCTCACTTCACTTTGTATCAGTTCATATTGGTCTTGCCATGTTTTTTTTTCCTGAAACCATCCCCTTGTCATTTTTTTTAGCCCAATAGTATTACATCACAGTCATATGTTACAAAGGCAGAGCCAACATGGTGGAGTAAAGGCAGGGATTCAACTGACCTCTCACAAATTTCCTCCAAACAACTTTAAAATAATGCCTCCAAATGACTTCCGGAGTGGCAAAGCCAATAAAATGACAGGGTGAAACAATATTCCAGCCCAAGACAACTTAGAAGGTCAACAAGAAAGTTCTGTCTCACTGGAGAAAATACGAATCATAGTCCAATACATGCCTCACTCCACAAGCCAGCAGTAAGATCCCAAGCTCCTGCACTAACTAGCAGTGAGGCCCTGGCCCCAGTGCAAGCCAGCAGCAGACCTTGGGAGCAGCTGAATCTGCATAGTGACTTCCAGAACTCTCAGTCCGCAGAGGGTCAGACAACTGATCAGAAGGAGATTACAGAGGACCCTTAACTGGCATTGGGTGCAGGACTATGTTAAATTGTCCATACAGGGATCCAAGCCACAGTCCAGGTAAAGAGGAGTACTTGTATACTAAAGCTCCCAGTTGTAGGAGAGCAGGGATTCTGGTCACAGTTCCAGGGCAGAAAACAGTACTTGTGGTCATGCATGGACCAGAGTATAGGTCAAGAGAGCAGTGATGGCTACACCTCTCCTTAGATCATACCACCTCAGAAGAACTGAAACTTTACAGATGCCCAGAACTGGCTCTAAAAATAACAGAACAAAAAACCCAAAGCTTTGGATGGTGCCTCCTCCACCCTGGAGCAGAGCCTAACTTTAACATAAAGTCAAAAGTCAAGAAATGGCTGGAAAAACGAGCATTAACAACAACAACAACAAAAAGAGCTTCACCATAGAAAGTTACTATGGTGACAGGAAAGATCAAAACACAAAATCAGAAGAGTATAGCAAAGTCAAAATGGCTACATACAAAGCATCAAAGAAAAATTAGAATTAGTCACAGGCAAAAAAAAAAGAACACATGGAAGAGTTCAAAAAGGATTTTAAAATCAAATAAGAGAGGCAGAGGAAAATGGGAAAAGAAATGAGAGTGATACAAGAAAATCATGAAAAAGGAGTCAACAGCTTGGTAAAGGAAGCAAAAAAAAAGGCTGAAGAAAATAACAGCTAAAAAAAAAGAATAAGACAAATAATGAAAGAGGAACAAAAATGCACTGAAGAGAAAAGCTTTTTTAAAAGCAGAATTGGCCAAATGGAAAAAAATACATACAAAAATTACAAAAATTGACTGAAGAAAACAACTCCTTAAAAGTAGAATTGGCCAAATGGAAAAGAGATACAAAACTCACTGAGGAAAATAATTATGATGGGATGACATAAAGAAAAAGTTAAGAAGTCAGAAAGAGGGATGCACTGGGAGAAGGGGGGAGGGAGAATAGAATGCGATAGATTCTCCCCAATAAAAGAGGTGCAAAAGAGCTTTTAAAATGAAGGGGAAAATAGGGGATGGAGAATGCTTAAACCTTACTCTCATTGGAATTAGCTGAAAGATTGAAAATTAATTGGAGACTAAACAAACTAATCCTAAAGAATCCTAAAGAATGAGTGGGTCAAAGAACAAATCGTAGAAACAGTAATTTCATTAAAGAGAATAACAATGAGACAACATATCAAAATTTATGTGATGCAGCCGAAGCAGACTTAGGGGAAATTTTATATCTCCAATCACTTGTGTCAATAAAATAGAGGAAGAAGAGATCAATCAATTGGGCACACAACTAAAAAATATGAGAAAGAGAACAAATTAAAAATCCCCAATTAAACACCAAGTTGGAAATCTTGAAAATCAAAGGAGATATTAATAAAATTGAAAGTAAGAAAACTAATAAATAAATCTATGAGCTGGATTTTATGAAAAAAAAAGATAAACCATTGGTTAATTTGACAATCATATGACACAACAATACTCAGCCATTCCCAATTGATGAACAACCTCTAATTCTTAATTCTTTGCCACCACAAAAAAAGAGCTGCTAGAAATATTTTTGTACATATAGGTCCTTTTCCTTTTTCTTTGATCTCTTTGGGGTACAAATCTAGTAGTAGTATTACTGGGTCAAAGGGTATGTGCAGTTCTGTAGCCCTTTGGACATAGTTACAGATTGTTTTCCAGAATTTTTGTATCAGTTCACTACTCCCCCAGCAATTTTCCCTCCTCTCCTCCAGCACTTGTCATTTCTTACAGGTATGAGATGGTACCTCAAGAGTTGTTTTAATTTGCCTTTTCTAATCAATAGTGATTTAGAGCATTTTTTCATATGACTCAAAACAGCTTTGATTTCATTTTCTGAACATTGCTCATTCATTTCCTTGGACAATTTATCAGTTGAGGAATGGCTCTTATTTTTATAAATTTGACTCAACTCCTTATCTATTTGGGAAATGAACCCTTTATCAGAAAAACTTGCTGTAAGCTTTTTTATATCACTTCATTGTCTATGGTATCTTTTAGTAAAATGTCATTTCCTTGATTACCTCTTTTAATTAGGTTTATTTTTGTTTTTGTTTTCTCTGATATCATAATCATGACTCTTGCCTTTTTTATTTCAGCTTAAGCAAAATAGATTCTACTCTAGAGTTTTATTTTAACTCTGTCCGTGTCTTTCTGTTTCAAATATATCTCTTGTAAGCAAGATATTGTCAGATTCTAGTTTCTAATCCATTCTGCTATCCACTTCCATTTTATGAGCTAGCTCATCCCATTCACATTCACAGTTATGATTGCTAACTGTGTATTTCCCTCCAGCCTATTTTCTTCTCTTTTTATTCTGTCCTTCTTCAAATGTTTATCCTTCTCTTTCTCTTTTTATTCTCTCCCTCTTCAAATGTATGTGTCATTTCTGACCACTGCCTCCCTTAATCTGTCCTTCCTTTTATGATCCCCAGCCTTACATATCTTTTCCCCTTCCCCTCCTATTTCCCTATTGGGTAAGTTACATTTCTATATACAATTGACTCTGTGTGTGTGTGTATATATATATATATATATGTTATTCCCTCTTTGCATTTCTTTCATCATTCATTTCTTTTTCCAATTTTTCCTCTACCACTCTTAACTTTCTCTTTAACTTTTCCAGAAATTCTTACTGGCCTTGGGTGCAATTAGCATTTTTCTTTGAGCCTTTGCTTATAGCTGTCTTCATGTTGTTGTCTTCTTCTAAGTTTATGTCTTGGTCTTCTCTGCACTTGTAGTAGCATTTTATGGTAAAGTTCTTTGTTGTTGTTGTTGTTGTTGTTTGCTCCTTTTCCCAGACTATTTCTTCACTTTAAACATTACGTTAAAGTTGGGTTCTGCCCACGTGAGTGTGGGGCAACACTGTGTTAAGTTCTAGGTTTTTTCATGCTGCTATTTTCAGAGCTAGTTCTGGATGTCTGCAAGTTTTCAGTGCTTCCAAGGTGGTATGATCCAGGGAGAGGTGTGGTCACCACTCTCCTGGTCTGTGCTCTGGCCTTTACTTAGGAAGGGCCTCTACTCCTCAGCAGTTTCAAGCATTAGTGTTCCTTTTGACATTGGAACTTTGACCAAAGCTACTGTTCCCTGATGTCTGATCACAAGTGTTCCTCTCTACCCTAGGACTGCAGGCCAAAGTCCTCTGTAATCTCTTTCTTTTTGTCTTACCCCTTTACCATCTCTGGGCAGAGAGTTCCCAAAGCTGCTGCTGTTGCTGTCACCTCCAAGGCCCACCAGTGGTGCTTCTGTCCTATATAGGCCTGTACCCGCTCCAGTGTTACAGACCTCTCCTATGTACTTCCTAAGTTGTCTTAGGCTAAAACAAAACATCTCCCTTTGACCTTTAGTTGACTTCACTGCTCCAAAATTTTATTTGCGGTATTATTTTAAAGTTATTTGGAGGCAAATGTTAGGAGCATTCAGCTGGGTTCTGGGCTGTACCCTGTCATCTTAGTTCCACCAGTGCTAGGGATTAAAAGAAACAAAAACAAAAACAGTCCCTCACCTCAAGAATCTTATATTTTATTGAGAAGAAACAACATCCAGTTGGGATGAAAGAGTGTTTATCTGAGGGAATCGGGAAAGGCATCTTGTAGGTATTGGTGCTGAACTTTGAATACAGCTTGAAGTTATGATAGCATAAACAAAAATCTACATCCATGGTCTCCTCCTGTAATGAAGAGAGGGAAGTTCATTTTCTCAAATCTTCTCCAGAGCCAAATTTGGTTATTTTAATTATACATTCTTTTCATTTTGGGTTTTTTTGTTCCTCTCATTTACAATATTGAAATTAGTATGTATGTTGTTTTCCTGGTTCTGCTTACTTTTCTCTCTATCAATTCATATAAATCTTCCAATGATTCTTTGCATTCTTAATGCCCAGTGTTTTTATGGTGCACTAATATTTCATTCATTCATTTAGTACATTATGCATAACTGTTTGTCAATTGATGGTAACATTAGTTTTATAGATGAGGAAACTGAGGCTTAAAGAGCATCAGTGATTTACCTATGATTGCATAATTCTTAAGAATAAGGAAGATTGCTGGGCCTGGGGGCTCAGCCAGCTACAATGGAAACTTGAGACTGGTGGATTGCTTGAGTTTAGGAGTTCTGAGCTGTAGTAGGACTAAAGCCAATTGATGATCTGCACTAAGTCCAGTGGGGGATGGGGGTAGGGGGATGGCACCAGACTGTTTAAGGAGGGGCAAACCAGCATGTGTAAAACGGACCAGGTCAAAGTGCCCATGCTGCTCAGTACTGGGATTGAGTTGGAAGATCCAGTCTTAAAAGAAAATCAGGGGAAAAGTTGATTGTAGGTCTTCCTGACTCAAACTTGAGGATGTTTTCCACTATACTATACTGTCTCTCCACCTACCTAGCTGGCCATGTTAGAGAGTTGTTGTTAGTATAAAATATGTAAAAGGTTTCCTACATCTTAAAACATTACCTAAAGGGAAATCATTATTGCTGAAGATGAAAGAAATGAAGATTACAATAAAGGAAATATAAATTCATGTGACAGAACTCCATGCTATAAACATAAACATTTAGGAATCGTCATTAGGTTAGATTAGAATGATGTATATTCCTTTTCTTTTAAACATATATTCATTATAATGTATATGTTGGTATTACACATACAGATTTGTACATATTATATATAAATAAACATATATAAGCATATATAAATAATTAAAATCATTATATGTATACACACCTCTCTCTATATGCACATATATGTATATATACATGTATACTTATATTGGCTCTAAATCTATCATCCTAAATAAGGATCAACCTATATATGGAATTGGAGAGGAAAACTTAGTTTTAAATGTCAAGGGAAAAGGTATTGGAGGGTAACTGAAACTCCAAATATGTTCCATGTAAATTCCTTTCCTGAACAGGAAGACTTTAGGATACTTAATTCTCCTCACATAGACATTACTAGGCTGTCTTAAGTGCTCTCTGGCAAAGCAAATGTTTTCATTGGAAGCTAGTCATAATACCATATAGTGGATGTTTCCAGGACAATGGTGTTGGTCCAAATTATGTGACTGGTTCAGCATTGACATGAAAGTTCTTACGAAAACCTGCAGGGTAACTGGGTTTTTTTCATCTAAGAACTGAGGTTTTTGGCTGCCTGGAGAACACGCATACAATCTATGCCAGGATGTCCATGGTAATGAAGGACTGACTCAAAAGAATTAAATGTCAAATATTCCTATTGTTAAAGAACAGCAAATTCCATTAATTATGCCTTGCATTGTTTCTTCTGTGCTGCTTGAAGGGTGCATTCTTGGGCTGATAATCAGCTGCAGTTAGAGAACACTGGAAATAATGGGAATAAAAAAAAATTAAGATTTAAGTGAACCTCCAAGAAGTGTAGGTTCATCTGATTTAATCAGTCGACATCTTTGAAAAATGACTGATGTTCACAAGGATGTGAAAATATTGTGGCTGGTGATAGTTTCAACTTGGAAAATAAATAAGGACAAACAGAGGTATGATTGCTTTCTTTGTTCCACCCCCTCCTCCCACTCCCTCACTCTTACTGAGGCTGCTCTTTGCTCCCATATTGTCCTCAAGTGCCTCCATCCCAACTTATTTTGCCAGTTTCTCACCCTCAAATCTGGCTGCAGTTGCTTTCCTAGGCAGCTTGTTCCACATGGTCAGGCATTTCAATAATATTCTTACTGCTACCTCACACTCTCTTTTCTCTGTGCCTCCCGTTTTCCAAGTTGAATAAACTGTGCTTATTTTTTTTTTAAATTTAATCTCCCAATCTCATCCAGACATTAACTGCAGTGGCCAGTCATAGACTGGATACTGATAAGCATGAAAATTTTGAACTTCTTTGTTTCTAATCCGGGCCAATTTATCCCATCTCTTGCCCCCCCCCCCCCCGACTGGAGTTGCCATATTGTTTCTGTACCTAGTATAGACATCCAATAAGCTTAGCTTACTGCAATTCGGAACTCCAGGGCCCAAGCGATCTTACCCTCAGCCTCCCTAGTAGCAAGGAATACAGGCAATTAGGCACCACCCCCAGCTGTCTATAGTTTTGATCCAATCATCTCTACTCCCTTACCCCACCTCTTCTGAGATCTTAGTCTAGAAATTATCTACTTTTTTGCTTATTTCTTCAAGCCCTCTCTCTTCCTTGTCTCCTTTCTATCTTCCCAAGAATGTTCTATAGTAATCCTACCATCCTATAAACCTATCCTCCCTGTTCTAAAAAATAAAAATTCATTTCTTACCTTTGCTGCCTAATTGAATTAACATCATATCCTTCTACTTACTTTGGCCTCCAAAGTTTCAAGAAAGTAGTTTATACTCACTGTCCCTTTTTCCTGATTAATCAACACTCTTCACTCTTTTACTGTGTGGTTTCCTCCCTACCACTAGAGTGAAAATGTTCTCTTGAAGCAAATATCCTTCAAGGCCTAGCTCCTGCACTGTACCATGAAGCCTTCCCTGATTACTGGAAGTAATCTCTCCCTCCTCTGAACTCAAGAAGCACTTTATTCATCCCTTTATTTTGGCACTTGATACATAATTTCCATTAATAGAATTATTTATGTACATATCTTGTCTTCTCTATTTAATTATGAGATCCTTATAGGCAAGGACTACATTTTATTAATATTCATGTCCTCCACAAAGTATAAGATGATACTTAGCACATACCAGTCATTCAACAAATAGCTGTTGATTTAATTACTATTATTAAAGATGATACAAATAATCATTTTTACTTATATTTACATAATCTAATTTTTTGAAATTAATGCTAACTTTTGTTTTGTGAGATTTAGAGTGAAAGAACATGGGTTCAAATCCCAACTCAGCCCCTTACCAACTATGTGACCTTGAACAAGTCATTTAAACTCTGAAACTTTGTTCTTCAACTGTGAAACAAAAGGGTTGGTTTGGATACCTTCTAGGTAGTCTTGTAGCTCTATATCTATAAAGTTATGAAAAGATACTTCCTAACAACTTGTCATATAAAATACATTCCTCACAAAATAGATCATCAATTGTAATAGAGAGAAGAAATATTCCCTTTCACTTTTTCTGTATAGTGCTAGCATTGACCCTTGGAAAGAGTGAGACATCAAATATTAGGATTGGAAAGGAACAGTCACACAGTCAGTCTGAAAAGGAATATTCATTGTAATATACTTGATAAGTGGTCATCCAGCCTCCACGTAAAGACCATCAGTGAAGGAGATCCAACAATGTGCCAAGGCGGATCATTCCATTTTAATGTGCTTCTGTTAGGAAAGTTCTCCTGACTGATGTTTTGATATTCTAATCTTGACTCCTTGTAACCTCACCCATTGTTTATGGTCCTGCCTTCTAGAGCTAAAACAAACAAAAAATCAAAAATCTAATACCTCTTCAAAATGATTATCCTTCAAATAACTAAAAATAGCTACCATCTCCCATATATGTATTTTATTCTTCAGGTAAAGCACCTTCAATTGCTTCAACCCATTATCACATGAAATGTATTCAAAGCCCTTTATCATTCTGGCTATCAAACTCTTGGACACTCTTTGGTATTTTTCACAAGCTGTGGCACCCAGAATTCAATGCACTGTTATAGAGTGTTGTTCATCCTTCATGTTTGAAGACCAATGACCTCATGATTGAGTGATGTCTTGACTTGCATAGTCATCAAAGTCCAGTGGCGAGACAAAAGTCAAGATGACTGGAGATGGATCCAGTGGATGACCTTGGCATCTTCAATGTATTACCAAGCTCTAATTACTCCATGGTACCTTGCTTCAGCTGCCTTCATGGCCATTGGAGCAAATTGTTCTTGTTTGCCCATTCTGCCAGAAGTCTTCACATGCATGGGTTAAACATTTGTTTATCTCACCAACTGATTTAAAGAGTATTGGCTACCCTCAACCTGGTTTAGCCCATCTGCTGAGAGGGTTTACTGGATTGTGACCATTGTGCATGCTACAGCTTCTTGGAGCCACAGGTGAGAGTTGGGTGATGGGTGGACACCAAAGGTGGGTGAGCAGCCCTGGAAAGTACTTGGAAAGCCCTCTCACCAGAGGTGCTAGTCCTCTCTGAATACTCCATACACTCCATACAAATGACAAAGTTATCTTCTATCTATCTGTAATGGGGCTAGAGGAGGGAAAGAATAAGCAGAATAACATTCCTCTCCAATTAGGCTTCAGTCAAATCAACAGGTCTGGTGTCAGGTAAATTGGCTCTAAGTCATGCTGACTATATTGTAGAGGTTTTCTGTTTATTAATAAGGTAGGAACCCCTTGGTTAAAATCTGATTAGTCTCTTTTGAAAATTACCAGATGAGGAAAAGGGAAACTGACCTTCAGATTTAGCCAAAGCTGAGAATATAGAAGATATTTAAGATTGCCTCTAACCAACTTATAAGAAGGCAGAGCCAAGGAGCAGGTCTACAGCATAGATATGGTCAGATCAGAGTAGTATACAAAGAGATCATCTCTTCCTTATTCTGGAAGCAATGTCTCTGTTTTTAAATTATGCTTATTGATATATTTCGCTTTTAAATAACCTACATTTCCCTTTACTTCTTCAAGATGGTTATCCCTTATAATAAATAATGAAGGAGGAAAATTAGTTAACATATCAAAAAATGGTATTATATGCTAAGTTTAATATTCATAGTCCCCAACCTCTGCAAAGAAATTAAGGGTGGTGCCTTTCTACTCTCTTTTTTAGAACCAAGTTTGGGTATTACAATTTTGCAGTTTTCAATTTTGATTTTTTTTTGGTTTGTTTTGTTTTCTATTTCCATTGTTTTAGTCATTGCACAGATTAGATTACTTGCTTTACTTAGCATCAGTTCATGCAATTCTTTTAAAAACTCTTTCTTCATATACTTTGACTAGTTATTTTCTGGGAAATAGCTTTCGGTCTTACATATTTATCTGATTTGCTTGTACATACTGGATACCGGATACTTATCAGAGACACTCCATACAAAGATACCTTTTCCTTAATTGCCTGCTTCCCTTCTTGTCTTGGTTGAATTTTTTTTTGTTCATAAAAAAGCTTTTCAATTTTATATAAATGAAATCATCTATTGTATGTGTTGCGATTGCCTCCATCATTTTGTTTAGATAAAAATTTACTCCCTAACCAAAGCTATGAAAGGCACATGATCTGGTTCTCTTCTAATTTTTTTTTTCCTTTTTTGGTGAGGCAATTGGGGAGGGGGGGGTGGTGGTAAGTGACTTGCCCAGCATCAAGCAGCTAGTAAATATTAAGTGTCTAAGGCCAGATTTGAACTCAGGTCCTCCAGACTCCAAGGCCGGAGCTCTATGTACTGCACCACCTAGCTGCCCCAAATGCATGGACACCTGCCCATTGGGGAATCGAAACCTGGTCTCCCACATGACAGGAGGGGATACTGACCACTATACTAATGAGAAAGGTTCTAATGTTTTTGTATTATGATCTTCTATACTTAGGTTGTATATCTATTTTGAGTTTACTGTAGTTTCTAGATGAATGAATATAAAAGTATTTATTGAATGTTTATGATGATGTACCAAGCACTGTTCTACTTGTTGTTCTAATTTCACAAACACATAGTGAAAATAGTCACTGTCCTCAAAGGAATTTATATTACAATGGAGGAATCAACACATATAATGGGAAAATATTTTGGTTTACAACGTTACAGGAATGGTTCATAGAACCATATGAAAATTAACTAATATAACCTTCCCAAAAGCAAAGACAGAGGTTTTTTTTTTTATCGTTACACAATTTGAACACAGAAGGTAGAAAGGGTACCCCCAATAGCAGTATGTTTGTTGGTTAAGGGAGAAGACATCTGCTTTTTGTAGCTATTTTGATTGGAATTACCATTTTCATTTTTTCCTTAGATGTTATTGTCGAATAAAAAGATAGTTTATATAATAGATAAGGGACCCACATTGAAGCCAGGAAAACTTTTATTCAGATCATCTTTCTGATAAATATTGGCTTTGTGACTTAAGTGACAAGTCATTTCACTTCTCAGGATTCTATGCACCTCTCTAAAATTTTAAGCTTGTTCTCTTGTCTAATTGCTATCAATAGCATTTCTAGAATTACATCAAATAATATTCGGTATGGTAGGAACAGTATTATAACCTCTCTTCCCATGCAAGTTTGACTAATTTTTCCTTAAAAGTTATTGAGAACTACCTAAACACTTGTTTGGATCAGGTGACTATATGCTCAGATTGTTGACTTCACTTCCTCACCACTTGAGCACAGAGCAGCAAAAGATGTTCTCGTCTTTGGCTGGTGGACCACAATGGATAATTCAGGCAAGGGAATTACTCTCAGCTGAATCAACTAGAGGTGTTCTCAGTGCTTGTACTTGTTGAATATCCTCCTATAAATCTCTTTTTGTTAAATGCTGAATGACTTAGGAGTGTCTTGTTTTATTCCAATACTGAATCTAAATAATCGTGGGACTGGCCTGAATCAATCCCTTAACAGAGGAGTGAGGAAATGGGGCATCTTTTCTCTTCCAATATTTAGTGGGAAATGTTTTAATCCCCCTCCCATTAAATATAATAGTCTTTTCACAGGGTTTTTTTTGTGTTAGATATTTGATCATGTTAAAAAGATCTTTTTATACTTGCTCTTGATAGAGTTGTTTGGTTTTGTTTTGCTTTATTTTATTTTTTCAAGGCACAAAACAATGTTGTTCTTTGTCACAGGCTTTTAATGCATATCTTGATAACATCATATGGTTTTGAACGCTTTTGCTTTTAATATGATTAATTATGTGAATTGTTTTTCTTTGTGTTGAACAATCCTTGAAACCCTGGTATAAATCTAACTTGATCATAATAAATGATTTTTGGATAAATTACTGTAATCTGTTTGCCAGGATTCTTTTTTTTAATTTTAAATGAATATTCATTAGTGACATTGGTCTATGGTATTTCTCTCTTCTCTTTATCCTTCTTTGGCTTAGATTTTAGATGATGTTGACCAAAATTGCTTAAAGTTTGTCAATTTTGTTAGTCTTTACAGAGGATGAGGTATTTTTTAATTCAGTTCTAAACTACTTTTTGCTTTTCTCTGAACCTTTTTTTTTTAACGTACGCTTCTTAGGAATGTAATTTTCTCCTCAAGACTTCTTTAGATGTATCCCAACAATATTGGTATGTTATCTTATCATTTTCATAAATAGATCACATAATTATTAATTGTTCCTACAATTAGTTCTTTGACTTACTCTATTAGGGTTTTGTTATTAAGTCTATATGTTCATGTCTTTTGCTTCTGTTTCCTGTATTGATTATGGTTTTTTATTGTATGATGGTCTGTAAAAGGTGTTTTGAAATTTTTAAAAACTTATTTACATTTTCTTTGTGTGCTTATACACAGTCTATTTTTGTAAATGGTGCCTTTTATGATGAGAAATATGTATATTCTTGGTGTTCCTATTCATAATATGATGTCTTTTAGCTCTTTTCCAGTAGTTGGCTCAGTTCTCTATTTTTTGTTAATCTTTTCATTAAATTTGTCAATCTCTGAAAGAGGAATATTTATGTTTTCTACTATTTTTGCCTTACAATGTTATTTTGCATTTCAGTTAACATTGTCTTGTGAATTTAAATGTTATTTGTGCATATACATTATATTTGTATACCTATATACACGTGTGTATACATACGTATGTATGTATGTGTCTAAAATAACCTTGTTTATCCCTATTAATATTATTTTTTTTGTTTTTGCTTTGCTGAAAATTATTATTGCAATGTCTGACTTTTTGGTTTTACAATGCATAGTAAGTTTTGTTCCAGTGTCTCATTTTGATTCTCTGTGGGTCTTTGCTTTTTTAGATCCATGTGTTTGTGGCATGTATTTTAAACAACTGATTGTGGGGTTTTATTTTCTTATCATTCTGCCATTCTCTTAGGTTTCACTGAATTGTTTAGTCCATTCACATTCAAAAATATGAGTTAGGCTTTTGTTTTCCTTCATTTGTTTCTTAAGTCATTTCTTCTAAAATTTATTTAACATTCCTTTTTTAAAGTCAATGCATTCTATTTGTGTTTTGTTTTTTAAACTACTTTGATGCAGCTCTGTTCCCATGGGCTCTCTTCCTTCTCCATCCTCCTTCCTGTTTGTCTATCCTTTCCCTGGTTTAGGGGTTTTACTTGAAATATTTATTTTTCTTTTATTTCGTTACCTATTTCTTTCCCTATTTAGTCTCTTTCCTCTATTAATGAAATGGTTAATTTAAAATATTGCCTCCTCTCATCTCCTCCAGCTTCTTATGTTTGTTGTTCAATTGTGTTCAACACTTCATCATTTCATGGACCATCCTGTCCGTGGGATTTTCTTGGCAAAGGTACTAGAGTGGTTCACCATTTTATTTGCCAGTGGATTAAGGCAATAAGAGGTTAAGTGACACACCCAGGGTCACATAGCTAGTAAGTGTCTGACGCCAAGTTTGAACTTAGATGTTGAGTACCAGGTCCAATACTCTATCTACTGAGCCATCTAGCTGCCCTTTCTTATGTTTGTTAGTTTTTCATATTTACTAAGCCTTTTTAAAGAAGATTTTTTTTGTTTTCTTCTCTTTGTTAATTCTCTTCCTTTCCATTCCATTCTGAAACTTGATTTCTCTGAATCCCAGGTTCTTACTCATGCCTTCTTTATTCTCAATTTGATCCTTGCTGGAGTTAAGGTTTCTGAAATATTTGTTCTGAGCTGCCTCTTCTAGTCAATTTCTATTTACTTTTTTAGACTTTGACCCATTATACCCTCATTTTTCTGTGCCTCACTCTTAGAAAACATAAATCCAAGAGAAAATACATGTTGATTCAATCCATCAACCAATTATTTGCTTCTGCATGGTATTAATTATGCATTTCATTCAGTTCTTTTTTATGCCATGTTCATGATCCTTCTCAATGACCATGTCATTTCATCCCAGTGTCCATGTTATGCCACCCTTCCCTAGATTCTCACATATCCTTTCTCTTGGGCAAGAATGCTGTCTGTAGAAGAATATTACCATCATAAAATGTAACCTACCAATCCATAAGACCCCTCCCAGATTAAATTCATCATTTGGTTTTCATCTTGCACCGTAGACATTCATCTCTTCTCTCATGTGAGTGTTCTTCTGCAGGCCCTCCTCCACCACCACTGTGTTGATATTCATCCCTTTCAAATTCAATACTTACCTTCTGTTGCCTTTCCCATCCTCCTTGACTATTCCTTCTTAAGAGAAGGCAACAGGAATTGGTGTATTTTTCCTGTTGACTTGTGGAATTGATTGAGGTGCATTTCCCATTTCCCATTGTCCCCTATCCTGTCCCACTTTAATTCACTTCCCACTTCTCAATACTTCTTCCCATTATTCTTCCCACTCTCAATTCCATCCTGCAAAATACGTTGGTTTCCTCTATAGGAGGGACCAAGAGTTTAGTCCGTGATGTTTCAGCTCTGCCGCTCTTCTTTTATTCTCCTTGGTGTCCTAGTGAATGAAATGACCAGTTCTTTAATATCATCTCTAGTATTTTTCAGAGAAATGACTTGGCTTATACATATATATTTCAGTGAAAGATACATTTCTTTGGGGGCCTGAATCATCTCATGTGCCTATCTACTTGATCAAATATAAGTAGATCATAATTTAATTATGTTTTGCCTACCATGCCTTGAAAGAACTAAAATCAATTGTGGTACTAAGCCTTTACGTTCTTCTACAAATTTGAAATTCTTTGATATCAGCTGTAGGTTAACAGTTGCATAGTTTTATTTTAAGTCTTGAACAAACAACACTAAGTTCCATTATGAATTTCAATGTTATGCTAATTAAGCTTTGTAATTTTATTGCTGTTATTAAGGTTAATATACTATTATTTGTAATATTTCATTATAACTACAGTTGCTATTAATAGTTGGGAAATGAAATGGATCAATAAAGCCTCTATATTGTTTGCATGTTTACATTATTAAAAATGTAATAAGTCAGGAAAAATTCATAACAGGGAAATCTATTAGGTAATGTAGTCATTTTTCAAGCGAAATGGTGGGAACCCTACTGCTAAGGTCATTTAGAATTGGACTAGAAAAAGCCTCTAGGAATTCTGCTGAAAAATCTAATGTTGGAACAGAATGGCCTCAATGACCTAAATAGAATTTCCATCTTTAAACCTTTCTGATGGCTTACTGTAGCTTATGTATATCAAAATAGCTTTCCCTTCCTGGACTGTCTACATTTTGAATAATAATTTAACCACTTCGGAGAGGCAGACACTGTTTTAGATGCTAGAGATGCAACTACAACAATAGGGCAGTTCCTGACCCTAAAGAGCTTACATTCTATTGAAGGGAAACAACATGAACATAGAAAAATAAACACAAAATGTATTAAAAGCCAATAATTAAAGTAAAGAAATAATTAAAAGTAAATAATTAAAATTAAATATTAAATAATTAAATTAAATAATAAAAAATTAAATAATTAAAATTCCTGGAGCTGAAAAAGGGGATGATCAAAGGGACATGGAAAAGAAGGTAGATCAAGGACACAAGTATGTACTTTGTTTTGTATTGTTTTGCTTGTTTTCCTTTTGGCTAGGCAATAGGGTTAAATGACTTGCCCAGAGTCATACAGCTAGTAAGTGTCAAGTGCCTGAGGCCAGATTTGAACTCAGGTTCTCCTGACTTCAGGGCCACTGTTCTATGCACTGCACTACCTAGTTGCCCCTGTAGTTTGGCTTTAATTGAGAAGAGGACCTTCTCTTTTTCTGAGGCTGAAACAGATGAGGAATGGGCACGGTTAAACAGTAATTCTGAAAAAGATCTTTGGGTTTTAGTGGATTGCAAGCTTAATGAATAGGTTAGCAGTGTGACGGAGCAGCCAGAAAACTAATACAGTCTTGGACTATATTAGAATAAGCATGGCTTACAGGAATAGGTAGATGCTAGTCATACTGTACTCTGTCCTTGTCAGACCTCATTTGGTGTAATTGTTCAATTCTGAGAGTCACAGCTGTAGAAGAATACTGATAAGCTGCAGTGTCCAGAGAAAGGCAACAGGGATGACAAAGGGTCTTAAGTTAATATTGTATGAAGATTGGCTAAAAGAATTAGGCATGTTTGGCCTAAGGAAGAAAGGAAGGCTAGGGTGGCTTTCTTCAAGTATTAGAAGGACTATCAACTGAGGAAGTATTGGATTAAATCTGCTTGGCCCGCAAGGCAGAACCAAGAATAATAGTATAAGCTGAAAAGGGGAAATTTAGAATTGAAGTTCAGGAAAAACTCCACAACAATTAGAACAAAAGTTCCCCCTCATGACTGAGGGAGTTTATTGAGGAGAAACCGTTTGTATCTGAATTTGATTAGATGGTTGCTGAACTTCCTTTCAAATCTCAAATTCTATGATAAGGAGGATAGAATAGGAGATGACATCAAGGTGATCTGAAGTATAGAACTGGGGAGACGAGGGAGCTCATGATGAATAGCCTTTATTTCTTAATGAGGTATGGGGTAAGGTTCCTAGTTGAGAGGAAGGGGATAGATAATGGTATTGAAGACAACTGAAAAGATTTGGAATAGAGTCTATGAGGGTGTGGATGGAGAGAAAGGTAATTGTTTGTACTTTGCTTTAGAAGAGGACCAATGATGTCACAGGTGATGTCTTGACTTATAAGTAAATTGGATTTAAGTGAAACAAAGTTGCATGAAGTCTTCAGCCTCTCACTTCCAGAGTCAACAGTCTGGTGGCAAAATAAAACTGGTAATGACCTAGAATGCAGTGGATGACCTTGGCAGCTTCAACGTTTGATAAAGCTCTAAGAGCTCTACAGAGCCTGTTTCAGCCGCCTCCATGGCATTTGGAACAAATTGTTCTCATGCACCCATTCTGCTAGGGAAAGTCTTCACATTCTTGAGGTAGACATCCCCCTAACTCACTGATAGGTTTTAGGTCTGTTGGTTTAGCCTGTCTTGCCAAGGCAGTTTACTGGGATGTGGCTGCTGCCCATGCTACAGCTTCTTAGAGCCACAGGTGAGAGCTGGGTGAATCAGGTGGACACCAAAGGTGGATGAGCAGCCCTGAAAAGGGCTCAGAAATCCCTCATATCAGAGATGCTAGTCCTCCTGAACACCCCATACACCCCAGAGAGATAGCTAGGCAAGTGTAAAAGAATTGGCATGTGATTTTTAAGGTCTTGTTAAGCTTACACAACATACATTTTTAGTCAGCCCAATTTGGAATCTGGGATTCAGTATCTGTCAGCATAAAGTGTAGTCCCTCCACTTAAGCTCTTGAGGAAGAATTTTTTTTTTTCTGGAGAAGCAGAAGAGACCCAGCCTTGGTCTGCATCTACTCTCCTCCCCTCCCTGACAGGAGAAGGACCTTGTGAACCTTCGAGGACCAGAGGATTTGGAAGCAATTGGTGTTCTACTTCTAGAATATTCCTAAAATAGCATTGATTGATGGAAATGTCTGAATCAGCAGTTCAGGATGAACTAAACACACTGAAGAAAGGAGGCTTTGAAATGCTACAAAGACCCCAGCAAACAAATTGCACCATACCTAAAAGCAACTTCATAAATACCTTAGGAGGGGAAGAAAAGAAGTTTCATCGACCAGGAGTTTTGATTAGTCTGGGCCTCAATGCCCCAATCTGTAAAAATGAAGAGTTTGGTGTAGATAATCCACAAGGTCACTTTTAGCTCTAAATACATGATCCTGTGATCTTTCATTTCATACACAATAAGAATAAAGAATGATACAAATCTGAATGAGATTCAGGGTGCCAACCAAAAGTTGAAGGCAATATTTTTTCCTTTCAGGCCTTTAGGAGGCTTTGTTTCTGCAAACACTGGCAAACAGACAGCTAAAGCAGGGCTCAGTACATATTTTTCTTTAAAATATTTCCATGGCCCAGTGCTTCCAAAATGCCACTTTAAATGTGATGCCATCTACTTAATTATATAGGTTATACCAGAGTGAGGTAGTGAGCCAGGGACACTTATTCATACAACAAAAGAGAGATGCAAGAAATATTTGGCACTGATTTGGGCTAATTCATCTGCATTCAGCCCCAATGAATTCAAATTTAAAAACCAATTTCCAGTGTGCCCTCCCTAGCCAATGCTCTATTTACTGTGGGCTCCTGCAACTAGGGAAAGCTTTGATTTAATTTTGCATCCATTTGTGTTATCTCTCTCAGAACCAGTAGAGTAGCAAGATTAAATCAAGTCTAATCTGTTTGTGCGGAAATAAAGAATGACCTATAATAATGCATCTACCACATACCATTTAACATTTCATTGTAAAAGGGAAGCTCATAATTTCATACATAACTTTTTTTCCCTGTTAATCCTTAGCTTCAGCGTTGAAAATATAGGCTAGTCATTGTGGCCCATATTATTGTCCTCTGGATCGTAGCCCCTGATGATGTCTATCCTTGCGAATAGAATGATGGTGGCTATCCTAGTTGCCCAGACTGAGTGATCTGATTTTGAGATCTGGAAAGTAACAATAAAAGGGACTCTTTTCCCTCCCCAAATAGTGGGGCATGGAAAAGTTACCAGGATTCATCTTTCCTCACCTGAACACCAAGAATATGAGAATAATCAAAACAATAACCCCCTCCTAATCATAGATAGCCTTCTGCAGAGTTTGACTTGATACCATTCCTGTATCGCTTGAATAAGACAGATGGCAGAGTATTAATGGTGGGTTTCCTAATCAGCTTTCAGAACTAATTTAAAGACAAAGAGATAGCTGCTGTAAGGAGTATCAAGTTCTAAGGCATTTCTAAAGAAAATGACACAGACCACAAGAGAATGTCCAGCAAATCTCAACATGTCAAAAGAAGACTCCATATGGTCTGAGTGACTGAACAGTAAGCCTTAGCACAAGCTAAAATGATTGAAGGGGAAAGTGAAAAATGTTGCAGGGGATGTACAAAAATTGGGACACTAATTTACTGTTGGTAGAGCTGTGGAGTAATCCAATCATTTTGGAGCACCATCTGGAATTATGCCTAAAGAGTTATTCAGCTATCTATACCTGTTGATCCAGCAATACCACCACTAGATATGTTTCCCAAGATGATTAGGGAAAAAAAGGAAAGGAACATATATATGTTCTAAAACATTTATAGCAGCTCTCTTTGTGGTGACAAAGAACTGGAAATTGCAGGGATGCCCGTCAAATGGAAAATAGCTAAACAAGTTGTGGTATATGATCCTGATGGAATACCACTGTGCTATAAGAAATGATGAGCTCAATGGTCTTAGAAAAACGTGGATAATCTTGTATGAAATAACGAAGAGCCAAGTGAGCAGAACTAGGAGAACATTATATAAAGTAACAGCAACACTGTTTTAAGAACAACTTTGAGCGATTAAGTCATTTGACTTACAAATACACAAATTAACTACAAAGGATCTATGAAGAGAGACACTATCTGTATCCAGAGGAAAAACTGATACACACACACATATTTTAGAGCCTAATACTATCCGTCTCTAGGTTTACGGGGAGAGAAGAAAAAAAAGAAAAAAAGTCATACGATAACTTTAATATATTTAAAAAGAATAGCAAGTGTACATAACTGCAATCATCTTTTTCCCTATTATACTATGTTATGAAAATGCATGTTTTATTTCTTAAGTTCAGAATAAAATAAATTTTTAAAAACAGAATATTATGGAGTTTAAAAGTGAAAGAGACATGAGGGATCATTTAGTCCAATTCTCCATTCTCTCTAACTCTTTTAGATGAGAAAAACAGGTCCAAAGAGAAAGTGATTTGCCCAAGGACACACAGGGAATAGGGTTTGAAGCCAGTTTCCTCCAATTACAAATCTATTCTATCCAACATACCATGTTACTTCATAAAGGATCTATGAAGAAAGAAGCTATCTACATCCAGAGAAAGAATTGAGAAATAGAAATACATATAGAATAATTTTACACACACACACACACATATATATGTATATGTACCTATTTGTGTCTAATGGTAGCCATCTCTAGGGGGAGGAGAAGAAATTTACATTATAATTGTGTTATATATTTGAAAGGAATTGTGTATGGTAGACTTGCCATTTCATGTGCAATCATCTTTTTTTTTTATAAAACTGTACTATAGAAATGCTTGTTTTATTCCATAAATTAAAAATAAGATTTAATAATGATTTTTAAAGTAAACTGAGTAATTTTTTTAGTAAGTAATTCTCTGTATATCAATCCATGAACTCAATGGTCAGCTCACATAGAAGCCAACTCAGCCAACTGCTACTCCTTATTCTCCAATGTGAAGTAGCTATAAATACGTCACTAGAGTGTGGAGTACAAAGGTTGGAATGAACAAGTAAAGTACATGTGCATGGGCAACAAAGTTGGTTCATAAAGGACTCTGACTTTAACACCAGACACCATGCATTGTTGATTGTGGAATGGTACTCTGGTAAATCTGGTAAATCTGAACTGAACTGCAATTAGACACATAAATTTCAGTATACTTGTCTTATCTAAAACTTGTCCTTTCGTGCCTGGTTAAGATGGCAGACAGGGAATATGACCTTACATGATGGCGTCAATGGGATGTAAAGATGATAGAGAATTACTGGAATACCCACTCCCCACCCCTAGGATTGAGTCAGAGATCCACATTTGGCCTTTCTGGGACTCTGTGGCAAGGATGCCCCTGACTAGACTATATGAACTCCCTTCCCAAATTATCTTTAGTACATAATCCACTAGAAGACATTAGAGGTTTTTCTATCATGTAAATTTGATGGGTTCTCATGAATCTGGTACCAAGTAAATTCTTTCCCTGACTCCATAATCTTACACAATCTGCTGCCCTTCACATACAAAGAGGCCATCAACAATTCAACATGAACTAGATATGGATCTTGGGAACTCTTTTTCTTTCCCACCTGTCTAGAGAATGTGACTATATAGCTACCATTTATGTAGTGTTCACTATGTGCCAGGCACTGTGCTAAGCATTCTACAGTTATTAACTCATTTGATCCTTACAACGACATTGGGAAGTATCCTCATTTCACAGATATGGAAATTGAAATAGGAAGAGGTTAAATGTTTTGCCCAGGGTCACATAGCTAGTAAGTACCAGAGGCCAGATTTGAACTTTGATGTTCCTGACTCCAGACCCAGTGCTCTATCCACTGTGCTACCTACACTGATTTTCAAGTTTTAAGACCTAGATTCAAATCCTAACTGATTTTTTGTAGCTGTGTTACCTTGAGCAACTCACCTAACCTTTCTAAACCTCAGTTTCTTTCTTTGAAAAATGGTGATCATACTGCTTATCCTATGTACTTTGCAGAACCATTAAGAGGAAAGCACTTTGTAAGCCTCAGAGCAATACAGAAATTTGAATGGTCTAATATGTCCCTCTTTGCCTGGTGATTTTTTTTCTCAAAACCGATGGAACAAACCATATATCATCACGTTTGATGCTTTTCTTGGAGCATCAATAAAATTTACACATTTAAATGATTACTACTCTGTATAATTTTCAGATTATATTGTGCATTTGCAGCTGGAATGGTTACTAAAAATCCTCATAAAATGTGCTTACTGTCTCTGTGTAGCAGATGCTTTGCAAATTCTGATATCCTACCCATCCTTATTCCCCTGTCTTTTGAAACCATTCTTTCTGAATATTATTAGCTTTTATCTTTTCCTTTTGGACATGGAGAGACTGTCATGACGTTAAACACAGAAAATGAGGTCATCCATCTGTAGTGGCATCTTAGAGTAGATCTGTTCGTTGTGATGACATCATTTTAAGCAACATTACAAAGGATGGTAGCACTGATTTCAAGATGATTTCAAACATGTCCTAGGTAATTACATTGATTTCAAGGAAGTTTTCAAACTTGACGCTCACAATCTTGTTCCTAAGTACTACCATTTAATGACTACTGTATGCCATGAATCAAAATGTGTAGTGTTGTGCTAACAGCAGGTCTGCCTCTATAGCTATTGGCTTTTACACTGATGAATGAGGGCGCCATCATGACAAAGCCTCAAATTATGCACTTATGCTTTGAAATCTTATGTGATTATAATAACACATAGGGCATCGTGTGGGCTAGGTAAGGTCCTTGAAAGATATATTCTGATCCAAAATTACTACAAAGTTTCCCTCTTCCCAGAGTCCCCTTAAATCTTGGAAGGAAGAAATTGATGGTGATGATGATGATGATGATGATGATGATGATGATGATGATGATGAAACAACTCCTTAAGGCCCAACCCACTGTCCATTCCAAGGGAAAGGGGACAAGAGCAAAGCAAGGAAATGCCAGATGTGGTGATATAAAATCAGGACCTTATGTGCCCTAAGACTGCTACATAGCTATGAAGACTTGCCACTAACTTTGAAATATGTGTCAAGCGAGTTCTAATAATGCTATTAATTGGATTAGCACCTTGGCCAATATAATGAAATTATTCCTATTAAACTAAGGAATAGATGGAGTGACATAAAATTATAGACTGACCCTACTCAAAGCCATGAGCATTATATTAGTGTTGAGGACAATGAAACACATTGTGCTCCTTTGTGTTCTAGTACAATAGGAAGGTAAGAGACGCTTGAATAGAGAAGAAATACCAATTGATAACCCACCTGCTAGCAAAGTTTCAGTGCAAATTATTCTGACCTCTAAAACAGGCAAACAGCAAATATGCATGAACTGGCCAAAAGACAAGAATTATTTAATTATGTGCCAGTACTACATCAGAAAAAAAAAAGATTTTAAATAGATATCAGTTATAGTCAACAACTTCATACTCCGTTGTTGTCAACATTACCCTCACCTCCAAGTCACATAATGTATGACCAACCAGTTCAGAGTACTACCTCTGTCTGTACAGACTGGACAAAATGAGAGATGGAATTAACAAGTTGTTAAAATTGGAGGAGGGCAATATTTAAT
The DNA here is from genome assembly GCF_003287225.1 of Phascolarctos cinereus. Taxonomy (NCBI): domain Eukaryota; kingdom Metazoa; phylum Chordata; class Mammalia; order Diprotodontia; family Phascolarctidae; genus Phascolarctos; species Phascolarctos cinereus. The sequence goes on from NW_027555736.1 coordinate 179,795,619, forward strand.
GCAGTGATGTCATTGGATATCTTCATTCAATGAAAACTATAAATATTATAACCAATAATAAAATAGATGGCAAAAATGATACCAGTATCTCAAATGATTTTGAAAAGGAGGTAGGAATTCTGAAAAAAAAATTTTAGTGACCCAATTATACTAAAACATGATTTTAGCCATCATGAATGAACAGATTATCTTATAATATTTGACAGAAAGTTTTTAAGAATTTTCAGGACTTGCACATAACAATATGTATGGCAGCAATTGTAATGGCAAAAACCATGGAAGGTGGAGCTACAAGGGATACCCCTAAGGAGTGGCACCAAATATACCAGTTTTTTACTCTTAACTTAGTTATATACTAGAAATATACAAAAGTAGACACAAGTCTAGTGAGAAAACTAGACTATTTGATGTCCACATGGAAAATTGTTTTCTACTTAAAACCTACCATCAGCACAATAATGTCAAGAAGGATTCATATAAAATGTGGCATTTTCAAGGAAATAAATTAAACTCAATATTGTTCTGCCTTAGACTTCAAGCCCATTTTCATCTCTCCTAAATAGATAGCTAGGTAAAGAAGGAGATAGTGTACTAGAGCCATAGACAAGAAGGAATAACTCGAATTTGGCCTCAGACATTTACTAGTTATATGATGCTGGCCAAGGCCCTTGACCTTTGTCTACCTCAGTTCCTTCATCTGAAAAATGGGAATAATAATAGTACCTACCCCCCCAGTGCTGTTGTGAGGAACAGATAATATTCATAAAGTGCTTTGTAAACCTTGAAGTGCTATATAAATACTATTTATCATCATCATCATCATCATTTTTACTATAAAGCATTTTTAGTTTCCTGATCATTAAAATGATCTTATCTATTAACAGAACTAAGTATTGCTTCCAAATTAGAGGGCTGAACCAAAACACTTGAAATGCATGGATGACATCAAGCCATATGAGAAAACCCCAAAATACATTAAACAGCTTCTTTTTCTTAGGGAATATTTCATAATACAAAAATGTCATTTGGACTCCATAAATAAAAATTCTTTCCCCCACCCCGAGGCAATTGGGGTTAAGTGACTTGCCCAGAGTCACACAGTTAGTAAGTGTTGAGTGTTTGATCTGAGATCAGATTTGAACTCAGGTCCTTCTGACTTCAAGGCCTGTGCCCTATCCACTGTGCCACCTAGCTGCCCCTAAAAATTCTTAACATACAAGGAATGATGGTGACCGAAAGACTTGTTGTTCTTAAATCCAGAAGTCATATTAAAACAATGGATGATGATATCTGTAGCACAGTCTTCTATAGGCAAGATGCAGAAAGAATAAAGATATACAAAACCAAAATGCCTTGGTTTCATATTTTATGGGATTTTTTTTCCAGCATCCTAAATTTAAAACAGTGGCAACAACATTCTTTAAACCAGTTAAAATCTCAGCATACCAATCTAAACATACATGTTCATGCATGTAAAATGAACCATGGGGCAAGTAGGCACAGTGGATAGAGTGCCAAGCCTGGAAACAGGAAACCTCATTTTCCTGAGTTTAAATCTGGCCTCAGACATTTACTAGCTGTGTAACCCTATGTACGTTACTTAACCCTGTTTGCTTCAGTTTCCTCATCTGTAAAATGGGCTGGAAAAGGATCAGTATCTTTGCCAAGAAAGCCCAAAATGGGGTCATAAAGAGTCAGCCATAACTGAAAAACAACTGAACAACAACAAAAGTGACCACATACTTTGGAAGGTTTCTAGAAAAACCCATAAAATATTATTGAACACAATATAACACCTTAAGCATCTATATGAAGATCAATACTTCCTTCAGAAAAAGAATTGTGAGATTGATAGCCATTCTTTGAACACATGATATACAGGTCATAAAACTACAGAAATACTTTTAGAATAAGCAGACATCACTTCCCCAAACAATAGTCAGTGTTGATAATGGGAATCCAACACATCATTGGATTTTTTCAAATGTAATTGTAAGTGATTTATCCCTAGATAGAGTCCATGAAATAGTGAATGTGCAAGAATGGAATTGAAAGGCCCCCCATGAGTGACATCTGCATAGACTCAGCCAACAATATGTAGAGAAAGGTACAGCAAACAAATGACAATTATTTGACAATATTTGATAAAATGGCTTTGTTTACAGAAACAGAGAGGTGTGTGAAGCAATTCAGCACCAGGTCATTGCTAGAAGGACCCTTAGACCACCTTGCCCAACCCTCTCTACATTTTACAGATGGGGAACTTGAGGGTCAGGAACATCAAATGACCTAGTACTGGGTTGTCCAGGTAACAAACGTCAGAAATGGGAAATAGAACTAGCTTCTTTGACTGAGGACCAGTTTTCTGTTTTGTTTTGTTTTGGTTTTTTTCTACACAAAACGGCTTCCTACTCAATGTCATAGAGATATAGAGTATTAGGCGGATGATATGAACTCAGATCCTCTCAATTCCAAGCCCAATATATGTTCTAGATTATGAGGTAAATTTTGGTATGAAGTGAAAACCCCTTAGTTCTTCTAAAATAACTCAAAACCCATGAAGTGGCTCTAAAACCAACTTGTTCCCTCAAGGGTCTTCTACTGATCTTGACTCAAGGTTCTGACATATAGCTGGTTGCCCCAGCATTATTCAGTAATAGTATTCCACACACTTCTAAGAATGAGATTGCTGAAATAGCCCACTTTTCTGGCATGAGCGGCTAAGTGACACAGTGGATGCAGCGCTGGCCTTGGAGTCAGGAAGACCTGAGTTCAAATTTGTCCTCAGACACTTACTATCTGTGTGACCCTGGACAAGTCACTTGACCCTCTTTGCCTCAGTTTCCTCATCTGTAAAATGAGCTGGAGAAGGAAATGACAAACCACTCTAGAATCTTTGCCAAGAAAAGCCCAAATGGGGTCACAAAGAGTTGGACGTGACTAATAAAATGACTAAATAACAATTGTACCTACTCCTGAGGGTTACTATGAGGATCAAATGAGTTGTCATTTATAAATACTTTGTAATTCTTAAAGCACTATAAGATGCTAGTTATTATTATTATTATACATGAAGAAACTGAGTCATAGAAAGGTTAAATGACTTGCTGAGGGTCACATAGGTAGTAGGCAGCAAAGCCAAGATTCTAACCCAGTTCGTTTAATTAAATCTGACACTCCTACTTTCTCACACCGCATCAATAAATTATCAAAATTTGAGTCCATTTTTTATTGAAACAAAGAACTTTGGGAGGCAAAATAGTGACAGTTGCAAAATCAAAAATGGTATCATGAAATCACAAAGAAACAAAGCTAGGAGGACAACTCCCAAAAAAGCTGGGAGTTACTGCTCTAAAAGAAGATCCAAGAGCAGTTTGGGAGGAAATGACTGCCTGCTTTGGACCAAACAGCCCTTCACTCCCACTGATGGATGTCTCTGGTGAAAAGAGGCAGCAAGTGCTAGAGGGGAAGCCAGGCCATCAGCTAGCAGAAAGAGGTTGGCAGGGAGTACAAACAGGACCACAGAAAAGCATGATGGGAAAAGAATGAGATCACAAGATTTGGCAGCAGGGAAAGGGCAGCTCCAGAGCATACAATTAAATAGGGGTTGACTCTAGTTCATATTTTAGCCTTTTACCTAATAATCAGGAGATTCGTTTTTTGTTTGTTTGTTTTGTTTTAGTTTTAGGCAATCATATCCTCTAAAACAACATTTTAGCTTTTCCTCCCCCAAGCCACTTTTGGGTAGATAATAATACAAGCTGATCCCCAACAAGTATTTATTGTGTGCCTGGTACTGTGCTAGGTGATTTTATTATCCCCTATTTACAAATAAGAAAACTGAAGCCCAGGAAAGCTGAGTGACTTACTCGAGGGTGAAGGTTTTGTTCACTCAAAACGTGGGTACCATAGACTAAGCTTCCCCCACTGCTTTAACTTCTGCAGCCGCAGAGTAATTGGGCTTGGGATTCTGATCTGGTCTGTTTCATTTATCCTTTCAAGTTTTAGGTACAGACATGCCCCTGGATCCAGACTGTATTGTCTTGCCACTGGACTTTGATGACTGGAAGAGAGAGTGAGGCTGATGACTGCACAACTCGGCCTCACTTAAATCCAATTCAGTGAAGTCATTGGTCCTCATTGAAAACTAAGGATGAGCAACAGTGGCAACACTGGAGGAGAATTCCAGGATGGATGTTACTACCAAACCACCAGGGAAGCCCTGAGGAGCCAGGGAGGCTGTTGAGCCCAAGGGGAACTTTGTACTTAGAACCTGCTAGAACTGTGCGATATAGGAACTGAGCTGAATTGTAAATCTAATCCTCTTCCTCTCCCCAGAGACTATAATGAAACAAGAGGGGATTATGCCTGTCCAGGTATTGTGAAATTCAAACCTAATTCAAACCTAAGCCTTCCTAACTCCAACCAAGTATAATCTATAACAGCAAATGCTATCTTAGGGGGAAAAAAGGAATTTTTTTTTGAAGTAGTGACAGGGGAGAATGAGCAGCTAAAGCAATATTTTTATGCAGATGATTAACTGACTGTAATTTATATTGAAAGTCAATAGCCCTTTAAGATCTTTAAGAGCTACTACCATTTAAAATTTAATATGCACTGTAAAAAAAAGTTCCACAGAACTGAAGTTCAATGTTTTATGTACAGTCCTCTTTTTCATATAGTGAAACATTTATATTTATTCATGATTATTAAGTTCATTGTAAAAAAAGAGAGAGAAAAACTTTTTTAAAATGTCACTCAGAGAATTTCCACAATCTATACCCTCCCTTTCTATCAGCTGTCAACCCAAAATACCTAAATTTCCAGAATTGTGGGGGTCTTCTCCACTGGAAGTTAGATTCTCTGTAATAAAAGGTCATACTGAAACCATTGAAAGACCAAGCAAAGACTTCTATTTCAGAAACAGAATGATTTCTATCTAGTCAATTACTTGCAAATGACTTTTAATATTTCACAAAAATGGGGAAAACAATGAAAGTGAAAAATCACATAGAGTGAATATGAGGGCAACTCAAAATCCTCTTTTAGACCTCAGGTTTCATTGCTTTTTTTCTCCCTCCTTCCTTCCTTCCTTCCCTCCTTCCTTCCTTCCTTCCCTCCTTCCTTCCTTCCTTCTTTCCTTCCTTCCTTCCTTCCTTCCTTCCTTCCTTCCTTCCTTCCTTCCTTCCTTTTCTTTCTCTTTCTTTCTTTCTATTTTATTCAATATAGTCTATATTATATAAGTAGACATATTTCCATATAATATTAAATATATATGTATATATATGTATGTATATATGTATGTATATATGTATGTGTATGTATATCATATGTATATGTATATATGTATGTAAGTGTATCTATGTGTATATATGTGTATGCATATGGATACGTGTGTGTGTGTGTGTGTGTGTGTGTGTGTGTGTGTGTGTGTAAAATGATCCAAGGGTCAAGAATTGATTTTTCTACTTACCACATTGAAAGTGATGTTTTAGACATAAGGCTCCCATCATTGGCCAACAAATCTCAGAAAATAAACACCTTTATTCAGGAAATATTCAAAGCTTTCAAGTTAGGGAGTGTTAATAATAAAACAATCCCACCACCCAGCTGGAGGGAGGCATCCCACCAGCCCCTGTTCTCTTTGCTTTAAGGGTCCCCCTCTAGGGTTTATGGATGGCAGAGAAGTAAATGAGCAGCCTGGTGAGTTTGTCATGAAGCTTTACCATATAAATAAAAGAGACACTGAGAATGGAAATTACATTATTTTTAGTGCTGTGTTAAAGGGAAAGGTCAAGTTAACCCCTTAAGAATTCAACGAGCAACATGATGTACTGTGTGTCCAGCAAAGCAATCCCCGCATGGCCCTTCTGGACATCTGGTGTAAATCATCCATCTTTTTGCTCCATTAAAATCAATGGCACCTCATTAAAGTGGCTCAGCAGCTAAGCGAGCACATTATTTGGCTTTCAAGGAGTTAACGGAAATAGCTATAGGGATCAGGGCGGCTTTTGGCTTCAAGTGTTCATAGTCACCCGGACAAAGGAACCGGTTAAACCATTTCAAGAAGATCTACTTTCCCTGTCAAGGCTGGAAAGGTATAGCCACTTTTGAAATGGGATAAAAAAAAATCATCGCTGTCTCCTGCAGCCCCTCATATTGCTAGCAATTACATCTTTTGGGGTCTGTTAATTCTCTGGTCAGTAACAGTGCTGTCAAATATACCTCAGCCCTGACCTGAAGGAAGCACCGAGTGGCTAAGAGGATATTTCAGCTGAGCCAGATGAGTATTTTGAAGTGCTCCACAGCAGTGACCCCAATCACTCAGTCTGCAGGATGAGGGAAGCTGAGTGTCTTGAACGCAGAGCTACACACAGCTCCTTCTACCAAAGAAAGCAGCTTAGGGACACTGAGGGTCAGAGCATTTGGCTTTACCTGGGCCCCACATCTAATGCGGTCATTCTCTATCCTTCTATTCCATTGCATTTTCATTCCCTTGAAAAGGATCTAGAAAGACATGAAAACATTTACATGAGGCCTTTCCAGTCATTTGAAAATTGCCTTTAAGAGCTGATTTTAGCTAAAGAGGAACCACCGAAGCTGAAAATAACTCAAGACAAAATATGAAATATGGGCAGACTAGACAGTCCCAGAGTTTTGTGAAGAATTCTAGACATATGATATTTTTAGCAAGGTATAGCCTGGCTCAGTTTTCAATAACCACAATAGTATCTCCTAAAAGCTTTTCTTCCCTATCACTTTACTCTCACCTAGTGAAATTAATGGTGGCTGTACAACCACCTACCTCATCAATTCCAATAACCAATTGATATAGGGAAGAAATTCAATTAAACCAGTTGTCTGATGATAACAAACCCTTGATGGCATCCAGTGTTAATCAAATTTAATCAAGTAATCACAAAGATATAGTTCCAGTCCCAAATTTTTTAACAACTTTCAGAGAAGAGACCTTCTCCCAGTCCCACCCCCATCTTGGATCCTCCCCATTTGCCAGATATTGATAACTTAGGACCCTTATATGAATTTTACTTCCTCTTAAAGTCTACAGGTATCATTCTTTGGATTAATAACCTGAGAGAAACCTTTATTCATTAGGTAAGATCACTTCAATGATTAGGTAAAAAATGCTTTGTAGTTGTAATAATAATGGATAGCATCCATATAGCCTTTAAACTTTGCAAAGCACTTTAAAGATATCCCATTTGATCTTCACAACAACCCTAGAAGAAAGGTTATTTTATTATCCCCATTTTACAGTTAAGGAAACTGAGACAGAGATAAATTTTAGTGACTTGACTAAAGTCAAATAGCCGTTAAGTGTCTGAGGTAGGCTTTGAACTCAGGGCATTCTGACTTCCAGTCCTGCATTCTAACCAGTATAACGCTTAGTTGGTATTTACCATATATAAAGTGGGTATCAACTAGATTGAGAATTTATAAAATAACTTTTTCTTCTTAAAGTACTGTCTCCCTTGCTTGTGCTGTCTACTGAGTCAGATTGCTCCCAAGAATTATGAAGAAGGCAAAAATAATTTTGGGTACCCTCCAAACTCTATGTTCCATACCCTTCTCTTCCTACATAGTGCTATCATCCTTGGTTTCCCTTTACAATGCTTTACAGAGTCCTGCCTAACCTAAGCTCCAGGATATACATCTTTATTACGAAGTACTCAGAGCAAGCTAGTTGGCGCAGTTAGACGGTGCAGTGGATAGACCACTGGGCCTGGAGTAAAGAAGACTCATTTTCATGAGTTCAAATCTGGTCTCAGATACTTACTAGCTGTGTTACCCTGGGCGAATCACTTAAGCCTGTTTACTTCTGTTCCTCATCTATAAAATAAGATGCCAAGAAAACCCCAAATGGATTCTCAAAGAGCTGGACATGCCTGAAACAACTGAACAATACCCAGAGCAAGCTATCACCTGGAAGATATCCGAACGGGAGCAACTACCTCTACAACTATTGCTACTGCTACTACTACTACTACTGCTGTTTTTGTTGTTATTTTTTAGTGCACCATCAATTACTACTACTGCTACTTATATAGAGCCCACTATGTTCCAGAAACTACCCTGGGAGGTAAATGCTATTATTTTCACCATTTTACAGTTGAGAAGACTGAGGCAAATAGAGATTAAGTGACTTGCCTAGGGTCACATAGCTAATTAGTTTATCTAAAACTGAATTTGAACTCAGGTCCTCCTGATTTCAGGCCCAGCACTCTGTCCACTGCACCACCTACTAGTCTTTACTACTTATCATTATTATTACTATTATTATCATCATTAATTTTAAAAAAATGATAATTTTATATTCAGGATGGTGCCAGGGGAACAGTTTTAGATTTGTATTAGGAAACTCTGAGTTCAAATTCTGACTTTGCCTCTTATCTGCATGATCTGGGCTATTCACTTCAACATTCAAGGCTCCATCTTCCTAAGCTAAAAAATGAGATAGACCAAATGATCTTGAAGGGACCTTTCATCTCTAGATACTATATTTATAGAGTACTTTAAAATTTACAAATCATTTTTTCATGTTTCAGTGGAAAGACTTGGAATCAGAAGACTTAGGATACTAGTACTAATCCTGCCAATTACAAGTCAAATGACCTTGGGCAAGTCATTGAATCCTTTCAATCCTCAGTTTCCTCATCTGCAAAATTGGGACAATCACACCTGAATTACATACCTCAAAATAAATTTTATAATTATTTGCTTTTTAAATCTAAAGACACAAGTTACATTATTACCTCTATTTTTTAAATGAAGATAGGGTGTCTTAGAGAGTAAGTAATTTATCTATGGTCAATGAGCTAATGAGTGCTAAGAATTGGAACTCTTAGCCAAGATTTCTGACCCAAGTCCAGTGCTCTTTTCACTATGAGTATCTAATAACCAAATTAATATGCTACTCCTTCTTGAAGTATACACATTTTAACACAGGACCCTTGAGGACCAAAAAAGTAGATGGTTTATGCTGGAATTTTAAATACCTTGGCAAGGAAGAGGAAATTATATTTAGGGGTGAAGGTTCAAATCACAACCTAGAGAAAACAACAGTATACATATTCTAAAAATGTGTAAGACCAGCCAGCCATGCAGTCGCCATATTTGAAGAAGCAACAAAAGATAAGGAAGCTTCATGAGGATAAGAAAAGTTTATTTATGGCATTTAAGGTTTTTTCTTCTTTTTAAGACTTCTTTTTCTTTTAGGACGGCTTAAATCGTAGTCCTTGTTCCTTTTTTTTTCAAATTATATCTTGGAGATTGGCTCTCTCTACAAATGTAATCTGTAGTAGACTGATACTGAATACTTATTTGTATAAACTGTGCTTTGTTAGCTTTAAAAGTTCTTTAAAAAGAATTTTGTATTTGTCTAGGTTAGTATGGGGAATAAAAAATGGTATCTGGGCAACAGAATGCTTCAGAGAGGCAATTAGAATTATGAATATTATAGATAGATGGATAGATATATCCAGACTTATCATGTATATATGGGTGTGCATATGTATGCATGCATGCGTGCATGTATGTATATTGTACAAAAATAGATACATGTCTAGGTATAGGTATGTAGAACTAGATGTAGAATGCATTACATATCTTTCTATCGTGTATGTTTGCATGTGTGTGTATATATCTATATATACCCACACACAGACCTACACATAGATACATAATTATCCACTTATCTATCTCTAGACATATAGATATAATTGCCTGGATGGTCTGGACCCATTTGGTATGTATTCATGCATGTATGTATATGTGTGTACATATCATGTATGCATATATCTATACATAAACACATATGCATCCATGTCTTCATATGTATGTGTATATATACTGTGTGGAGGCAACTAGGTGGCTCAGCGGATAGTTTGCTGGGCCTGGAGTCTGGAAGTTCAAATCTGGCCTCAGACACTTATAGCTATGGAACCCTGGGCAAGTCACTTAACCCCTGTTTGTCTTAATTCACTGGAAAAGGAATCAGCAAACCACTCCAGTATCTTTTCCAAGAAAACTGCATGGACAATATTGCCACGCTATGGCCCATGGGGTCGTGAAGTATTGGACGTGACTGAACGATTTAACAACAACCACATATTGTGAGTATATGCGCGTGTGCATGTATGCATGTATGTATGCATGTGTGTATAAAAGCGTGTAGGTGGTCTGAACCAATTGTATTTCAATCAGTCAATAAGCATGTATTAAATTCCTACTATATACCAGGCACTGTGCTAAGTGTTAAAGACCCAAAGAAGAGCAGAGTCTCTGCTCTCATTGATTTCACAGTCTAATGGGGAAACAGTTTGTAAACAACTATATTCAAACAATATATACACATAAATTGAATATATAATTGGATATATAAATTGGATATAATCAATGCAGACAAGGCATTAGTATTAAGGGGGACTGGGAAAAACTTGTTTTAGACAGTGAGACTTTTGCAGACTCTTCAACATTTCCAGGGAAGCCAGGGGGTGGAGATGAGAAGTGAGAGAATTCCAGATACGGGCAACAAGCAGTGAAAATGCTGAGTTGAAAGATGGGGTACAGGGTGCAAGGCACAGCAGGGAGGTCAGGGTCATTGGATCACAGTGGATGGGGGTGAGTAAATTACAAGAAGACTGGAAAAATAAAAGCAGCCAATTTTGAGAGCCAAATAAAGGGTCTTATGTTTAACCTTGGAGGTAACAGGGGACCTTCTATATAAATGTATAAATTAGATTTTTAAAAATTGTTCTACAAAGTATCTAGTCGTAGAAAATTAGAAAGAAACATAAAGGCCATCTAGTTCAACATCCCCATTTGACAAGATGAGGAAACTGAGGTCTGGAGAAGGTAATGGTGCGGTCATAGAGACAGAGTGCTACCCCATCCCTTTCCAGTGCTCCTTCTCTACTACCTCATCTTTCCTTCCTCATAGAAGAACCCACCTCTTTCTGAAATAATATTCTTCATCAGTCATTTACCCCCCACGCCTTGATTATCCCTTCCTGAAATGGTTTGAAGCAGTGTAGTAGGATGGAAAGAACACTGACTCTGGTGTCCAAACACCTGGACTTCACATTGAATGACTGAAACTTACTGTGGATGACAGTTTCCTCATCTGTAAAATGAGGAGGTTGGGCCAGAAGATCAAAAAAGCCTCTTTCACCTCCAGATCTATGATCCTACCACCAATAGGGGTAAAAGGCATCTTTTGGATTTCTCACAGAATGTCACAATAGCTATGAATTTAAAGTCTCATTCTCCTTTTTCATGAACAACAAAAACACTTGACAGAACAAAGGTAACAGTGCCCTATTATTCCCTTTAGCGTTCATAAGATCTCTTCATGCAAATATACTATCCTTTGAAAACTCAGACAATTATGGATAGATTGATTATATAAATCCTGACCTGAATTTTCATCCTTTATTCAATTTAGTGACTGGCATTGTAAAGGAGAATTCTTCCCTCATCTTTTTTTTTTTTAATTCCCTTGCAGTACAAAAATTTCTTTCTAGTCTTTCAAATGGTGTTTTCTGTTTCTGGCCACCTCTGAATATCACAGTTCCCACTAGAAACAAGCATATATTTTGAAAGAGAGTCAGCCTCCACAAGATTTCCAGCTATGGTTGGGTAAGATGGAGGCATAACCAGGTACTTTTCCAGGAAGAATTTCGGAACTTCTTTTTATTAATCAAAAAAATAAATAAATGAAAAGGCAAATCTAAGACTCTAAAAGAGAGTTTCAATACCATTCACCACCCTCCTCACCCCACACACTTACACTATTTCCTCCAAATAAAACATGTTTCAAAGGAGCAGAAATTGCATCCTACCCCTCTTGGATCCAAAGAAACAAATAGATGCAAATTACAGTGTGTACTGAGCATTCCAGATTAAAGACACATGACACACGAGCTGGCTTTAAATACAAAAGGTCAGAAGAGAAAGTGTAACTTTTAGGTAATTCATCTCTAGAATTGCTATCAGACTACTGTTACCCTGGAGGAGACACATGCAAAAAGCCTGCAGGCTCTGCCATATGGGCTTTGATGTGGATTTTTTTCTCATTCTTCTGTAAAAATGTAACTTGAAAGAAATGACTAGCTTTACCTCTGAAAAATGATCCTACCCTATTAAGCAGCAGACAAGGCTAAAAGTTTGAAACAAAATTTAGGGGGTGGAGGGTGGAGGAGGGAGGGGAGGGAAACAGCTGTAGAAGTTGACCTAAAAATTCAGCAAACCCTGCCAAGACATGTGACAGTGCTTAACTTGCACCAAGTAGGGACTCTCCTCAGAGACCTTGCCTGACATTACCAAAAGAGACCAACCTCCATAACTACCACGGGAGAATCCAAATCAGACATCTTCCCATAATGGGATTCAGACCTCTTATGAACTCTGGAGTGTTGAAGGTTTAATTACCCAGTAAAACAAGAGAAATACATTATACAGCAGAGATAAATGAACGGGAATATCAGGAAAACATGTTCCTCTATAAGTCATTTGGTCACGTGATTTCTACCCCATTTCCTTCTCCTATTGTTATAATTGTTTTATTACTTTGCCCTGAGAGACTTTGGACAGAGAGGGGGAAACCACCCAGTGCTTCCTTCACATAACTCCTGTAATGGACCCCATTTGCTCAAACATCTTGGCACTGCATGGAGATGTTGTGCTATTTCTTGAGGGGACAGAATAAGAACCCATTTGCCCTCTTCAAGTGTTGTGAAGCCAGAAGAATGCTGAAAAAAGAATGGCTGGAGAAAGACAAAAGGTTCCATGGACTGTCTCCTTACTATTTCCTCTACTAGCACATCCTTTATAGACTACATAGCCATTGAAACACTGAGCTGTGCAAGTCCAGACAGAAGTACTCCAAGGAAGTAGCACAAGCTGGTGTGGGCGGAATGTTTAAAAGCTGCAAGCAGACTCTTGGGCATTTCTTAGCACAGTGCAGGCACTATATGAATGCTTATTCCTTTCACCTTCCCTTCCTTTTCCTTCTTTTGGAATATAGAAATATAGATTTAGAGCTAGAATGGACCTTAGTGACCATTTAGTCCAAACCCCTCATTTTATAAATGAGGAAACTGACTCCCAAAGAGTTGAAATGATTTGTTAAAACATTACAAACATTGCTCTGCAATCTCACCCCCAACAACTTTTTTTTATTGCTTCCCTTCTTTCTGAGAAAAAAAAAGATATCTTTTGTTTCGAACATCACCTTCAATGCAGAATATAAGAATATAGCCCTCTCCTATCCAATGATCTTCTCTTAAGAATTTTTTTTAAAAAGAGAAGAAAGCAATCTAGCAAAACTAACCAAAGTGAAGTCTGACAGTATATAGTCTCCCACTTCTAGAAAGAAGGGTTTCATTTTTTCAACTCTTCTCCAGGAACACTGTGGTCATTAGAGTTAAAAAAGCATTGACTTGATTTTTTCAGTCTTTCTGCTTACATTACTGTAGTAGTTGTATATATCGTTTTCCTAGTTAACTTCACTCTGCGTCAAGACATATATTTTCCTATACTTCTCTGAATTCTACCTATTTATCATTTCTAATGGTATAGCAATATCCATTAGTCCATTTTTTCACATTTGGTTTAGCCATACCCCAACAAATGAGAATTTATTTAGTTCCTAGTTCTTTCTTACCACAAAAAGTGATGCTATGAATATTTTGGTTGTGAATGGGCCTTTTCCTTCTTTCTTTGATCTCGTTGAACTCCAGTGAAATCTCTGGGTTAAAGGCTATGGACATTTTATTTACCTTTTAAAAAATTTTTCCAAAATGTTTTCCAAATGATTGTGCTAATTCATAGCTCCACAAAAAGTGAATCAGTGTAGCATTATGGTCTTCTCCCTAAAAACAAATAAACAAACAATCAAACTAAAAAACCTTACCAACTGTGAACCTAAAACCCTTAATGCCTCTTTATTACTTCTTAGGGACAGCTAAGTGGCGCAGTGGATAGAGTGCAGGCCTGGAGTCAGGAAGACTTCCTGTGTTCAAATCAGGCCTCAGACCCTTATTGTGTGATCCTAGGCAAGCCACTTAACTCTGCCTCAGTTTCCTCATCTGTAAAATGATCTGGAGAAGAAAATTGCAAACCACTCCCGTATCTTTGCCAAGAAAACCCCAAATGGGGCCATGAAAGGTTGGAAACAACTGAAAAAAAATGACTGAACAACATTACCTCTTAGCCAAATATGCTCTGTGTTTCTGATCTATGGCTAAGCTAATATATTAATGACATCCTAGTGTTGTTATTGTTGTTGTTTTTGTTTTTCGAGTTCTATTTCTATAACATTTTCCACCTACTGTAGTAATGTTTGAGAAACTTTAATCACTTCATTCTACCATTTATTTGAAAAATACATGAGGTAGTCAGGTCAATAAAGATGACCAAATGACAGATTAATAGTCATAGTAATCAAGAGGTTTTGAGTCGGAATAGACTCTTAGAGCGATTTGGTCCAACCTCCATCTGAAACATGAATCCCTTCTATAATAACTCTGATGAGTGGGTATCTAGGTTCTGTATGAACACTTCAAGTGGCAGGAAACTCACTACCTTACAAGACAGCCTATTCCATTTGGTGCATGGCTTTAAATATTAGACAGTTCTTTCTTATATTGAACTGAAATATGCCTTCCCACGATTTAAAAAAATTATTTTTTTGCTTTTTTTTTAGTGAGACAATCGGGGTTAAGTGACTTGCCCAGGGTCACAAAGCTAGTAAATGTCAAGTGTCTGAAGCCAGATTTAAACTCAGGTCCTCCTGACTCCAAGGCTAGAGCTCTATCCACTGTGCCACCTAACTACCCTTTCCCATGATTTTTAGCCATTGATGGTATGATACATGAAAGTTCTGTTCTAAGAATTAGAAGTAAATTTTATGTATTTCAGAAGTAACAAAATAAATACAAAGCAAATTCTTTTTTCTATGAGTAATATTTCATTTCTTTTTATTTTAAAGTAAGGACTTCATCTTTTTCTCTCTTCTTTTGTTCTTCTTACTCCTGGACTCCTAGAGGGAGTTGTTAAGGCAATTTTCATTTACTTAGGGCATATATGGTCCAACCCACATCTGACCAAGAATTCCCTTACAACATTCAAGCTTCTGGTGGAAGTGAGAAAGAATCTACTACCTGCCAGGTGACTTTTGGATAACTCTAATTATTAGGGTGATTTTTTACTTATGTTCAGCATAAATTTACCTCTGAAATTTCCACCAATCATTCTTAGTCTGCGCACTGAGGACAAAAAAATTAATTATCTTGTTTTCCCATAACAAAGTTTTCAAGTATTAGAAAATCACGTATCCCCATCCCACCTTCAAAACCCAAATCTTCTCTTCTACTGATTGAATATTCTCAATAAATTCTTGTATGGCTTGATCTCAAAGACCTTCACCATCCTGATCACCCTCCACTGCTTGCTATCCAGCTTTAAAAAAAAAAAATATATATATATATATATATATATATATATATATATATATATACACATATATATATACATATATATGTATATATATATAGTTTGTTTTCATTGTTACCTCTGTTTTTAAAAACGAGTATCCATCATTTTAGTGATTATTGCCTTATAGTATGGTTTAAAATCTGGTGCTGATAGATCCCCTTTCCCATTTGTTTTTTCATTATTATTCTTGACCTTTTCTTCCTCCATATGAATTCCATTATCACTTTTTCTTGCTCTATAAGATAATCATTTTGTAATTTGATTGGCATAGCACAAAATAAGTCAATTAATCTAGGTAATGTTGAGGGTTTTTTTTTTACTATATTGATTGAATCCACTTAAGAAGAATTATTTCTCCAGTTATTTAGTTCTGTTTTTATTTCTGCACAGACATTTTGAAAGCTGCATTCATATAATTCCTAGGTGTGTCTCAATAGATATACTCCCAAATGTTTTATACTTTTTGTAGTTATTTTGAATGGAATTTCTTTTTCTAGCTCTTTCTGCTGAGTTTTGTTGGTAATATACAAGAATGTTGGTGATTTATGTGCTTTATTTTTTATTTCATATCCTAAAACTTTGTTGAATTTGTTAGTTGTTTCAATTGATTTTATAGTTGATTCTTTAGTCTCTGGCTTTTCACTGTCTTCCCTAGAATATGAGATCCAGGCCTGAACACAATAGTCTGATTTGGTCTGACCAGACAGAGGATCAAAGGTTTTTCAGGTTAGCTGTGAATCTGAATGGTGTGCAAAACTTTCAAGTCAGGGTCCAACACTATGTGTTCAAGTCATGACAATGGGAAGTACTGAACATAGGTCTCTCAACTCCCCTTCTGCTCAAAAAGCAACATTGAGGATAACTGAATGTTTAGATAAGATAAAACAAAGACTGGAATGATATGGGAATATACAGTAATAAATCTTTCTTCAGCTAAATACCTTCTTAGGACATGGACAGACAAAGTTCCTGGGGTGGGGGTGGGGGGGCGGGGAATAGATCAGAAAACATGTCCTAGCAAAGGGCATGCAAGATTTTCCCCCAGGGAAAAAAGAAAAAAAGAAAAGCACAAAATATTTAACTAGAGACATACACCACATAAAATTCTACTTGACTGATATTACCTCCCCATATCACTATTATTACATTATAACCAAATGACAGTAAAGTCTAAGAATTCTATTTATAGTATCACGATTTCAAGACTTTAAGGATTAAAAGACTCTAAGGATCATCTAATCCAACACTCTTCACTTTACAGATGAGGAAACTGGAGCCTGAAAAGATGGAGCAATTTTTTGCAAGACTAAATATGTAGTAAATAGCAAAACTAGAACTGAAACAGGTTATCCCACTCCAAATTGAGTATTCTTTATACTATACCATGTTCAGCTGGTCTGTAACACATACGACATGGTACCTTCAAAGCTGACCTCCCAGCATGTTTTCATAAGATTAAACTAGTGATATTATTTGAGATATACTAGCATCCTAAGGAATAAAAGGGCTTTGCGATGGTAAGAATGGCCAACCCCGTAGAAGCATAAAAGACTATTAGTTCCTTGTTGAAAAAGGCAACACGTGCATTAGAAACTGAAGGTTTCAAAAAGGGCAAGGAAAAAAAATGCAGGATATTTGGATTACTGTGGAAAAGAATATATATATGACATATGTGAAAAAAATGAATTTAAAATATTTTCTGTAGAAATAATTGTACTTAGAGACAGCTTGGTATCACAGATAAGGATTGGCCTTGGAGGCAAGAAGACCTGGGTCCAAGTCCTTTCTCTACTACTTAGTGGTTGTGTGACCCTGGACAATTCACTTATTCTCTCAGCACCCCAGGTAACTGTGTAAGACTATAGGTTGTAGAGAAGATGCTAATTTGCTTTGGTAGAGGAAGTTCCTAGTATTAATGAAATCCCAGGAATAGTACCTATTAAATAAAGTTGATAGATTTTTGTTGTTCTTGTTGTTTAAAATAGGCTAGATCTTTTCTTATCAGTGTAAAATGGTGTAAAGAAGCCTTTAATTCCTTCCATCCCTACAATACTATAATATTATTGATTTATAAGACTTCTCAAGGGGTAGGCTGGCTAGGATCAATGGAAGAATCAGCACACCGCCCCTGAACCCATCATAAGATATCTATATATCTCTAAGTACTCCTCCACCTCCCTCCCAGGAGACACAGTAGGTTTCAATCTTTCCCACCCACTTAGCAGCTATTAGAACACTTCCAATAACCACCAACCCCCCCCCCACATCCTTTTCATGTCTTGTACCATGGCCCTCTTTAGCATCCCAACAGTGCAGAATGATCTCGCCAAAATGAAACAACAAAAGCATCCTTTCCTGTGGTATTTGCCAAATCATAGCCATTTGACTGTAATTTCAGAAGTAATGGTAGGTCTTAGGGCTATCATTATGGTACTTTAGGCAAGAAAATCTAAACTGGGATTTTTGTTTGTGCATTTGTGGGCCCTGGCTAATTTACAGCTCCAGCCACCAGGAACCCTGAAACAACTGTCTAATGCACCCGTTCCATTTCCTAAAGAGTGACTGCAAAGTGCAAAGATTAGTAATCTTGCCATGTTAACAAGAGCGACATGAGCTTGACCTTTCTCCATAACAGTAAGGAGACTGGGCTTCAACGGCATTTTTCTGTGTGAGCTTTTTGTAGTGCATTGTAACATATACTTACTGTGACATCATTGCCAAGGGTTGCCACTTTAGAGAAAACATACAAATGGCCCAATAATAGGTTTCTTCATGCGTCAGTGGAAGCCGGTAAAAGGAGCTTTGTTTGTGTCCTTATTGTCTGATGTACTGGAACTGGGGTGCCTTTTTGACCCTGGCACTGTCATTCATATCACCCTCCCACCCCCGACAATGCTGAGAGGCTGAGAGCTGAAGAAATTATAACTTGGAACAAGTCAGGGTAACTATTGTCACTAATCTGACCAATCTGGAACTGTAACAAATGGAGAGGCTCTTACACTTTCGGTTACCAATGTGAAAGGGATTTGGATTTCAGGGTTCACTCATTCCTTTTACATGCAGAATGAATCTAGAGGTATAGGAGAGAAGGGTTCTCATGCTGAAAGAGCCAATGTTGTTCGTGTGCCATTTGGTCAAAGTATATCACCTCGAGCCCCAGTAAATGTGGGGTTAATTCATGTTCACTGAGAGGCTCACAGGAAAATGGGAGGATTAATGAGCCTAATGGCTGCATAAGCATTTAGAAGACTTGGTGTTTGGACAGAGCATGGAATTATTAGTCCATAAAAATCCCTTATCGGTAGACTGACTTAGAGGTGTAACATTCCTAAACCTCTTTCCCTTATCCCCCAGGGTGTTATTATCTGTGTGACCCCAGGCAAATCATTTCACCACACTGAAGCCTCAGTTTTCTTATCTAGAAAATGGGGATAATATTAATACCTACTTCTTGGGGTATGTATGGTAAGGATCAAATAAGATAATGTGTGGAATGTACTTTATAATGTATGGAAAGGCATTATTAATACTTTGCAAACTTTAAGCTACTACATGCATATAGGTATAAGATATATAATATATGTGTGTGTATATATATATATATATATATATATATATATATATATAGACATATGAGAACTACCATCACTTGGGGAGTTGAGAGAGTGTTTGGCTTAGAATCACAAAGATCTGGGCTCAAATCCTGCCTCTGATACATATTGGCTCTATGATGGTGGGCAATCCTTCTCCGAGCTTTATTTTCCTCATCTGTAAATTGGGCACTGTAATTCCTGTAGGGCCTGCTAGAGTTATTGTGAGGTTCAAACGAAATGAAATATAAAGAGTACTGCAGACTTTGAAGTGCCAAATAAATGTCAGTTATTATTATTGTTGCAATTTCCTTCTTATCTTTATGTTCAATAGAGGTCACATAGAAACGGTTCTGGGACAGATTGAGACCCCTCTATCATTACTTTGTATTTAGTATTTGGCAAACAATTACACAGGTGGATGAAATTATGATGGTTGTTATTTTTATCCCAGGCTCAATTTTTTTTTATAGAGTTCAAATAGAAATGGTGCTGGAACAAGTTGCCCTCCTGCTAAGACACATATATGTGTGCATGTATGTTTGTATGTATGCATATTGTGTGAAATATATATCACATATATGATATAAAATAGCAAAATAGCCTACATGATATCATTTCATATGACATATGTGATTATATATCATATAACATAATGCTCGATGGATAATTGTAAAGGTAGATATGAGAATGGATTTTATAGTTGAATACATGAATGAGAATACAAGCATCTCCTTGGCAAACTCACTGAAAACATCCTCACTGCATGTTTTGCAGCAGATGAGAGAAAAGGAACAATGCTCAACTGATAACATATATATATATATATATATATATATATATATATATATATATATATATATATATATATATATATCTTATTTGTACACAATTAGTTGCATATTATCCCCTTCATTGGATTGTCAGCTCCTCAAGGTCAGAGACTGTCTTTTTCCTTTCTTTGTAACTCCAGGACTTAGCACACTGTCTGGTACATAGTAGGTGCTTAATAAGTATTTCCTAAATGACCTATCCTGCACCCACATGATTTTGATCTCTGCTAGATCTCTATCCAAGGCATCCTAAAATCAGTGCATTTTTAAGTTTCAATAACTTCAGAAGTATACATGCTACAAACTTACAAGAATGACATTTAGAAGGGTAATTTTTTACATTTGAAAAATTTACATGAATCTTATTAACATTCACCATAACTACCATGTTGTTCTAGTATATTTTTGAACTTTGTAAAAACATTCATAAGCTACCGTTCAATGACTGAAAGGATGGCATTTGTAATCCTGACCTTAAAATCATCCAGAGGACAAGATTTTGATACACGCATAATAGTCTTGCTGCAGCCCCACAAGAAAAAGTCTGATAGAGATAGATAGATGTTTTTAAGTCATCAAAGTTGGGGCTTTTTTTGTTATTGTTTTAAAATTTGAAGACACACACATAAATGCACCTTTAAAGTATGTATAATTTTCATGCTTCTGTAAAAAAATATCCTAGGTAATTGTTTGTAATACATATTTAAGGATGGGGGTCTGAGGAAAAGGAAATGAGGTGACCAAGTAAGAAGGCCTCCTCTTCTAATCCACTGGTCAGAGAAAGGATCATCCAGAAACTGTGCACAATGTATAATGACAGGGTGTCCCATCTTGTTAAAGTCAAAATCAAAATTTACTATTCAAAACTCATAAAGATAAACAAGAAATATAAATAATTAAATTTTAAAATGATTTTTTAAGTTTGTAGCATCATGTTTCTCAAATTATTAAAGCCTGAAACTGTGCAAAGACTTTTGGGACATATTGTTTTTCAAAAGTTTTTCTCCCCTATGTTGCTTGGAATAGGGATTTTAGGTATGGTGACATATACTTAAAATGTCTTCCCTGATTTTTAATGGATCAGTGTTATATCCTGGCAGTTATGAGTAAATAGATCAGTCTATAATAAAGGTCTAGTTTCAGTACATTCATTTGTTGAGTTCTCCAGAATACTTTCAGGTCTATATTTGGAGTCTAGGGATTTGCCATCTGTCAACTAATGAAAGACATTAAGCTTCTGATGTATAATTCTAGCTACCAGGTTAGGCCTTGTTAGGTATTTGGTAGGTGCTAAATGTTACAGCCTGAGTGATATACTCCACAATTTCCACCATTTCCTTTCATAATCTGCATTGATCAATTAACCCCGGCTCTTTAAAGACCCTTCTGTAATTTCTGGTGGCAATGATCTGGTTGTGAATTGCCATCATAAACCCCTATTCCTGCTAATAAATCCATATGACTCAGTCATGCTAGAAAAAAGAGATAACATACTATGTATGGGTACATACCACTAGAGAGTATTCTGTGTCAAATAGTCAGAAACGGGAGAGAAAGATCATTGGATGGAGTCCTCCAGTCTTTCTGCTTTTACTTCAAAGCATTAGGTCCAATACAAAAAAGCCATATATATATTATATATATTATATATATATATATATATATATATATATATATGTATAATATATATATATATATCTTTTAAGAGTAACTTTGCCTCTGATATATATATATATATATATATATATATATATGTATATATCTTTTAAGAGTAACTTTGCCTCCGTATATATATATATATATATATATATATATATATATATATATATATATATATATATATATTTTAAGAGTAACTTTGCCTCTGAGATATATATATGTATATATATGTGTATATATACATATATATATATATATACATATAAAATTTTTTTTTTGCTTTGCTTTTCTGGAGTATTTCTTTGTAAATACTGATCATAACCATTACATAATATCTTCTTTCAAAGAGATCAAAGTACACTCCATACCTGATTTATTTATTTGCTCTGAAGTGATCAAGAGAAGACACAAAATTAGCATATTATAGGAGAGTAAAACACCAAAATTGTTCTTGCTCTTACAAAAAGTGGTTGAGCTAGGATGGGAAATCCAGGTTAATATTTATGTATTGTTGTTCTGCTTAACTACCCTTGACTAGAGAGAAAAAGCTATATTTACTCCCCTTAAGTTTCCATACACACTTAATGGATTTAATAATTTCACATAAGAAATCATCCAGGATGCAGTGGACTAGCTATGGCTTTGAGCTAGATATACTGTAGGTGTTCTCACTGAACAGCAATGGAAGTTCATATTCTGCTACTGCTAAATAAAAGTTCCATCTACTCAGCTCAGTTTTATTATCCTGGAAGGATCTTAAAACACTGAGAAGTTTTCAAGAGAAATAGAAATACAGTTAATAATTTACTACAGTGACATTCTGCTTAATTTCTTCTGAAGGCTTTTACTAAAGGTTATTTCAGGGGCTCCACTAAATTAGAAGTGGTTTACCTTCTATAATGCATTATTTTTGCAAATGATCGAGGGAAATATGGGGAAAGAAAACAAAAGAACTATAGCAGAACTTTATTAATTCAGATGTGACTAATTATAATTTTTAATAATTCCATCTGGGCTGAGGTCTACTTTTTTCTGTCTCTGAAAAGGGAGTTTGCAAAGGGTTTTTGGAGAAAGGAAAAATAATATTCTGATTTCTAAGAAGAGGGAAAAGTATGAATTACAGAAACTATAGACTTGTGAACTTGATCTCAATCCCTGGAAAAGTCCTAGGCAAAAACCTATTAATGATATGTGAGAACTTAATTTAGACTACATTAACAGAAGTATAATATACAAAAGACGTCTCATTATATTCTACTCTGTCACAACCACAACTGGAGTATTATGTTCCATTTGGAGCATCGTATTTTAACAGCAATTTTGAGAAACTGTAGGAGACAGACAAGAATAAAGAAGGTATTTGAAAGGACACCAAATGAAGAACAGTTGAAAGAAGGGGGGATATTTATCCCATAAGAAAAAGGACTGGTGGTGGAGATAGAGGGGGACATGTTTTCAAGTATATAAAGGATAGTTACATGGAAAAGGCATTAGGCTTAATCTGTGTACCTTCTGAGGAGCAGGATTAGAATAAATGGGTGGAGGTTAGGAGTCACTTTTTTTTTTTAGGTAGGCAGTGGGGTTAAGTGACTTGCCCAGGGTCACACAGCTGGTAAGGCTGATTTGAACACAGGTCCTCCTGACTTCAGGGCCAGTGCTCTATCTACTGCACCACCTAGCTGCCCCCTAGGAGTCACTTTTGAATCAATATAAAGCCAATTCCTTTGGAACCAGTTGTCCAACAATGTAATCCTCTTGTGATATACTTAGCAGAATGTTCAAATATTTTGCCAGATTACTACTTCTACTTAGAAATATTGTAGAGGTGTTTCCTATACCAGGAGGGAATTTGGACTGGATTATCACTAGGTTTCCTTTGAGCTCTAAAATTCTATAGAAACAAGTTCTTTCTCTCCTTCTTTCCTCCTTTCCTCCCTTCTTTTCTTTCTTTCTTTCTCCTTTCTTTCCTCCTTCCCTCCCTTCTTTTCTTTCTTTCTTTCTCCTTTCTTTCTTTCTTTCTTCCTTCTTTTCTTTCTTCTTTCTTCTTTCTTCTTTCTTTCTTTCTTTCTTTCTTTCTTTCTCCTTTCTTTCTTTCTTTCTTTCTTTCTTTCTTTCTCACACAAACATACATGTGCACACACAGGAAAAGGAAACAAATATTTTACTCAGAGCATATGTGCCATGCCAGCTAAGAACTTCACAACTATTATCTCATTTGATCTTTGCAACAGCCCTGTGAGGTAGGTGTTATTATTATCCCTATTTATGCTTAAGGAAACTGAGTCATACAGAGGTTTAGTAACTTATCCAACTAGTAAATGTATGAGACAGGATTTGAACTCAGGTCTTTTTGACTCCAGACGCAGCACTCTATCTACTGTGTCAGGTAGTTATAGCTGGCCTCTGATCTTGCATCTCCAGCTGACTTTCAGACATCTCAAACTGGATACCCAGTAGACATCTTAAACTCAATATGTCTAAAACAGAACTCGTTATCTTTCCCCCTAAACCCTCCTTCCTCCTACCTTCCTTATTACTACAGAGGGCAACACTATCCTCCTGGTCCCTCGGGCTCCCAAACTAGGAACCATCCTATATTATTTACTATCTCTCACCTCTAGTATCCATGTTGTTGCCAAGGCCTATCGATTTAACCTTTACAGCATCTCTCAAATAAGCCTTCTTCTCTCCTCCGACACTGCTACCACTCTAATCCAGTCCCTCATCACATCATACTGTGATTATTACAAAAGCATGCTAAAAAGTCTACATGCTTCTAGTCTCTCCTCACGCCAATCCATTCTCCCTTCAGTCACCAAAATGATTTTCTTAAAACGTCGGTCTAACAGTATCATCCCTCTTACTCAATAAACTCAAGGGCTTTCCAGTTGCCTCCAGGATCAAATACATGCTCTGCTGGCATTTAAAGTACTTCATAGCCTAGCCCCCTCCAGTTTTCTTACATTTTACTCCCTAAAACATATGTTTCGATCTAGTGACACTGCACTCCTGACTCTTCCACAAACAAGACCCTCCGTCTCTCAACTACAGGCATTTTCTCTTATCTGTCCTCCAAACCTGTAATGCTGCTTTCCCTCTACACTGACCTCCCTGGCTTCTTTTAATTCCCAACTAAAATCCCACCTTCTACAAGAAGCCTTCCTTATTCCCTCTTGATTCCAATGCTTTCCCTCTTTCAATTATTTCCTAATTATCCTGTATATAGCAGGTTTTGTGTGTATTTGCATGCTGTCTCCCCCACTAGACTGTAAGTTCCTTGAGAGCAGGGACTGTTTTGGTTTTTTTTGCTTCTTTTTGTATCCCCAGGGCTTAGCACAATGCCACATAGTAGGCAGTATATAAATATTGATTGATTTAGAAGTACTCTTGTCTCATCTGTAGAATACAGAATACCTTCACAAGGATACTTCATACATTCCCCGTACAATCACTAAAAAAGAAAAAGAAAAGATAAGCCGTTATTGTTCTAATCACTGCGTTAGGAGTGCTGTGATTTTTTTCATGCTTAGCATTCCTTTTTCTAAAAGTAGGATTAGATCACCTATCCCCTATCTGATTCATATTATACACTGATTCTTTTTATTCTCCACCTTGGGGGCTCTAGACCTGCTCCATAACTTTTACTATAATTAGCATCATACCTGAGATTGGCCGAGGGGTGGGGGGGTTTGTTTAATAAGCTGATCATTCATGAGAACGAAGTGCCTAGTTCCTTTAGATGTCAGGCTTTCTTAGGATTGCAATGGCTGGGTACAGGGCAGGAAAGAGTAAGTGCTCCCAAGCTCCAGTGGGCAGAAATGAGCAGTCTCTGTAAGTAAGATGTAGATATGAAATACCTGTGCTATTACTTCAGGATACAGAGAATGGCAGAATGTCTATTTTCATCATTGACTAGTTATTAATAATCTTGTCTCAAATTTTACTTTCCTAATACTTTTATTTTAAAAGACAAAAGCTCTTTTAAAACCTTATAATGGTATTCATTAAAAAAACATACACAACCTGACAAAGAGGCATAAGGATTAAAAAAAAACCAAACTTCTGAACTCTGAAGTACTCCCATCCCCAAGGTTTCCCTAACAAAGTCCCATCAATGTTATAGTCCCTTTGAATCCAACAGAAAAATGTTCAGATGTCTCTCTCTCTCTATTCTCTATCTCTATCACTTATGTGCTGAGATTTTACAAAGGCACTAAATGCAAAATTCTACCCAAATGCAAAAATAAATAAATTAAATTAGGTTATTGTTCCCGTAGCAACATTGACCTACCCCACATATTTTATTATTGTTTGATATTTACTCAGTATTAAAGAGCAAACGGAACATAACGGTAGAGCCCTTCTCAAATGTAAATGTTGTGTGTAGGATACATTTATATGCTAAATCAGAACAATGGATTTGAACAAAAAAAACCCTCATCTATGTCCATCTGTATGCTGTTTTCTATATACCCTCTCCTTTCATCTATTTATGTGGTTGGTTCCCTGATCACTGGAATAAGCAAATAAAACCATAATTTCCTTTCTCTACTCATAATTCAAATACATTAGTACCTGGGTCTAATCATTCTCCCTCCCCTTATCCAATTCCTTTCTTTCAAAGCACAAGAGCAGTTAGGTGGCATAGTTAATAGAGTACCAGGCCTAGAGTCAGGAAGACTCATCTTCCTGAGTTCAAATCCAGCTTCAGACATTTATTAGCTGTGTTACCCTGGGCAAGTCACTTAATCCTGTTTATCTCAGTTTCTTCATGTGAAAATGAGCCAGAAAAGGAAAAGGCAAACCACTCCTGTATCTCTGCCAAGAAAACTTTAAATGGGGTCACAAAGAGTCAGACATGACTGAAAAACAACCTCTACAACAAGATAGTTGATTTTCTCGTCTCTTACTTCCCCAATGAAATGTGTTCATCATTTGCTAAACTTTCACAGAAAATCTTCTGACAACATAATTTCAACCCTCATAATAATAACATATTTCATAGACTTACATTTTGATCCCTCCAAGATCAAAGAACAAATGAAATGTATAGGGATGACTATATTAAAACACAAAGGAATAACCACCAGTATACATAATGGTTAAAAACAAAAGTATAAAACAGTATAGAGCCATAAACAAACAGCATATTTCTTGAGTCAACAGGATCCAGGAAATGGTTACTCTTATTCAGAAGGTAACCACATAGAGCAGAGCTTACCAGGACTGAGAGCAGACAGGGCATTCTCTTAATAAAGGAAAGATCTTTTGCAGGAAGTTTTTTTTTCTTATTTTCCCAAGACTGGCTATACACAGTGAAAGCACAAATAAAATATCCAATGAAAAGTGAAACCGCAATAAAAATTGTTATTCAGGGAGTCAGGGCTTTATAGACAGACAGACCACAGATCCACTATGACCTCAAATAGATGGCCTGAATTGGTTTTCAGCATAGCTCTATTTTACCAATGAATTACCAACTCTTCTTGCATCTTTGTTTAGAATCCATACAGCAATGTCTGGCAAATAGTAAGCATTTAATAAATACTTTATCTATCATATATAAAGGGAAGGAAAGCAAAAGGAAGAGCAGGCAAAGGAATGGAAGAGATGGAAAGGGAAGGGAAACATCAAGCAAAAATTAAATAATTTGGTATAATTGGTATTAACTTGGAAGGTAAAGGGACCCAATCATTCCACCAATCAATCAATAAGAGTTTATTCAGCAGGCACTATGCTAGATGAAGATACAAACATAGAAATGAAAAACTCCTTTCCCTCAATGGTCTTACATTCAATTGGGGAAACAGCATATATATATATATATATATATATATACACACACACACACACACACACACACACACATACATATATATGTATATGTATATATGTATATATATATACATATGTATGTATACATATATATAAAAGTGTGGAAATTTCATATACATACATACATACATACATACATACATATATATATATATATATATATATATATATATATATATATATATATTACACCACATATATCATAAATACAAAGTAATTTTTGATGGTATGAGAACTAATACTTCCCTAAGCCATAAATAAACAACCTGGCTTCCTAGACATGATAGCCTAGCTAGATAAAACTCTTTTCTGGGTTTGAAGTCGTGGACATTTATCTAAAATGATCAGGATGTCCTTGATTTTTATTTGCCCAGGAGGTTCCAACATTTTCATGTGGTGTTTACTTGGCGAAACGAAATCTGTTACTCATATTCCCCAATCAGACCTAGTCAAGTGCTTTTCCTTTCAAATAGTCCATGATGTCAGCATGCCAGAGGTTTGCAATTTGAACTATAAGAGTATTTCTAATGGGACTCCATGGAGTCTATATCTAAGCCACAGCATTTTAGTGCCTTTTACCTAGAGTTTTAGAGTGAGCGTTTGCCATATCTGTTGGGGGGGGGAAGTTAATTGGAAATGCTTTATTTCCTATGTTATAGATTTATGCAACCTGCTTATCCAGAACACAATCCAATTATTATTATAGACAGAGGCCTTCTTTCTGGATTCATGTTTCTTCTTGGGTAGCAGCTGTAAACCACAAGTGAAGCTTCTGATGTTAGACAAGGTGTAGCCATTAGTTCCACTAAAAAGCTCTAACCACCAGTGCTCATTGATTTTTAGTTTCATATATCTTTAATGAGGAAATTAAATACTTGTTTAGGAAGCAAAGCCAGGCTTAAGTGGTATTTGTTCATACAGCCAGCATAGTTGAAGACCTCCATACTATCTTTCATAGGTCCAAGAAGGGTAAAGGCCTTTTTGCCCTAAAAGATAACCATTCAATAATTCCATAACTGTGGAAAATGTCATATAATGATAGAAATCATCTTAGATGGAACAATATAAACAAGAGCACTGTGCTCTTGTGGATCACAGTTGACCATTTGGGCAAAAGCTTGGCCTTCTTTAAAATGTCTACATAAATACCCAATAGAATATTTTGTCATGGTTCATTTTAGAGAGGTTAAACTATACCTTATTTTTCAGAAAAAGATCATGAATAGCTCTTAATTCATAGTACCAGAAGGATCATAGATCTTTAGCCAAAATAGACCTCTGAACCACCTAGTCAAACCTCCTTTTCACAAGTCAAGAAATTGAGGTTACATGGCTTGTATAAGTTCACACAGGCAGTAAATGGATTAAGCTGGCGTTTTAACTCAGGTCCTCTGATTCCAAATTCTTCCACTTGCTCCACATGGTGAATTTTAGTATTGCTGAGTGAAAAGGCACAAGGTAGAGATACATCTAAAGTTTTTCTATATCACTAGGAAGACCTGAAGACTGGACAGAAGCTAACAAGTACCTCATGAGCAAAGAATAGTGCTTCAGGTCACAAGAGACTGAAAAATGTTGGAAATTAATGGTAATTAGGTGTGGATTCAATTGATTATCACATGACTAATCAAGCCAGTAAGCAAAAAGTATTTATTAGGTGCCTGCTGTGAGCCCAGCACTGTGTTAGGAAGTTGAATATAAGTACAAAGAATGAAATAATCCCTACTGGCAAGGACTCAGCAAAGATTGCATCAGAGCAAACAGAACCATTATGGTTTTTTGGTGGATTTGTTATACATCACTACTGTAAGTGTGGGCTGATAGAAGTCTCTTAAAATAGGATCAGGCGAGGTGATGCCTTTCTTGTATTTGGAAGTCTTTCGCATGTAGTAAGCAAACCCTACCCATAGATGAGCAGCAGGTCCCTAAGTAATCCATCCAGACAACTGACCAACTGATTGCTCCACATTAAATAAAAAAAAAGAAAGTTGTTGTGGTTGTTGTTTTCAAGGTGGGGGATTGGGGGAGGGTGGAGATTTGATTCTTAAGGGAAAAACAGAAAGTATGAAAGCATAATCACGATATTATGACCAATATATGTATTTGTACCTTTCAAGCCAGTGTTGATATTATAAAATAATATCTATTAGATAGTAAAAAGTTCCTTTTATTCTTGTGGAAATTTTGCATGCACAGAATACTGAATATCATAGTATCCTCTATCTCCTGGCTATTTTCAGTCTTTATGGCTCCAGGATTTTTTTCCCTCAAATAGACAGGGACCAAGAGAGGAAACAGTCGTTTGTTAAATATCTACTATGTGCCAGGTACTGTGCTAAGTACTTTACAAAAATTATTTTACTTAATCCTCACAATAGCCCTGGGAGGTTATCCTCATATTACAGTCCAGCTGAAACAGGAATACGGAGGTTAAGTGACTTGCCCACGGCCACATAGCTCA
Source organism: Phascolarctos cinereus (assembly GCF_003287225.1). NCBI lineage: Eukaryota > Metazoa > Chordata > Mammalia > Diprotodontia > Phascolarctidae > Phascolarctos > Phascolarctos cinereus. Next base: position 179,825,513 of record NW_027555736.1, read on the forward strand.
TAGTGTGTGAAGTTAGATTTGAACTCTGGTCTTCCTGATTCCAAAGCCGGCAACTGTCTGCTGCACCATATATCCATTGCAGCACCTAGCTGCTAGTGGTGATATGGCTAAAATTATTCATCCATTTTCAAAGACATAGAAGACAAACCTGTTTCAACCTACTGTAAATCAGTGTTCCAGTTTTCCGATGAGGGCAAAGGACTGACCAACAATTAGAGATGACCAAAAAGCTAATATTCATTTTCAAGCAGCCTCTTGAGATAATAAAAAGAAGCAGAATCTTACACTGATCACTAACAGTTAAGTCCTCAGAAACAAAACAGAAAAAATTTGCTCCAAGTTTGTATAGAATCAATGTTTCATCATTTTTTTTGCTTCACATCAACTGATATACCTGCTGAGATCCTAAGTTTATGTGACTATAGAAACATAAACCTAGAGCTATAATGGAATTTAGCAGTTTATTCTGACCCGTATTTTTTATGGATAAGGAAATTGAGCTCCAGAGAGAGGAAGCAACTTATAAGTCTGAACTGGGATTAGAGGGCAGGACTTCTGCCTTCAAGTCTCAAATGCTTTCCTTTCTTTGTGCTTTCACTTTAGTGGATTTATATTTTTTGCTATCATTTCTCTCCCTCCCTCTTCCTTCCTATGTATCTTCCCTTTGGCTAGCAAACCTATAGAAGACGGTCCAAAAAATTATCTATTGAGTGTCAGGATAACTCCAAAATCATGCCCTCTTTTATTGAACCCAGTCTGCTAAAATGTTCTTTCTAGAGAAGACCTTTGGTGAGGTAGAAAATTGATAGGGGGAAGGGACAAATCTTAAAAACCAGCATGCTTCTAAATTGATACCATGTAAACACCACATAGTATTGGAAAACCACTGCTGGGGGTAAATGAAATGAATTCACTGGGGCATCTAATCCTATTCCTGGAACATTTAAACTGTTTAAATGTACTGGAAAGCAAACAAACTTCAAAGTGATCATTATACCCCTGACACTGGTGCTTGTGTGGCTGAAATCTTTATGAGATTAGCCCCCCACAGGGAAAGAAGTTAAACACGGTCAGAACCACTTTGAAATTGTCAAGAGGATACCCGTTTACCAGCTCAGGATCAGGGTGAACACAGTTGAATTTCCAACATTCATTGGGTCCCAGTCCTCAGGCATGACCTACTGAGTTTAAATCTTCTCTGAAGTCACTACACAACTTTCGCTTCTCTCATTGGTTACCTGTCAGCAAGGATAACATTGAGCCAGTGGAGAGATCTAGATTTCTTAATGACAGCTTTGGCGAGGAAAACACTAACATTAGCCCCATGACAGTATTGTTCCTAGAAAGCAAAGAAATAAAATGTTTGGTGACATATGATGATTCAGTATGTAAAAGACACAGTAAACTGGAGACTGGAAAATCTGATGGAAAAACAAAAACCAGGGGAATTACTTTTCTTTGTACTTTACTATTCTTTAAAACATAAAAAGGGAAGAATCACTTTCTCCATTTTCCCCAATTTTCCTAGACTTTATCATCTTTAAATATGTTGAGCATGAAAATTTTATAACCAAATTAAGTGTACATAATATATTCTATGTTCATAAGTTAATAAACAGATTTTATATCTTTAAAAGAGGAAAAAATATTGTGTAAATTTCAATCCCCCTCATATACAATGACTTTCTCCCCATGTTTATAATCCTTTTACATTCAATTTTACTTTTTATCAGTTAAAACTTTCCAATGGATGTTAATTTCATTTTACCCTTTTTCAACTTCTATTTTAACTTTTACAAAAATATCAAAGATCAAATTTTATCCATGCATTAGAGCAGCACCATGAAATGAGCTTGCTTCCTTCTAAGTAATCACGACCCAAGGAAATTTTCTCTAGATACTTAGTGAGCACCATTATTGTTGCTGATATCCTTTTGTCAACTCATATCTTTGGTTGTTCTCCCTTTACTTTCAGTTTGAGAACACTATCAATATTTGCCAATCCAGCAAAAAGTTTTACACAAATGAACTGGTATAATAGAATGTTAACCTATAATAAGAGTTTGTCACCCAGCAGTCACACTACAGGAGATCTGCCATTGATTTTCCAACAAATATGGCAAGTGGTGAAAAATATAGTGCATGTTCCTCAGCACTAAATTTCACACTAACCATTTTTCTTTCCTGCACTTTCTGTTCTGTTGTCTTCTGGTGGTGTGTAATATAATCTGCTCACTTCTCTCCACACGTGTGTATACGCAAAAGTTGTACTATGACTTATGAAAAAAAGGCATGTTATAATCATTTTGTGATTTTTCACTTTGCATATTGATTGAAGAGCAGAAAGAGGAGACAAAAACCAAATGTAAATGGAGTAAATTATGGTATCATGGAATTTAAAAATTAAAGGACTGTGAATTTTGATTAATTTCCCCAAGTAACTCTGGATCAATGGATTTCTGCCCATTTAAAAAAAAATACTAGGAAATGAGACTGAATAGCCTTTTCAAAAGACTTAGAAAACACTAGCATGCTAGCCCTTATTCTTAGACAATTCTTCCATATAGCTACTCTAAATATGTCTTGCTATGATTTAAACTCATCTATTTGTTGCTCTCTCTTTTTATGAAGGAGTATATGCTTGGGCATCTAGGTGGTGCAGTGGATAAAGTGTTGGGCCTGCACTCAGAAAGACTCATCTTCTTGAGTTCAAATATGGCCTCAGACACTTACTAGCTACGTAACCCTGGGCAAGGCACTTAACCCTCTTTGCATCAGTTTCCACACCTGTAAAATGAACAGGAGAAGGAAATGGCAAACCACTCTAGTATCTTTTCCAAGAAAACTCCAAAGAGAGTCACAAAGAGTAAGACACAACTGAAAAATGACTGAATGTTTTCTTGGGGACACCTTGTTTGAGGAGAACTTTTAAGGGAATGTTTCACTCGATCTACCTAAACAATCATTTCAATGGGGTCCTGTATTCTCTACATTTTTCAGAGAAATATGTTTGCAACTTGTTAATGGTTGGTTACTATCTTCCATATTAAAAATTTTTATCAAGTCAAAGGAGAGTAAAATCAATTTTAGAGACTTCTCTCTTGAAGACGGGATACTAGTGTCTCAACTAGTACTTACAGTACAAATTATAACAACAAAGTTACTTTAAAAGATCTTAAACAAGTCAACATGCCAAATCAACAAACATTTAAGTACCTACTATGTACTAGGCACTATGCTAAGAGCTGGAGATAAAAATAAAGTCAAAAGACAGCTCCTACTCTCAAGAAGAGGATTGGGAAAGGCTTTTCGCAGAAGCTGAAAATTTAACTGGGATTTGAAAGAAGTCAAGGTAAACCAAGGGATAGAGATAAAGAGGAAGGGATTTCCAGGCATGGGCAGACAGTCAGTGAAAATGCCCAGAGTTGGGAGATGGAAAGTCATACATGAGGAACAGAAAGGATGCCAAATCAATTTTGTTGCTGATTTAAAACCAGGGCTTATATTTAAATGTAGAAATGAACAAATAAGAGTTATTTTTTCTTTGCTAATATTCAGCTACAAATTTAGAGAAACAAGTTTTTCATTTTTAAAACCTGATACACCAGTAGTTTCCTTTAAAAAAGCAACACTGATTTTCAAGTCCTGCTCAAGATATTTCACGCTAGGCATGCATTACATAGGAAATGTATCTTTTAACAGATTTGCTGCTCTGTTGGCTATTGACTTACAAAGGGTCCCAGGATATTCATTTCCTGATAGCATTTCACCATAAAGAAATTAAAATGGAAGCTCTTCATTTCAAATTGGCCCAAGAGAGAGAGAAAACATGAATGCCAAGGAATTGTCATCGTGGGCATTTGTGACCAGCTCAACGTAAATTTCAGTTTTGCACCTGCTGCTCCCTTTTTGTCAGCATCTTGGAAGCTGTACGACTGTACTGCTCTGTAGCCTTCTAGATCTTAGAGCTCTTCTTTTGGCCATGAAATGAATGTATGCGAACCTACAAAGAAGAGACACCCAGAACTCTTTTTTTTTTTACTTGCCTTTTTCTGATTAGCTCTAGGCCATACCAATCATCCTGGTTAAATTCATTTTATTTTTTATACCCCAGCTTTCCTCTCCCACTTCCAAACACTTATTCAAGTTCCCCTGATCCAATCTAACTTGCTGTGTTCAAATTCATGATTCGAAGCATATCAGAAGCTTGCCCACCAGAAGATGTATTATTTTGGCCAAGTCATAAAAGACCATCTACTTAAAATGAAATCAGGTTAAAAACCTGACTTATCTGGATAATCAACTAAAGCATCTATTTCATTTTGCGTCTGTGGATAGATGCTGAGTAGAATATTGGTTTGAGCTTGTAGAGATAGAGAGGTAATAGAGAAGACATTGTTCACAAAGCACAGCTTTTTAATATCCTTTTCTAAATTAATTCTATGTATTTGCCAACTTTTTGCCATAATTTTTATCCATCCTTACTCCTTAAATGATTATTATGATTATGATTTTTATACATTTTGAGACATTGTAGATTCATTAGTTTTCCCAGCTCTCCCAACTTGTAAGCTCTCTGAAATAAAGATTCTTAACAGTTAATATGGTACCCACTGATTGAACTACTACTACTACCACATGCTTCATCCTCATGGAGCTTACCCTGAGTTTTCAAAGGTGATGCCACCTAAGTATCAGTTCTGGCACATTTTACCAAGCTGGAATGGTTCTGTGGATGGGCCTAGCTAAGTTTAGAGAAGCTCATCATCAGAGGCCTGGCCATCGAGAGATTAATCATTTTGATTACAGAGAGTCTGGAAGACTATCCACTAAGGTATAGAGTTATTTTCATCTCAGTTACCTAAATAATTAGCTGCGACAAAGAGGCCATATAGAACATTTTGTTCAAGCTCCCAGAAGTGAGAAGGTATGAGAAAGAACATAATTTATAATTCAGAGCTTTCTTAAAAACATAAAACTCATATAAAAGAGGTGTAAAAAGAAGAAATTTTACAATGGAAGGGGAGTTGGGGGTGGGGTAATGATTGAACCTCACTCATCAGAATTGGTTCAAAGAGGGAATATATATACATGCATATATATATATATATATATATGTATGTATATGTATATATATACATATACATACATATATATATATTCATACATACATACAGATGCATCCTTAATTGTGCATAGAAATGTAACTTACCCAATAGAGAAATAGGAGGGGAAAGGGATGAGAGAAAGGTAGGGAAGGATGATAAAAGGGAGGACAGATTAAAGAAGGTAGTGATTAAAAGCAAAATAGATTTTGAGGAGAGACAGGATAAAAAGAAAGAGGGGAGGGAGAAACAGAAGAAAATGGGATGGAGGAAAATACACAGTTAATAATCATAACTATGAATGTGAATGGGATGAGCTAACTAAAAAATGGAAGCAGAGAGCGAAATGGATTAAAAACCAGGATCCAATAATATTGTTTACAAGAGGTACACTTGAAACAGAAACCCACAGAGAGTTTAAAAAAAAAAAAGCAGGGGGCTGGAGCAGAATCTAATATGCTTTAGCTGAAGTAAAAAGGGTAGGAGTAGTGATCATGATCTCAGATAAAGCAAAAACAAAAATAGATGTAATTAAAGGAGATAATCAGGGAAATTACATTTTGATAAAATGTAGACAGTGAAGTAATATTAAATGTTTTTACAGCAAATTTCTTTGATAAAGGTCTTATTTCTTAAATCTATACTGAATATAGAACTGAGTCAAATTTATAAAAATAAGAACCATTCCCCAATTTATAAATAGTCAAAAGATATAAACAGGCAGTTTTCAAAAGTAGAAATCAAAGCTATCTATAGTCATATAAAAATGCTCTAAGTCATTATTGATTAAAGAAAGGCAAATTAAAACAACTTTGAGATACCATTTCACATCCATGAGAAGTGACAAATACTAGAAGGGATGACAAAGAAATAGGCACAATAATGAATTGCTGGTAAAGTAATGAACTGGTGGAACCATTCTGTAGGAAAACTAAGCCCAAAGGGATGTAAAACTATGCATACTGTTTGACCCAGCAATACCCAAAGAGATCAATGAAAAAAGAAAAGAACTTATATGTACAAAAACATTTACAGCAGTTCTTTTCATGGTGGCAAAGAACTGGAAACTGAGGTGCTGTTCATCAACTGGAGAACGGCTGAACAAGCTGTGGCATATGATTGGGATGGAGTACTACTACTGTGCTACAAGAAATGATGAGGGGGTTGGTTTCAGAAAAACTTGGCATGACCTATATTAACTGATGCAAAGTGAGGTGAGAACCAGGAGATCATTATCCACAGTAACAGAACTGATGTAATGATGATCAACTGTGAAAAACTTGGCTATTATGATTAATGCAATAATCCAAGACAATTCAAAGGGACTAATGATGAAAAAATGCTATATACTGTCAGAGAGAGAACTAATGAACTCTGAAAGCAAATTGAAGTATAATTTTCTCACTTTCATTTGTCTTGTTTTTCTAAAAAATATGGTGAATACAGAAATATTTACATGATTTCTTATGTATAATTGATATTATATCATTTGCCTTCTCAGTGGATATGGGAGGGAAAGAGAGAATTTGGGACACAGAATTTAAAAAGAAAAGAATGCTAAAAATAAATAAATAAATTAGAATTTTGAAAAATGTAATTCAGAAATATATAACAAAATAAATTAAAATGCAACAAAACATAAAAGCAAACATTTTAGAGTTTAGAGGATGGATTCAAAATTCCAGAATTCCTTGATTAGTCCAGCAAATACGGGGACGATAAATTATACAGAAGTACAATTATATAAAATAGGGAACGATTCAGCATTTCTGAGGATTAAATGGACATTCATGTCAAGTATTTGTAAATCCCAACATCCACCCTTATGCTAATTAAAGAACAGAAAAAAGAAGAGAGGTTTTTTTTTTCCCTTGCTCTTAAAAATCAGTAAAACATTCTGATATTACAAGCTAATGGTGGCATGGCTGCTTCAGGATTCACAGGCAATGTATGAAAGCAGTGCTGTATGGGAAAAGTTTCCTCTTTACTTTCTTCCTTTGCTTCCTATGGAAGGAAGCAGCTTCTTAGGAATATAAACGCAAACAAGGGCTGTCACAGGACACCAACTCAATCATTCATTCTTGAATAAGTGAGAATTGTCTGAATGATATTCAGTAAGAAATCTAAACAATTTTGGCAGGCACTACTTTTCTTGAATTTTTTTTTTAGCAGAAAATTATTCACATATTAAATGAGTTGCTATTTTGCTCTTTAAAAAAGTCAGAGACTTATCAGGTGAGTTCCCAGATCAGTTTTATAAAGTTACAGGGAAATCAGTATTTGTGTGGGAATTTGATTATATCTCTATATGGAGGGTGTAGGCATTACCCATCACTGAGAGAATTCAGGCCATCTTTTAAGTAGGAAAAAGATAGAAACTAGACTTGTGATTTTATTGGTGCAGAGAATTCCCAGGAAGGGGAAATTCCCTATACCACTGCTGATCAGTACTTTATTTGAAACTCGTGTTCTTAGAGATTCTAAGGCACTGAGTGGTTAAGTAAATTGTCCAGGGTCACACAGTAAGAATATGTCAGCAGCAAGGCTTGTACTCAGGTCTTCCTGGTTTCAAGACTGGCTCTCTGACTACCAATTCATGTAGACTCTCTTTTTCTCAATACAAATTGGTTACCTTGATTATTGTAGGTCAAAGGCACTTAGCCCTTTATGCTGAGTCTACAAAAAGGGACCTTCAGTACATTCAGCTCTTTTTTTTTCCTTTTCAGAGATACCCAGAAAGATCGGAAAACAAAGATCATAGATTGGACATTGGCCCCTAAGGGGTTGTCTGTGCATCATGGGCAGAATCCTCTAAGAGACCAACTGACTATTCAACAAGTCCCAGAAGCACAGGAAACATCTTTAATCTTAATGAGCTTGGCACTGGGCAGGTCTAGGCCCTGGGTAAAGAGATCTAATCAAAGTGCCAAATAATGGCTCATATCCCAGTAATCACATCAAACTGATAAATGAACTCCAATGATCACCCTGCTACAAAAGCAAGAAGGAATTGTTCATCAAAACATCTATTAGTTGACTTAGGGGAAAATAACCTGTCTGCCCAAACATATCCTCAGAAAAGTTCTATTTCTCAGCAAGATATACAGAGTCCTTCTGATTTCCAAGCTATAGTAGACTTCCTCTCTTAGCATGAAAATAAATAAATGCATAAATAAAATCAACACATTTTCCCAGTTCTCTTTGCCCAAAGAAGTTGTCACCTGCAGAGGCAAGTCAGTCAACAAGGATTCTTAGGGGGGAAAATGAAATAAAATAATCAGTTGATCCGTGGGCAGGCTATGTTGTTTCTTGTGCCCAAAGGACTTTCATGAGCTCAGCTTGCACTTGTGTTATGGGGGAAAAGGGAGGGAAAGAAAACTCAGCGTGAAAACAGTGTGAGGCATGTTCAAATCCATTGCTCACAGCAGGGAAAAACAATTGCTTCCTCTCCTGTTTCTAGTGACCTAGCATGTGTGCAGATCATAGTGCTAAGAAGAGACTCCAAAATTGCCTTCAACATGGCTTCCCTCTGTTATTTCAGGTTAGCAAATGCCAGGTCAATTATAGGCAATGTAAGAGACCTTCCAGAGAATCCTCAGAGCCCTGCACTTAAGCTCAGTCTCTTGGGCAACAGATTCTTGGAACAGTCACCTGACTGATTTATGATACAAGTAACATCATAGTAATGGAGTCAGGGGTCCCTAAGACCATAGCAACTTGAGGACCCTAAAGTCCAAGAATAATTGCATCCTATGTTTCTAAAGCTATTACTAGACTGTATGAAATACCATGAGACTTCAGACCCCTGTAGTTTAGAGGAGCTGTTTCATGAATACATACCCCTTCTTAGCAGAGTAGAATGATTTGCATGCTGTCCTTTCCTGATCCCTTGGTTACTGTTTTTCTGAATCCCAATCATGTATGCTGGTGCTTTCAGTGTAGGTGCTAAAGAGAACAAAGATGGAAACAGGTGAATTCAAATGTTTGTTTATAAAGATGTTTTGAGGATTAACTTCTCCTGCTCATCCATTCAAATGGGATTAAAGGGATTAACTTGGATAATAAAGGCATACAGCGCATTATAAATACATATGCTGCCTCTAATTAATAGGTTCAGATATGAACATAAGATATGTCAAATTATTCCAGAATAGCCTATAATTACATTATTTTTAAATAATGGAAAGGAAACTCATGAGTCATTAGTAAGGAGATGACTTTGGAAAAAGGCAAACTCATTCAGCAAATATAATGCTTTACAAGACACATTTGCTATTTATGTGTACAGCTAGTAACACCTATTATGCAGTCTTCATCTTCGAAGCCTGTGTTTGTTGAGAGAAGTACTTTAAAACAGAGATTTAATTACATAGCGTTCAAGTTCCTCTGGCAGCATCAAAAGCGGGAAAGTCATTTGTGCTTTAATGAACGTTTTGAAAGAAAAAAACAAGTTCTCAAGTTGAGTACTCTACAAGTTGAAGGCAGGAGGGATACAGGAGGAAGAGCATATAGATTACAATTCATCCTTCTGACACGACAACACAGAAGCGGCTGAGAAAGGAGTCGCCTTAGCTCAATATAAAGCACTGTTTCTGTGCCACATATTTCACCCTCTCATTTTTCATTTCAAAAACTAATAATGGTTCCCAAATAACATTTCAAAAGGAAATGCTGATTTTAAGGAAAGACATCAATTCACCTTTCTTCACCTCTCTTCAGCCAGGATTTCCTCCAATCTGCTGAGCTTCCTATCATAAATATAAACCTGGAAGGAACCTTTGACGTTATCTGAATCTAGCTCCCTCCTTTTACAGATGAGGAAACTGAGGTCTAAGCACTGAAGTGACTTGTTTGTTTTTTGGCTAGGCAATGGGGTTAAGTGGCTTGCCCAGAGTCACACAGCTAGTTAAGTGTTATGTATCTGAGGCCAGATTTGAACTCAGGTCCTCCTGAATCCAGGGCTGGTGCTCTATCCACTGCGCCACCTCGCTGCCCCTTAAGTGACTTGTTTATGGGAACTAAGGAAAGATGTGAGGGCTATCACCTGCTCTGCCAAGTCATTAGTTTGACCTTGACTATTATGAATATAAGTATAATATAGCATATTATATAGCATAAGATCTAGTATAAACTATAATAGTTTAGAAATATGCCTATTTTTCAGACATGACCAATGAGGGAATTTGTTTTGCTTGAATGCTCACATTAGTTTTAAGCTTTTTTTTTTTCCCATTTGCATGGAAGGGACATGTATCATAATTGGTGTGTACCGAAGATTTAGGAGAACAAGAATTTAAAGAGTTAAAGTCAAATAACTGAGGATGAACACAAAAAAGTGAAATTACATTATAAGAATTGGGTTAGAATGGAATCAGGATTACCAGTATGTATTAGGGATCAGAAAGAAGGCTTCTCTTAAAAACTAGGCTAAGAGCAAGAAGAGAGTCAAAGAATGGCTAGCAATGTGGCTCAGGGTGGAGAGGACAGTTATAAATGAGGATAGAAAGAAGAAAGATGTACTCAATTCTCATTTTCATTCTACTTCCTCTGCCAAGAAAAAATATATTAGAACTCATGAAAGAATAAAAGTGATGAAAAGGAAATAAAATCCATAATAATGTAGTAATGCTAGGAGTATAATTTAATGAAATCGGTTTGATTCACCAGGTCCTGGTGAACTATTTTCTATGGCACTGAAAGAATTAGCTCTTTTCTTGCTAACTTGCTGTCAATAATTTTTGGAAAATTATATAGAAGGGAAGAAATAAACAAGCATTTATTATATGCCTACTATGTGCTGGGTATTATGCTAAGTGCTTTACAAAAAGCATCTCATTTAATCTTCAAAATAATCCTGGGAGGTTGATGCTACTATTATTGCCATTCTATAGTCGAGGTAACTGAAGCAAACAGAGGTTAAATGACTTGCCCAAAGTCATACAGATTAGAACGCAGATCTCCCTGACCCCAGGCCCAACAATCTATCAACTACACCACCTAGTGGCCTCCAAAATATAGAAGTTTCAGCATTATGCCTAGTTTTCAAAAAAGGAGAGAAAAGATTCTTCAAATTACAGGACAGTAAGCATGATTTTAATTGCATCCAATTCAGTAATCATTTATTAGATTTCTATTTCCATACTAGATACTGTGTTTCATCCTTTTTTATACAAAAACGAAAGAGGAAATAATCCCTGCCTTCAAGGAGATTGTGTTCTAATGGAAAGAAACATGGGCACAGGTAAGTAAAAACAAAATACGTGCAAAATAAATGCATTATCATTTGTGAAGGGGAAAAAAGCACTATCAGCTGGAGAATCTGAAAATTATTCTATTCTAGCAGGTGGCACTTGAGGGGTGCTAAGGGTTTTAAGAAGTAGAAGTGAAATTTTAAGTGCATAATTAAATAGAAGATCTGTGAGAGTTCATGAAATGAAATGATGGTCACTAAGAACCTCATGACTTCATGAAAAGCATTACCATTTCAGAGGGGTTTTTTTAATTCATTTTTTTTCAATGACTAGGCTGGTACATTTAGGGAATCATGAAGATACTATATATCTGGAAAGTATCTGATGACATCTCTCATGCTATCTTGGAATATATACTGAGAAATGTGGTTTAGTAGTAGTATAGTCAGGTAAACTTGCTATGGATTGAAATATTGCTCTCAAAAGGTAGCCATAAGTGATGGATATAAACCTGAAAGTAAATCTCTAGAGATCCCCAAGCATCTGCTCATGGTCATGTTCTAACTTTTTTATTCTTAGCAATAATTTGGACTGCAATACTTGCAAATGACACAGTTAGAACAGATGTGTGTGTATATACAGAGAGAGAAAGAGAGAGAGAGAGAGAAAGAGAGAGAGAGAGAGAGAGAGAGAGAGAGAGAGAGAGAGAGAAAGAGAGAGAGAGAGAGAGAGAGAGAGAGAGAGAGAGAGAGAGAGAGAGAGAGAATAGTTAAGACACTTCATAAAATGTCAGAAAAAAAACCATAAGATTTAATATGGCCAGAATAAAGATACTACAGTTTAAAAAAATTGGAATGATACAAGATATAGAAAACAGACAACACTCCATATGGGAAAAGATCAGGGGAGGTTAGGGGTCTGCAGAGTCAAGATCATTCAACTGTGATGAGATAACCAAAAACATCTAAAATGATGTTCAGTCTGCATTAGCATAGGAATAGTATTAAGTACAAGTAATCCCCTTATACTCTGCACTTCACAAACAATGTCTGGATTAACACATTTTAGGGAGCATGTTGATGAACTGGAGGAAGGAAAACTGAATGATGAGAGGTCTGGAGAACATGTCATATGAGAATAGATCAAAGAATCTGAAGAATTGTTATATGAAAGAGGTATTGACTCATTTTGCTCTGCTATTACTAGCACTGAAAACAGCAGTATGAAAAGCTGGAAGCTTGAGACAGAGACCCTCCCCCCCCATGCCAAGAACAAAACCAAATATTAACATAAAGCTCCAAATGAAGAAATAGGATGGGAAAACAAGAAAACAACAAAAATGAATCTGATCATAACAAGCTCCTGTGGTGACAGAGAAGATCAAGACACAAACTCAAAAGCAGAAAAATTCAAAACAGCTATAAGCAAAGCCTCAAAGAAAAAAAAATGTGAATCAGACACAAGCCTAACAAGAATTCCTGAAAGAACTAAAAAAATTATTTTCAAAATCAAATAAAAGTGGTAGAGAAAAATTAAATAAAGAAATGAAAGTAAAGGAAGAAAATTATGAAAAAGATAATTAACAGCTTGGTAAAAGAGGAACAAAAAATTGAAGAAAACAACACCTTAAAAAACAGAACTGGCCAAATGGAAGAAGTACAAAAACTCACTGATGAAAAATACTCCTTAAAAAGCAGAATTGACCAAATAGGGAAAAAAGTACAAAAACTCATTGAAAAAAATAATTTATTAAGAATTAGAAATGGGCAAGTAGAAACTAATGACTCCATGAGACATCAAGAAACAATAAAAGAAAATCAAAAGAACGGAAAATAATAGAAGAAAATATGAAATGTCTCATTAGAAAAATGACTAATCAGGAAAATAGGTTGAGGAAAGATAATTCAAGAGTTGTTGGATTACCTGAAAACCATGATCAAAGAAAGAACCTAGCAACTTTATTTCAAGAAATTATCAAGGGAAACTGCCCTAATATCCTAGAACTAGAGGGTAAAATGGAAATAGAAAGAATCTATCAATCAAACCTGAAAAAGATCCCAAAATGAACACTTCCAGGAATATTGTAGTCCAATTCCAGAACTCCCATGTCAAAGAGAAAATATCTCAAGCAGCAAGAAAGAAACCCTTCAAATACCACAAAGCCAGGGTCAGGATTGCATAAGATATAACAGCCACCATATTAAAGGAGCAGAGGAAGGCAAAAAAAGCTAGTATAACAAGCAAGAATAGCTTACCCAGCAGAACTGAGTATAATCTTTCAAGAAAAAAATAGATGTTTAATGAAATAGAGGACTTTTAAGCATTCCTAATGAAAATGCCAGAGCTGAATGGAAAACCTGACTTTCATATAAGACTCAAGAGAAATCTAAAAAAGTTAACATAAAAGAGAAGTCATAAGGGACTCATTAGGCTTCAACAGTTTACCTTTCTATATGGCAAGATGATACATGTATCTTCAAAGGACTTTATTATTATTAAGGCAGCTAAAAGGATTGTGAGTCAATTATGTTGGGATGAGGTAAAAAAAAAATTAATGAGTGAGAAAGAGAGATGACCTGGGAGAAGACAGAAGTGAGAGGAAAAATAGGGAAAATTATCTCACATAAAAGAGGCACACAGGGGGAAAAAGTTTTTTACATTTGAGGGAGAAATGGAGGTGAGGAGAAGGCAACACAAACCTCACTCACATCTAAATTGGTTCAAAAAAGGGAAAAAATATATTCCTACTCAACTGGTAATAGAAATCTATCTTACACATCAGGGAAGGAGGAGGAAAAGGGGATAAGAGAATGTGGGGTGATAAAAGGGAAGACAAATAAATGAAAGCAGTGGTCTAAAACAAAACAGACTTTAGAGGAGGGACAGGATAAAAAGGGAGAGAGAAGGATAAACAGAAGAAAACAGGATATGGGGAAATAAACAGTAATCATAACTGTAAATGTGAATGGGATGCACTCACCCATATAAATAAAGTGAATAGCCGAATGGATCAGAAACCAGAATCCATCAATAAGTTGTTTATAAGAAACACATTTGAAACAGAGAGACATGCACAGAGTCAAAATAAGGGGCTGGAGCAGAATATATTATGTTTCAGCTAAAGTAAGAAAGAAAAAAAAAAGCCTGGGGTAGCAATCATGATATCAGACAAAGCAAAAACAAAAATAGGCCTAACTGAAAAGGATAAGCAGGGATACTACATTTTGCTAAAAGGAACTACAGACAATGAAGTAATGTTGAAACTAAACATATATACACCAAATGGCATAGTATCCAAATTCTTAAAGGAAAAGTTCAGTGAATTATAGGAGCAAATATACAGGAAAACTACACTAATGGAAAACCTCAACTTTCCCCTCTCAGAGCTAGATAAATCTAACCATAAAATAAATAATAAAGAAGTCAAAGCTATTAATAGAATCTTCGCAAAGTTAGATATGATAGAACTCTGGAGAAAATTGAATGGGAATAAAAAGGAATATACCTTTTTCCCAGATGTACATGGTACCTTTATAAAAACTGACAATGTATTAGGACATAAAAACTTCACAGTCAAATGCAGAAAAGGGGAACTAAAGTGCTATAGAAGCATAGAGTAAAAGCTAATTGGAAACTAAATAATCTAATCCTAAAGAATGAGTGGGTCAGGGCAGCTAGCTGGCACAGTAGATAGAGCTCTGGCCTTGGAGTCAGGAGGACCTGAGTTCAAATCTGGCTTCAGACACATAATACTCACTAGCTGTGTGACTCCAGGAAAGTCACTTAACCCCAATTGCCTCACAATAAAAAAAAAAAGGAGGAGAAGGAAGACTCCTACCAAATTCCTTTTATGACTCAAATATGGTTTTGACCTAAATCAGGGAGAATAAAAACATGAAGAACATTATACACAATAATAGCAATATTTTCAGGATGGTCAACTGTTTACAGACAATTACAAAGGACTTATGATAAAAAACTGTTATCCACCTTCAGAAAGAGAACTGATGAATGCAAATTAGAGTGTACTTTTTTACTTTCTTTTCTTTTTTTTTTTACTTTGTGTTTTCTTATGCAACATGGCTAATATGGAAATATATTTTGCATAACCTCACACATATAATTGAAATAAAATTGCTTGCCCTCTCAAGGAGGGAGGAGGGGCAAGAGGGTAGAATTTAGCACCCAAAAATTTTTAAAATGATTGTTAAATTTTTCATACGTAATTGGAAATATTTAATGAAAACAATAAAAAAAATTTAGAAGGTTAAAAAAATACTTGACCAAGGCCACAAAGGGAATCAGATTGCAAAGCCCTCAGATTCTAAATTTATTAAGCCAGTGGCAGGGTTTTTTTTCTTTTTATCAATTGTCTTTCCTTAGAGTCCCCTTGTGAGTTCCTTAATTATTTGCTGTTTATACATTGCAAGAAGAAGAAAGAAGAGGACGAGGAGGAGGAGAATAGCTAAAATTTATATAGCACTTACTATGTTCCAGGAACTGTGGCTGAGCTCTTTACAATTATTATCTCATTTGATGATACCCTGGAGGGAGGTGCTGTTATTACCCCCAATTTACAGATAAGGAAACTGAGGGAAATAGAGATTGAATGACCTATCCAGGATCAAATAGTGAGTATCTGAGACCAGATTCTTTCTGATTCCAGAACCAATACTTTATCCACTGTACCATCTAGATGAGGAAACAGAGGCATGGGAAAATTAAATAAATTGCCCTAGTTTACTTGAAAAAAAAATAGCAAATCCAGGATTTGAATTGAAGCCTTCTGAATTGTAGTGCGGTAGTGCAGTGAACATTTCATTATACCACAGCCAGGTGGTACAGTGGATAGAGAGCCAGGCCTAGAGTAAGGAAGACCTGAGTTCAAATCTGACCTTAGGCACTTACTAGCTCTGTGACCTTGGGCAAGTCACTTGACCTCATTTACCTCAGTTTCCTCATCTGTAAAATGAGCTGGAGAAGAAAATGGCAAACTACTCTAGCATCTTTGCCAAGAAAATTCCAAAAGCAGTCAAGAAGAGTCAGACATGACTGAAACAACTGAACAACAAAATTCTGTCTCTCTTAGATGTAGTGCCGGGGCCATATCTAGACAGACCATAGGTTTGACCCATTATGGTAAGTCGTATGTTCCTACATAAAGTTTTGTTACATGACCATAAACTCAAAGAAACAAGTTTTATCTTTAATTGTGAAACAAATCAAAGATTTTAAAACTAAATCATCATTTAAGAACATTATATCTGATTTTGGACTTATATGTCTTGGACTCTTGTTTGCCTTATTTAGAAGTTTTCTTTTTCCTAAACTTTCTTTGAATTCTGAGAAATGTATGATATTGGATTTGTAGCATGAGGTACTAAAATAATAATTAGAGGGATAGATAGATATAGATAGATAAGTATGTATGTGTATGTATACATATAAGTATAGGCATATGTATACACATATATATGTATAGACATGTACACACATATATGTATGTGTGTGTATATATATGTATATATACGTATACTGAGATCCTCTTCATTTCTCCAAACCATCCCCTATTACAGGAATATGAAATAATGCTAATACAAGGAAAGATATTCCAATGTCATTTTAGATGTCAGGAAGCACACATTTTCACACATAATTGTGTCAAAATATACACATAGGCATCATCTGGGAAGAAATGTGTTATAAAGGGGGAAAAAAGCAAAGCAAAGCTATTTTGACCTTGATTTTTAAACTTTGTTCACTTTTTTTAAATCAGTATTGAATTGGAAGCAAATACATCTGTTCAGCTTAACATGAAAATTCTGAGTGATCTAAGAATAAAAATAAAATAAAAATGAGAAATCTACTCATGTATAAACGTATGAATTAAAAGAAGAAATGAAAGAAACATAAATATCTCTCTTCAAGCACGCACATACATACACATAATTGGTTCAGAAAATAAAATTATAAGTAAGTTATTTTTAAATGATATCAAATCTAGGAGAAAAAGAAAAAACACACTGAGGTAGGACACTACATTTATTAATGCGGATCTGTACCTGGAGACAGCAGAGAAGAGCCACAAGAATGCTGATGATTGCATTTATTTTGAAGTTGGAAGCGCAGGCGGGGGCGGGGGGGGGTTGATTCACACAATTGTAGTCACAAATTATGGAGACATTGGGAATTACACTGAACCTGATCCACCGGGTCTAATCCCCCTTTGCAAATCTCTCCCCATCTTAACGTATCTTCCACGCGGCTGACAATGTGAATTTTTTAAATCATAGGTCTGCCTATGTCACTACTCTACCCCAAACCTTCCCCCAACCCCGCGATCAAAAAACTCCGGTGTCGTCCTGGTATCTGCAGGATCAAATACAAAATCATTTTGGCATTTAGAGGCCCTTCACAGACTAGTCCTTTCCTACTTTTCCAATCTTCCTACACTTTGCTCTCCTCCATGCACTCTATAACCCAGCTCCGTTGTCTTACTTGCTCCTCTTCATACATAACACTATGCCCTAGCTCTACGCATTAGCATTGACTGTCCCGCCCCCTTTCTTGGAATGCTCTCTTTCCTCACCTCTATCTTTTAGCTTCCTTGACTTCATTCAAGAATTCTCTCCTGATACGCCCCGCTGTTATTACTATCCTGCCTTAGATCACTCTCTATCTATTCTGTATACATCTTGTACAGACCTAGTTATTTACATGTTTTCTCTCCCATTCAAATGTGAGTTCCTTGAAGTCAATGACTATTTTTCTTCTTTCTTTGCATACCTAGAGTTAAGCACAGTTCCTGGTATAGAGTAAGTATGTAATAAATATTGGTTGACCCATTGACTCACCAACTTTGACTATTCCCTTTCTAGAGCTCCCACTGAGAACAATGGAACTCAGTACACATATCTGAACCATCCCATGCCATGCCTCTGCACTAGAATGGACTCCCTCCCCTCTTCTGCCTCCTACAATCCCTAATAATTATGATATCAATATTTTATGCACTTTAAGTTTTGCAAAATACTGTCTATATCTATATAAAATCTTACTTAATTCTTGCAACAACCCTCTATGAATGAATATTAGTCATCATTTTTCAGATGAGGATAGCAGAGGTTAAGTGACTTGCCCAGGTCACAGAGCTGATAAATGTCTGGGACAGCATTAGAACTCAGGTCTTCCAGACTCTAATCCCAGTGCTCTAGCAACACTGGCCAGCTGTCTTCCTTTCTTCTTATAATGCCAAGTTCAAGCGCCACCTTCTACAGGAAGCCTTTTCTAATTCGAGCTGCCAGTGCTTCCCCCCAAAATTATATTTTTTATGTATTTTTATATGCCAATATATGTATATGCTGTTCCTGTGGTTAAACTGAATTCTCCCAGGGCAGGGACTACTTCACTTTGTCTTTCTATCCTCAGCACCCAGCACTGTGCCTGGTATATTGTAGGTGCTTAAAAAGTTTATTGGCTGATCGAATCTCAGAAACCCAATATTAAGTGATCCTCTCTTGGATAAGGCACAAAGAAAATGTAATTATGATTTTTAACTAGGGAAAAGTTCTGCTTAAATATGAGTCAAAAGGAGAAAGGTGACCTTCTGAAAAGACAATTTCTCAGGATTATTGAAATATTCCCTTCCCCTTGATGTCATTTGGAGTTACAAAGACATGCACAAGATAATGATTCCTGTGGATTATGCTTACTAACTTTGGCATTTCAGCCTTCAACTTCTTTGCTATCAGCTCCTCAAAACAGGTAACTATGGATGCTACAGAACATTTTAAGGATCCATGGTAACTATTGAATGTCTTAGAGATTTGCCATCAAAACTCATTAATTTCACTAAAAAAATTCATTACTTATTTAATCATCTACCTTTAGATGAAGTGCTCTTGGTAAAATATTATGATAAAGAACACACAAAATCTTTAAGATCTCATTCATTTCTGAGTTGTCCTCTAAGGCATATGTCTTGGATTTAAAGGCTAAGTGACTGGGAAGTTAGAAATTCATTAAGCAAAAGAAAGTTGAAAAGTATTTGATAACTGGATCAGGTAGCTTTCATAGATATAATTAGGAGACAATTCTGTCCCAAATAAGGGATAGATGTGACTGCAAAAGACAAAACAGGTCATTTCAATGACATGAAATTAGAAGGCTTTTTCACTAACAAAATCAATGCAGCAGGATAATGAAATATTCAACTAAAAATCTTCGGATAAGTTTCTCTGACATATGGATTTGATATCCTAATTTGTGGCCAATTTAGACAAATATTTGATCAAAAGTCATTCCTAACATACAAGTCAAAAGATATAACCAGTTCTCAAAAGAATTGCAAGCCATCAACAATCATTTGAAAGAATGTTATAGGTCACTAATAATATGGAAAATGCAAATCAGAACAACTCCGAGGTTTCACTTTAAACCCAGCAAGGGGGCCACACATGGAAAAAAAAAATCGTTTTGACAGACACCAAAATATTCATAGCAGTACTTTTTTTTTGGGGGGGGAAACCAACTGCAAACAGTAGATGCTTATTAATTGGGGCAAGGATAAACCAATTATTACACATGAATAGAATGGAATATTATTGTGCTGCAAGAAATGATGAAAATGATGAATACAAAGAAGCCTGAGATGACATATTAACTATACCTAGTGAGGTAAGCAGAACTAGGGAATCAATGTGAATAATTACTGCCAGTAAAATGAAAATAACAACAACAAAATGATTAAACCTGAATGCTCCAAAACTATGATGAACAAGCCTGCCCCCAAAAAGGAGATATAAGAAAGTATCTCCCCATGCTTTCATGCAGAGGTGAGAGACTATGAGTGTGAAACACTACATGGTATATCAGATTTTTTCAATTTGTTGGTTAATTTTGCTGAACTGTTTTTCCTGCTCTTTTTTTATTCTTTGGTATAGGGACTGCCTCTCTGAGAGAGGGAAGGATACACTGGGAAATGTAGGTTGTGCTTTTAAAAATAAATCAATTAATATGTTTTTTAAAGAAGAGTTTTAGACATTAGGAAAAGATATTCAGTCTAATTTTCTATATTTGGTGCTCAGTTTCGGCTCAACTGGAGTAATCTTTTAAAAAGTAATTTTAGGAAGAAAAAGACATCTTTACCAGGTAAAAGGAGTGAGCTGCAGTTGCCAAGTTTCAGCTCATAGGGAATTTTTAGCCTTAAGTTGTAAATTCCAGAAAATAGGGGTGTATAATGGAAACACTGACAGAACCTTAACTATAGTATTGCTAAAGGCAATGCTGCGATAAAATAGAATGACCCCTGAGATAAAATGTTTAATCTTTTGAGTGAGATGTAGCCTAATAACTCAGAAGTAGAGAAGTGGGGTGATTCAGGTTCTTACTTGCAGTAGGTTATTAGGTGCCCTTTCATGAAATTCACTGTCACTCTTAGCTCCTTTTTGCCTTTCAAAGGCTTACTACATTTTGGAGACAAGCAGAACAGGAAGGTCATAAAGAATGAACTGATGATAAGTTACTTTTTTTTCTTTTTTGCAAAGACTGGTTCCCAACTTGTGCATCACGGAATCATCTGGCTACTGAGGACCTTAGCAATCAGTTAGTCAGTCTATCCCCTTACCTTAGGCTGATATGGGCTTAAATCATAATAGGAAAGACGTCTTTCCCCTTTCTAACGATTTCCAGGATGCAGAGTACCCAACCTCCCTCAGCAGTTAATCGACTTCATAGTTAGGCACTTATTCTGAATATGTAACAAGTCTCTCTGAGAGGTACCAAAGGTTCAGGGGCCTGCTGAAAAGGCTAAGGCAAACATGTTGATGTTCTGATGAATTCTGGGGAGTAGCAGGGGCAATCTAGGGACATACAATATTGAATCTCAACTCTTTCCACCTTTATCTCCCCCTTATTCCCATCCTCTCCCCAAGAAAGAACCCTTTGACTTTTGCTGAATGGACACACTTTCCTAATCAAACCATTCCTCTGTTCTCTATCATCAGTCTTCCAGGAACTCTGGCATTTTCTACAATTCCTAATAGATAAGGCAGTGCAGTTAGATGCAGACTCTTCAGTAATAGGCAAGGAGATGTAGCAATTGGGCCTTAAAGGGTTGCAAGGGTGGCCCTTGGGGAACTGCCTATATTCTTTGCCATGGGTGTGATATGGAGATGAAAGAGATGCCTTACCTGAACTTGAGGCCTAGAATAAGGAGGGAAAACTCCAAAGAGGAATGAAATATTGAAACAAGCAAAACATACTTCTCTGTGATTTGGCTACTCATCAGGATGGCATTGTGCCCAATTTTACAATGAACAACATTTGATTTTATGTTCACTTCTCTCATGTGGGATTTTACTTTGATGTGCTCTCCTACGAGTCCTTCTGAATTCCCCCATGCACTCTACTTGGAGCCAGGGAAAAGCTGATTTGTTTGCAAATCCTAGACCAGCATGAACACCATTAATAGTGTGTGCAAATGTAAATCATTTTCTTTAGCCTCCTTGCCTGGAATAAGTTCTCTTTAACCCTGGAAAAAGTTTTCTGAATATAATAGTAAAAAAATAATAATTATGATGACTTTGATTTAAAATTTAAAATGTTCATTTAAGCATTTTAAATGCTTATAATGATAAAATGGAAATTGATCATTTCTAAAGAGATGACCAGGATACACGATGTTGCTGTTCTTTGTCCTTCATTCCCAAAGAGGATCATGATTTCAATAGGTTTTAACTATATGAATGGCAAACCAAAAATTTATTGTTGTAATCAACAGATTAATAATAATAAAAAGAAGAATCTATCTATAATCATTTAAGTGCTTATTATATGCCAAGCACTGTACCAAGCTCTAGAGTAAAGAGTATTCCAAAAGTCTCAGTGCAGTTTTAAGCTTTAATAGGTTAAATAAGTTTTAAGCTTTACTAGCTGAATCAAGTTTTAAGCTTAAAACTGCCCTAAAATTTTCGGGACACCCTGTGTAAGGAGGAAAGTGAAACACTCTCTGCACTCCAGGAGCTTGCATGCTAATGAGAAAACATTAGCACAACACAAACACATCTAAATGTATAGGAGGGATCAGGAAAGATTTCATTTAGAAGGTAATGCTTGAACTGAATCTCAAAGGAAACCATGGATTACAGAATGCTAAGGAGAGGAGAGAATGCATTCCAGGCACAGAAGGAAACCAGTCTAACAACACAGAGATGGAAAATAGGGTGCCTTGTGCGTGGCACAGCGACTGGGTCAGTTGACTCTGTTGTAGAGCCTTAGAAGGGTAGTCATGTGTTAGACATCTGAAAAGATAGAAGGGTCCTGTTTGTGAAGAGATTTAGATTTCAGACTGGGGTGTTGACTCCTGATCCTAGAGGCAATAGTGAAAGAAACCACTTTAAGTAAACTTACAGAAGACAAAAACCTACCAATACCTTTATCTGATTACAGAATAAAAGTAGTGGTATGTGCCTGTGCATTAGACCACAGAATATTAAATGCAAGAGAATTAGGAAGATAATGACTTGTCCTGGGACAATTTTTTTTTATCAGAACTTCATCAAAATAAAACCTAAGAATGAGATAATATCATTATTACTGATATTTACAATAGGCATTGAGCTTTACAAACATATTCCATGTACCATAAATAAATGAATGAATGATAAAACATTTATTAAGCACTTATTACGCACAAATCTCGCCACCCCATCGTTGGCAGTTGCTCACCCACTGGTATTGGTGGTGGTAGGGATATTGGATCCCATCTCCACGAGATACCCTTTAATGTGTATATTTTAATAAATAGCTATAATAGTAACAGCGAGCATGTACATAGTTCTTTAAGGTCCACAAAGTGCTTTACAGATACTATCCCATCTTATACTCCCAACAATCTTAGAAGGTAAATGCTATTATTACCATTTTAAGAAAACTGAGGCACAGAGAAATTACTTGGCCAGGATTTTAATGTATCTATGTTTTCAACATCTACATACAATGCAAAGTTTCAACTCAATCAGCCAATTAGTAAGTATTTATTATGTATCAGATATGTGTCAGGCACCAGGGATACAGTTAAAAGAAATGAAAGGATCCTTACTTGAAAGGAATTTAAGAAACAAGGTTCATCTCTAGATGCAAAAATCAGTTGTAAGGTATATGAGTTATTTCCTGGCAGCTCCCTCTTACCTACCTGCAGATTTATGCTATAAACATTAATAGTTTACATCCTATAATTGATATACTTATCTTGATATGTTATTCACTTATTAGAGGTAATGTGAAATCTATCACAGATTTGAATAAAGGTAACCATCATTCTATGTTGTATTTGAAGACTATGAATTTATGGATTTAACTGAAAATAGCAGCACAGTGAAAAACTTGTTGATCATTATACACCATTTTATCATGTTTTTGTCTGTGGGTATTACAAGGGTTTTGTCATCAACATAGTCGTGTCATAAAGCCAGTATGTGAATTTACCAAAATTGTATATTAAAGAAACTTTGTTAAAGTGAAAAAGAATAGCTCATCTCTCATGAGCAAGTCAGGTAATGCAATGTTGAAAGCACTCAGTCATCAATTGTATGGAAACTAGGTAGGTGTTAACAGCATAATTTTAGGAAGCCTTCATTCAGATATCATTTGATAAATCACCAACCTGCCACTCATTACTTCCCCAACACCACTGTTCGAACTTGTCCAAAAGTGTCCTCTGTAATTTTAATCCCCTGAACTTTTGAAAAATGATTGATTTGCCAAAGGCATCTAAACCTGTGAACTTTGTCTCACCTCTGTATTCAATAGCAGCAGTCTTTGTCAAATCCAGACAGGTGAGTGACTTGATAGAGGGATTCTAAAATGCATTTGGTTAAAAATGCATTTTTGAGTGACATGGCTGCTATTCACCTACTGTTACTAAATGCCCAAAGCATCTAGGGATCAGGGGCGTCTTGGTTCTGAAAATGGTACAATTGTGTGAAAAAGTTTCTATAATTATCAGAGCTCTTTACATTCCAAAACCAAACAAATAACTCCAAGCATGATTGAATTAATCCCAGATCAGTACAGATGGCAGTTTTTATTCTCTGTCAATGCTGAGTCTGCTGGAGAATCTTAGCTCCTGTGTGTGTGTGTGTGTGTGTGTGTGTGTGTGTGTGTGTGTGTGTGTGTGTATGGGGCTCTTTTTGTATGAGGTTTGGCATATTGCATGTGGCAGGCTGTTGAAAAATGAATAAAGACAGGAGGAAAAAGGCAATGCACCTCCCATTGGTAATCAAGGAAACACTGGTTGCTGACTACCCATGTGCCAAATCTCTAGGTTTGCCCAGAGGCTCCCAAGATCATTTCTTTGCCCCCAGATTTTCATGTCAAATTATCACTCATGTTCTCTAAATGAACATGCCTCTTATTTTATTTAAAACACACTGGGCACTCATATTTGACTTCCTGCTAGGCAATGTAATATTTAGCATTTGCCGCATACACAAATGGGAAGAGATGAAGCATAGCTTCATAAGGATAATTTGGGATTTCATTCTTTTGTTTCCT
Source organism: Phascolarctos cinereus (assembly GCF_003287225.1). Classification (NCBI taxonomy): domain Eukaryota; kingdom Metazoa; phylum Chordata; class Mammalia; order Diprotodontia; family Phascolarctidae; genus Phascolarctos; species Phascolarctos cinereus. The sequence goes on from NW_027555736.1 coordinate 179,850,363, forward strand.
TTCTTTTCTTTCTTTCTTTCTTTCTTTCTTTTTTGCAGTGCTGCATCTTTGCCCCTAGCCTTCAAACTGTAGACACGAAAAGTAAAGCATTTGTTCTGTATGGTTTTACACCTGAAAAAACTCTGCCCAGAAAGCCCAGAAGGATTCATGGGAAGCTTTAGGCTACCTCTCCATGGCTTTGGCCTGAGGCAAAGCTAGGGGCTAAGAACTTTTCATGTGGGGGGTAAAGAATAAAGTAGAAACATATCATGCTATTTTCTGTAGCACATGTACACAAAAGTTCTTCACCTCTCTAAGAAGCAATCTGCCATTGTACTAGCATTCTAGTGACTACTGACAAGCTAAACATTGTGACTTGATTTTGACCTACTTAGTTAAAACTTAGAGAGCCTTTTAACCACTGAGTTCCATTTGGATGGTAGAGAACAATGTTTCCAGCCTGTCTGGGGTCTTTGGGTAGCTATTGTATTGGAATGAACCTCCACTTGGCTCAGCCAAAGTAAAGGCATGTAAGGAGATCTGTCTCCTCCATGTAGAACAGCACCAACTATGTGCCTTGGAGGTGACATCAGCAGCAACAGCAACTGCCGGAGGTCTCAAACCAGTTACTATAAGGGAATCTTACAACTGGTCAGAAAGAGACTTCTGGGGACCCCTGGGTTAGCACTGGGCATAGGACCAGGGGTGTTTGGCAGCTCTGTTCCCCATAGCCAATTTCAGACCACAGAAAGGCTTGGGCAGAGAGGAACACTTGCTTTCACAAGTGATCAAGAGCCTAGAGAAGCAATATCACCTGGGGTGTTTGTGTTGTATTGCTTTGATCTCCTTGCTGGTATTTTATTTAAATTTTTTACATCAACATTCTTACACTATGACTAGGAGGGATTTATACCAAGAAGGCAGAAATGGTTCAATATTTGGAAAACTATCAGCATAACTGACCACATCAATAACAAAATAACAAAAAAATATATAGTTATCTCAATAGACGCACCAAAGACCTTTGACAAACTACAACACCTATTTTTATTAAAAACATTAAAAAGCATAGGAATAAATGGAGCATTTCTTAAAATGATAGGTGGTATCTATTGTAAACCAGGAGCAACCATTATCTGTAATTGGGATAAACTTCAAGTCTTCCCAGTAAGATCAAGGGTGAAGCAAGGATGTCCATTATCATCACTATCACTCAACATCACATTAGAAATGTTAGCTATAGCCAAAAAAATGGCAAGAAAAGGAAGTTGAAAAAATAAAAATAGGCAATGAAGAAATAAAACTATCACTCTTTTGCATATGATATGATGATACACTTAGAGACCCTTAGAGAATCAACTAAAAATTAGTTGAAACAATTAGCAACATTAGCAAAGTTGTAAGATATAAAATAAGCCCACATAAATCATTAGCATTTCTATATTACCAACAAAATGCAGCAGGAAGAAAAAGAATGAGAAATTGTAACTGTAAAACTGTAAAATAACTGTAGAATAGATCCAGGAGAGACAATATCAGAATCATTGGACTACCTAAAAGCCATAATCAAAAGGAAGATGCAGACAGCATCTTTCAAGAAATTATCAAGGAAAACTGCCCCAGTCTCCTTTCAGCAAACTTAATTCTGGCTTTTGATCCATTCAACTTGGCATTTTGCATGATGTACTCTACATATAAGTTAAATGAGTAAGGTGATAATGTAAAGCCTCTTTATACTCCTTTTCCAATCTTAAACCAATCAGTTGTTCCATGTTTGGTTCTAATTATTGCTTCTTTGCCTATCATACAGATTCCTTAGGAGACAAGTGAGATGATCTGATACTCCCATCTCTTTGAGAACTTACCATATATTGTGATCCACACAAAGGCTTTAGTGTAGTCAATGAAACAGAAGTAAATGTTTTTCATTTGTTTGTTAATTTGTTTTATTTTTCTGAAACTCCCTTGCTTTCTCCATAATCCAGTGAATGTTGGCAATTCGGACTCCGGTTCTTCTGCCTCTTCAAAAAACAGCCTGCTCTTCTGGTAATTCTCGATTCACATGCTGCTGAAGCCTAGCTTGTAGAATCTTAAGCATAGCCTTGCTGGTATGTGACATGAATGTAATTGTTCAGTAATTTGAAATTGACATTGCCCTTCTTTAGCACTGGGACATAAAATGATCTTTTCTAATCCAGTATCCACTGCTGAGTTGTTCAAATGTGCTGGCAAATGTACGTAAATATATATGTACATATGTATATGTGTGTGTATGTATGTATGTATATATATATATATGTGTGTGTGTGTGTATATATATACATATATGTGTATATGGATGTAAATTTGTGTATAGATGTATTGTGTGTATATAAATACATAATACATAAGATTCTATATATATATATATATGTATGTATATGTATATGTGTGTGTATAGATATGTTGCTGACCTGCCTCTCTCCACATATTTTCTCTTGAAAAGGCAATGTTATAATCAAAATGGTACAGAAATAGAAATGCATTTGAGAATGTTACTGCCCACAATTGTTCATTAAATATGAGTCCCTGAATGAAATATACATGTATGTATATATATGTATATATATACATATATATATACATATGTATGCAGATACCTATCTGTCTGTCTGTCTGTCTGTCTATCTATCTATCTATCTATCTATCTATCTATCTATCTATCTACTCTCTCCTATACCTTCAGTTCACTTCTCCATTTTTCTAAAGGAGAAAATCCTGGGAAAATCAAAGCTGAGAAATTATCTAGTGTCAATAATGGTGCTATCACTCCACTGAAGGAGTTGGAGGGAAAACGCTAGAAAATCAGCACTCAGATACTGAAAATCTGAGCCTTGAAATACTTTCACTAATTTGATAGCCCTCTGTTATTTGAATCTGCCTTCCTAATAGTGGAATTTTAAATGTCCCACACAATAACAACAAATGTTGTTTTGCTCAATGTAAACTTTATTAAATATTTAGTACCAGCTACAATTCAGTAATTAGCTCTCCAAAATACCTATTTTTAAGTGGATGTGTGATGCATAAGATCAAGGCAGCTATAACAATAGCCAGCTAGAGTTTTTCCTAACTCCAAAATATGTCCTGTTACCTATTTCTAGTGTGGCCTACTCTTGGCATTGACAAACTAGAACAGTAGGTCCAGAACATATTTTCTTCACACAGTTCTTTCAAGTTTTGAGCAAGCTACATATACCTTAACCTCTTTTTTTTCTTTATTTTTTCAGTTTGGACCTCTCCTATTATTTACCAACATGAGGAACTCCATGAAATGGCCCTCCAATGTGCAAATTTCCCACTTACTTGTAATTTCAGAGTCATGGGATAATCCATTTTGGGCTAGAAGGGAATTTATTGGTCACTGAGTCTAACCTCTTCATTTTATAGATGAGGAAAGTGTGATCCATAGAAAACAAATGATTTGCCTAGGGTCAAACTGCTAATATGTGTCACAAGCAGGTTTGAACCCAGGTCTTCCTAACTCCAAGGCTAATCCCCTATCCACTACATCATGCTACTTCTCCTTCTTCTTCTGATATAGTTTATCCTTCTTAAAAATCTCAAAGCCAGGGGCAGCTAGGTGGTACAGTGGATAGAACACCAGCCCTGGATTTAGGAAGACCTGAGTTCAAATCCGACCTCAGACACATAACACTTATTAGCTGTGTGACCCTGGGCAAGTCACTTAACCCCCTTGCCTACCCCCCCAAATCTCAAAGCCAAATGCTTGCTATTTTTGTACCCCCTCCACTCAAATTTAAATCATTCTCTTGTATGTTCTCTATCCCCTCTTGGTGGGACCCTGTTGGTCTCTTGGTATTACCTTCTACCTCTCTTATAGGATATGCTATTTGACAAAAAGTTAATGTTGTCTTGGGGATATATTAACACAAATACGATGACCTGAGCATGGGAGGCATAGTTATCATGTAGTCTTCTGGTAAGAACACACCTGATCAGCTCTGGGTATCACATTTTAGATGGGATGTTGACAAGCTGAAAGGGAATCCAGGATAATAAGTGAAGTTCAAACCATGCCATATGAGAATTAGTGGAAGGAACAGCTGATGCTTAGCATAGAGAATTGGATCCTTGGCCTCAGGTCTCTCCTTGTTACAATTAATCCTCAGCACAACTGCCAAAATGATATGCCTAAAAGTACAAATCTTACTATGTCACTCCCCTGCTCAGTAAATTCCAGGGGCTCCCTATTTCCTCCAGGATCAAATATGAACTCCTCTGTTTGTCATTTAAAGCCCTTCGTCATCAACTCCCAACCTCCCTTTCTTAGCTAATTATACATTGTTGCTCTCTATGGTTCAGCCTGGCTTCTGGCTATTCCTCATTCATGAGCGTGCTGGAGCCTCCTCATACTATGAGCCAATTATCAAATTTTAGGTGGGAACACTTACACTTCAGAAATAAGCAAACATTACAAATTAATAGCTAATAATAATAGTTAATATGCATATAGTGCTTACTACATTCTATGCACTAGATTTATTGTTTTGTTGATTGTCTAGACTTAAGAAAGTGATGGAAAAATGTTAATCATGCATATTAAACAAAAAAGTGTCTCTTGCATACTTTTTTGTTGTTGTTATTGTTTTTAATTTGTTTGTTTTTAAGGCAGTTGGGGTTAAGTGACTTGCCCGGGGTCACATAGCTAGTAAGTGTCAAGTGTTTGGTCTGAGGCCAGATTTGAACTCAGGTCCTCCTGACTTCAGGGCCAGTCTTGCATACTTTTTTCCCCTAGAAACCTTTAAACATTTACCAGCACACCACTGCTCATATGTGATATTCCATATCCTGTTTCCATGTACTAATGGGCCTCTTAATCCCTTCCCTCACCCCTCATCTATGATCTACAACAGAGGTGTCAAACACATGGCCTCAGGGCAATTCTCTAAGTGGTCCCCAAAACAGATTAAAATGTAACTGGGGAATATTTAACAAAATAAATAAAAACATAATAGAACATAGACAATGTTAATACATGGTTTTCCAAGTCAATATGCAGCCTAGAGGGATCCTAATGCATGGTTTCATGGCTCCTGTTTCTATTTGAGTTTGACACTACTGACCTACAGTATGATTCTATGAAATAGGCTGACTCAGAATTAGAATTCTTCCAGCAGATCTGGATGACTATTTGCTGATATATTGTAGAAGGCAATTAAATATTATGGAGGAGGTTGGGTTAGGAAATTTTTGAAGGCCTTTCTAACTCTAAGATTCTGTGATTTAAAATATAGTCTTATGGCTTAGCCCCCATCACTGCTATTGCTGAGATCTATTGCTAAAAGCAGATCTTTCTCCTTTTTGCCAAGTTTGTTTGCCCATTCAATTTAAATACAGCCCCATCATTTCTAACAGCCGCTGAGTTTTCACTAGGATTGTGTCTTTAATGTGTTAACCAGTTTGAGTCAAGGGAGTCTTTCATCAGTGCATTATGATTGCGTACATAGCATTAATCCTTCTAGTAAGTATGTCAATCCCCATTTGTTATTTTGGCGCTAAGTTGAAATAAAGGAGTAAACAAAATATTTTATTTCATCTGGTTAAAAATCCAATGAAAAATACACTGAACCCATTATAGGAAGATAATTATTATCCATTTTCCATATGACAATTAGTCTCAAATCAATCTACAAATGGAATTTTATGGATAAATTGGTTTTCTCAATCAGTCCACAAATGGAATCTTTCAGATTAGAGCATGTTGATATACATATGCTACATCAGTTGGGAACTGTGTATCATTCAGCAACTCATTCAATTTCTCCCAGCCTGAATTTCCTCATCTATGAAATAGGAGTGAGACTTCTTGCATTACCTATTTCACAAGGTTATTGTAAAGAAGCCATTTTATAAATTTTAGAGTATTCTATAAATATCATCTCCTATTATTATTATTATCACAGAAAAGAATTTATAATAGGCTATAATGTTCCATTTTCCTAACTAGATCATTCCCACTATCTCAATTTCTTTTTTTTAATCTTATGATCTTTGGTAAGTTATGTCGCCTCTTGAGACCTCCATCTCCTCATCTTGGAAATGAGAGAGTTGGATTAGATTATTTCCAAGTTCCTTTCCAAGTCTATATCCTAGGATCCTGTAATATTTTGACAGAAAAAAATACATCTTCAGATGAGCAGAGATGGAATACTGTTATGACATAGCACCTATCAGTTAAGTGGGTACCCACTTACCTGCTATATACCTTTAATGTCTCTACATCCAACTTTAATGGGGAATTTGGAGTTGTTAGGTCTTGGGAGTGATTTTTGAAGGCCTGAGTGCTGTTGTGTTCCCATTGAATTGCTACAGTGCTAATTGCAGGTGACCAAAAAAAAGATATAATTATCTCCTTATGAATATCACACTATTATAAGTAAGAATAAATGTGAAGGATCCAGAATCCACTGCATGCATAACTGTTGTCTCCTTGTGATCATAGTTTAGTGAAATTTCACATAACAAGTGAGTCCAATCAATAAAGCACTTTGAAAAATAAAGAAAATTTTATAAATGGAATTTCTACATATATTTCCCTGAAAGAGATTTCACCTACTTAGAAGTTTTTCTTCTCCTAAAACTCACTTTTTACTTCCAGTTTTCTCTTTGTCACATGAAAGACACTAAAAGAATTTCTCTCAATCCTTCAAAACTAATTAGGTACACAAAATGGTGCCTCCTGATTTCAAAGCATAAACCAGAGTCATGAGATTCATCAAGTCCTTTGCACTCCTTGGCTTCTATGACCTCTGTATCCATACTACTTCAGTTGCCAATCAAAGATATCACAATCTATCCCTCACCATCACTGAAAACTGAGTGACCTCCCAAATTCTGAAGTCTGAAATCTCCCTTTTTACTAGAATCTTCTTTTCATAAACCTTTTCAACTTCCTTACTCCTCCTATGCTTGTTCCCTCATCAGTCATTCAAATCCTCTCTTCTCTTCCAGACTATGAGTCATTCTCAGGTCTCTTTTGCCTCCCCCCCCAAACTGGATCCTCTGGTGAGCTATTTCGATAATGTGCCCTGTTTCACCCTTGTTTTTCTTGTTTCCTTGACCTTCTGCTTTGTTTACTTCAACCCTGAGTAATTCCTACCATGGACCACCTTCTGTCCTACTCCTTCAGCAGGTCACTAGAGGAAATAACTAAAACATGGCAACTGAGTCCACTCCAAATATGTACTATCTGATCTTAAATTAATGTTGCATGCTCACCCTAGGAAAGGAAATCTACCACCTCCGAAGGTAGCCCATTACACTTTTGGGCTACTTGTTAGGATGTTTTTCCTTTTTCTTTTTTATATTTTTAATTTATTTTATTTTTAATTTATGGGACAAAACAAGCATTTTGATAACATAGTATAATAAAAAATATGACTGCACATGAAATTGCAAATTTGTTATACATAACTTGGTATTCCTTTTAAATATGTACTAAAGTTCTACTTTAGTAGAACTACTAAAGTAGTTCCTCTAGAGGAAGTTTTACTTCCTCTTCTCCATGATAGTCATTCAAGTATTTGAAGACAGATATCATGCCATCATTATTATCCCCCTCCCAAGTCTTCTTTAAGCCAAATAGTCCAAGTACCTTCAGCCAACCATATGATCTACTTTTAACTTTCCCTCATTATCCATGTGACTCTTTTCTGAACATGTTCAAAGTCCCCAAAGTCCTTTCTTATAATAGGATTGGACCTGATAAAGTCAGATGTCATTTTGCTGGGGTAGAGTACCTCCCTCCATCTGGACTATACCTTTCTTAAGTAGTTTAATATTGCATTGTGAAGCTGCTATGTCATATCATAGATTCTTATTAAATGAGTAGGCCATTAAAATCCTCCACAATTTTTTCATGTGATTTACTGTCTAGCAACTTCTACATTTTCTGTTTTTTTTTTAAATTTAGGTGTACGTGTAGATATAGATAGATATAGATAGACAGAGAGAGAGAAAGAGAGACAGACAGACAGACAGATGGATCTACCTGTACACATATATGTAGCATTTTTAGTTGTGTACAACTCTTCATGACCCCATTTGGTATTTTCTTAGCAAAGATGCTAGAGTCATTTGCCATTTCCTTCTCCAACTCATTTTATAGTTGAAGAAACTGAGACTGGTTTACATGACTTATCTATAATCACACAGCTAGTAAATGAGGTCAGATTTGAACTCAGGAAGTTGAGTCTTTCTTACTCCAGTCCAGTATTCTTTCCACTGTGCTACTTAGCTGTCCTATATGAAGTATATCTCTATATAATAATATATGGTTCTACACATATGCAGTAGTTAGATAAATATATAGAAAGGCAGATAGATAAATAGATAGACAATAGATAGATAGATAGATAGATAGATAGATAGATAGATAGATAGACAGGTGGATGGATGGATGGATGGATGGATGGATGGATGGATGGATGGATGGTATCAATAGATATAAATACACACATATCTTCCTATTAAATAGTGTTTTACTGGAGCTGGATATGATGCTTTGTTCTATTCTATTGCCTCCTTTTTGGATATTCACCTCATCATCTGACACGTTAACTGTCCCTCCACACATTGTACTATCTGAACATTTGAAGAACATTTCATGTATTCTTTCATCTAAGTCACCAATAAAAAGTTTAAATAGCACAAGACCAAGGACAGATACCTGTGAACTTCTCCAAATCAATATTGAATACTTTTTTGGGTCCACTCATTCAAGCATTCCTTAAATAGTATCATCTAGCCCACTTGTCTCCATCTTCCTTACAAGGCTAGTCTGAGAGATTTTGTCAAATTTTACTAAAAATTTAAGTAAATTCTATCTTGGGCACTCCATTCATCTAGAAGACATATTTATTGTTTTTCTCCAGTATCTCACATGGTGCCTTGTACAAAATAGGTAGGTAACAAATGTTTGTTGACCTCAATCCAAATATTAGGTTCTTTTGAGTTCGATACCTCCCCCAGAACCAAAACGCTTACATATAAAATAATCTGGCATGGAATCTTTGAAAATCTTGGAAACTTGCTTTTGGAGATTGACTATTAACCTTGGTCTGTGAGCCATGGTTCACCTGTCCATTTAAAAATGGAGGCACGAATTCTTGTTTCTAGTAAGGATGATAAGTGAGTCTAAGTGACCATTTTAGGAAAATAACTAGTCCCTAAGAGAATTAATTAGGAAACACAGATACTTGCCATCTTGAGTTCTATGAACTCTGAATTTATCTGAAAAGTCTAAGAAAGATGAAGTTGTACCTCCCTTCTCAAGTTTTTGGAGAGGAAATATTCCCTCTCCTGTCTCCACCATAGATTCTAGTTGCTTTTTTTTTTTAACCTCCTCTGGTTCCTTCATAGTTAGTTTCTTTGCCTCTGATCTTTCCTGCTCCAGTTCATTCTGCACTCCATTGTTATATCAGTAGATAGTAGGGACTAGACCTGTAATTTCAATATTTTAGGCAGCTTCCTGGAGAAGAAAGTCACTCTGCCAACGCAGGTGAACATGCTCTATACAACTTAGAGTCACAGTTACCTAAGGCACTATAAGGTTTAGTGACTTGACCAGGGTTGCACATCCAGTAAATGTTAGACATAGAATTGAACTCAAGCTTTCTTAGCTCTGAGGCTCGTTTATCTATCTACTATACCAAGTTGTCTCTCTACTGCTATATCAGTCTTTCAATACTATTTTCTCCATATTGCTTTCCTACTCAAAATCCTATGATATTTTTCTGTCAAAACATTTCCAAATTCTGAATGCCTCAGAAATGACTTCCAGATTCATTACCACTTGGTTTATCCTTACCTCTCCCTACTCTTAAGGATAGGCTTTTCTTACTCTAGTCAGGCCAGTCTCTTCACCATGCCCAATAAAAAGCATATCAGATGCATGCCCAACTGCAGTAGTGGAGATTTTTGTTCATTCTTTTTCTCCCATGTTAAATGTTTTTTCTCCTTCTTTCTGCCAATCTGAATCCTTTTCTCCCCTCCAGATCAAGATTACCTTTCCCATAAAGCTATCCCTTGTTCTTACCACCCGCTGAAGCATCTTCTTTCTTTTCTCATCACCCCCACACTTCTAGAAGGGCAGACTGCCTTTACTTCCTCCTTAGACTGTTACATCCTAGCCACTTCACTGAAACAGTTCTCTCCAAGACCACAAATGACACCTCCTCCCATTACAAAATTCAATTACTATCTCTCAGTCCTCCTCCTTCTTGTTAGAGGACATACTGTCAACCATCATCTATGTCTTAATAACCCTCTCCTCTCTTGGCTTCCATGACACTGCACTTGCGTGGTTTTCTTAACTCTTAAATCATTCCTTCCTTCTCTCCTTTGTTGTTAGATCCCATATGCAGTCAAACTGGATCACTTGTTGGTCCTCAATCCCAGCATTTCACTTCGCATCTCTTTTTGCCTTTACACAGGCTACCCACAACATCTGGCATTTGCTTCCTCCGTATTCTGTTTTGCAGATGAGAAAGATGAAGCTCAAGGAGAGATTAACTGACTTATTTAAGATGACTCAGAGTAATCACTAATGTGAAAATATGTTTAATAGGAATACATATGTATAGCCCATATCAGATTGTGCACTATCTTGGGGAGGGAGGGAGGGAGGGACGGGGAGAAAAATTTAAAACTCAAAAGCTTATGGAAGTGATTGTTGATAATTCAAAATAAATTAATTAAAATTTAAAAAGAAATAAGAAGGAACTAGCCATTAATACCTTTTGAAGGAAAAAAAAGATAACTCAGAGTAAGTGTCAAGAGGCAGGATATGAACCCAATTCCCTTCTGATCCCAAGTTAAACATTCTTTTCTACAATGCTACATTGATTCTCTCAGTCAACTCATCATAAACTCTTGTTGGATTGAACTAAGTCTGTATATGATGAAGACTAATTGAATAGAAGCAAGTTCACTCACATTATGAACCAAAACCATTTCAAGTGATACTAATAAAGACCCAGCCTAGCCACTGAGAACTAGTTTCTTTGGAATAGCTAATTAAAAACTTACCCTATTTTTCTATGATGGATGAAAGTTTTATCATAAGTGTTCATTTCCATCAAAGTAAAATAAAAGGAAAGAATTTTTTTTATTCATATGTGGAATTCTCCTAAGCATAACTATTTCTGAAACTCAGTGTAATTTTATTTTTGGATAAAAAAAATAGCATTAGTAAGAGTGATTCATCTTTCTTTAATCAATGAACAATTAATCTTCATTGGTATACTCAGGTCAGTTTAGAAATGCAATAAGATGCTGGATCTTCACAAGCAAGCCTCCAACACAATGGAAGTTACTAACATTGCATTACATCTGGCATCTCTGATGAGTCAAAGCTGCCACCAATTCCATAGAAATCATAAGTACTAGTGATAATGATAAAACAGCAGGGGAATATGGCAACCACATTATGTAGAGAAGCTTCCTTCTTCTATGTAACCATAGGAGTGCTTCTGAGTCAAGATTAAATATTGTCTTTTTTTTTTTCCTGTTAAATTGAGAAGGTCTAGAATGAATAAATGGGAGAATGATTGCATGAATGGTGCACTGGATAGGGCATTGGACTTGGAGTGGGAAAGACCTGGGCTTAAATCCTCTTTCAGATGCTTACTATCTGTATGACCCTGGTCAAAGCACTTAATCACTCCATATCTCATTTTCCTCATTGGTGAAATGAAGGGGTTGAATTCAATCGTCTTCACCTTCTGCTTTATAATTCTGAAATGAAATTTAAAGAAAAACTTCTATTAAGTTCTTTTATTCATTAAGCACAATGCCCAGCACATAATAAGAACTTAATAAATGCTTTTTATTCATTTGATTTATTGATTACTTACTATGTGCCAAACATTATGCTAAATTCTGGGAATACAAATAAAAAAAGCCAGAGTCTCTGTCCTCTAGATGTTTACATTCTAGTAATGGAGATGTGTGTGTGTGTGTGTGTGTGTGTGTGTGTGTGAGAGAGAGAGAGAGAGAGAGAGAGAGAGAGAGAGAGAGAGAGAGAGAGAGAGAGTGTGTGTGTAGGGCCAGGTAAGTTGCAGGGATAGTAAGTGGAACCATAAGGTACTTAATTGCCACACCCCTTCTAAAAACAATGGAGTATTGATTCAATTATTGTTCCCATAACAAGAAGTGGAAAGCAGGGTGGTGGGAGGGAGCAAAATCACAAATGGCAAGAAAAGAACTAAGGTGGGATTATTAGATGGAATATGCAGCATGGCCTGGGGGTAGCTAGCTAGATC